>NC_133618.1:531770834-532115000 GCF_048593235.1 Sminthopsis crassicaudata | reverse complement strand
TATGTCAGTAAATTTGAGAATCTAAGTGAAATGGAGGAATACCTATAAAAATATAGATTGCCCAGATTAACAGAAGAGGAAATAAATTACTTAAATAGTCCCATTTTAAAAAAAAGAAATAGAATTATTAATCAACTCTTTAAGAAAAAATCTCCAGGGCCAGATGGATTTACATGTGAATTCTACCAAACATTTAAAGAATAATTAATAATACTATGTAAACTATTTGAAAAAAAAATAAGGAGAGGAGTTCTACCAAATTCCTTTTATGACACATATATGGTACTGATACATAAACCAGGTAGGATGAAAACAGAGAAAGAAAATTATAGACCAATCTCCCTAATGAATATTGATGCAAAAATCTTAAATAAAATATTTTCAAAAAGATTACAAAAAATCATCCCCAGGATAATACACCATGACCAAATAGGATTTATACCAGGAATTCAGGACTAGTTCAATAATAGGAAAACTATTAGCATAATTTACTATATCAATAATCAAACTAACCAAAATCTTATTATTATCTCAATAGATGCAGAAAAAGCATTTGATAA
The DNA here is from genome assembly GCF_048593235.1 of Sminthopsis crassicaudata. Classification (NCBI taxonomy): domain Eukaryota; kingdom Metazoa; phylum Chordata; class Mammalia; order Dasyuromorphia; family Dasyuridae; genus Sminthopsis; species Sminthopsis crassicaudata. The sequence continues at coordinate 532,114,440 of NC_133618.1, read as the reverse complement.
AATCCAATACCCATTCCTATTAAAAACACTAGAGAGTTTAGGAATAAATGGAGTTTTTTCTTAAAATGATCAGTAGCATCTACTTAAAACTATCAGCAAATATCATATGTAATGGGGATAAACTAGAAACATTCTCAATAAGAACAAGGGTGAAATAAAGTTGTCCACTATTACCATTACTATTCCATATTGTACTAGATATGTTAGCTTTGTCAATAAGTGAAGAAAAAGAGATTAAAGGAATTAGAGTAGGTAATGAGGAAATCAAATTATCACTCTTTGCAGATGATATGATGGAATACTTAGAGAATCTTAGAGAATAAACTAAAAAACTTATAGAAACAATTCACAACTTTAGCAAAGTTGCAAGATACAAAATCCATATAAATCAGAGTTTTTGTAATTTACCAACAAAGTACAATAGCAAGAGATGCAAAGAGAAATTCCATTTAAAATAACTGTCAATAATATAAAATATTTGGGAGTTTACCTGCCAAGGCAAAGTCAGGAATTATATAAACACAACTACAAAACACTTTCCACACAAATAAATTTAGATCTAATCAATTGGAAAAATATTAAGTGCTCATGGGTTGGCTGAGAGAATATAATAAAAATGATAATAGTACCTAAATTATTTAGTAATACTAAATTACTTAGTAATTATTTAATTATTATTTAGAAATTTTATTTAATTATTTAGTAATACTAAATTACTTAGTACCATACCAATCAAACTCCTAAGGAATAAGTTTACCAAGCTAGAAAAAATAATAATAAAGTTTATCTGGAAGAACAAAATGTCAAGAATTTCAAGGGAATTAAGGGAAAAAATGCAAAAGAAAGTAGCCTACCTGTGCCAGACATAAAACTATATTATAAAGCAGCTGTCATCAAAATCATTTGGTACTGACTAAGAAATAGAGTGGTTGATCAATGGGATAGGTTAGGTTCACAGAACAAAATAGTCAATGACTATAGTAACCTAGTGTTTGACAGACCCGAAGACCCCAGCTTTTGGGTTAAAAACTCATTATCTGACAAAAACTGCTAGGAAAATTGGAAACTAGCATGGCAGAAACTAGGCATTGATTCACACCTAACAATGTATACCAAAATAAAGTGGAAATGGGTTCATGATTTAGATATAAAGAATGATATTATAAGAAAATTAGAAGAAGAAAGGATAGTTTACCTCTCAGATCTATGGAGAAGGAAGGAATTTGTGGCCAAAGAAGAACTGGAGTCCATTATTATTTTTTATTTAATTTTTTTTTTATTTTTACAAAAATTTTATGCATAAGTAATTTCACAGCATTGACCATTGCAAAACCTTTTGTTTCAACTTTTCCCCTCCTTCCCTCCACCCTTCCCCCAGATGGCAGATTGACCAATACATGTTAAATATGATAAAGTATAAGTTAAATATATGTATACATGTCCAAACAGTTATTTTGCTGTACAAAAAGAATCGGACTTTGAAACCGTGTACAATTAGCCTGTGAAGAAAGTCAAAAATGTAGGCAGACAAAAATAAAGGGACTGAGAATTCTATGTAGTGGTTCATAGTCAACTCCCAGAGTTCTTTCACTGGGTGTAGCTGGTTCAGTTCATTATTGCTCTATTGGAGCTGATTTGGCTCATCTTATTGTTGGAGAGGGCCTCATCCAGCAGAATTGATCATCATATAGTATTGTTGTTGAAGTATATAATGATTGGAGTCCATTATTGAACACAAATAGATAATTTTGATTATATTTAAATTAAAAAGATTTTGTACAAACAAAACTAATGCAGACAAGATTAGGAGAGAAGCAATAAATTGAGAAAACATTTTACATTCAAAAGTTCTGATAAAGGCTTCATTTCTAAAATATATAGAGAATTAACTCACATTTATAAAAATCCAAGCTATTCTCCAATTGATAGATGGTCAAAGGATATGAACGGATAATTTTCAGATGAAGAAATTGAAACCATTCCTGGTCATAAGAAAAGGTGCTCTAAATCACTTTTGATCAGAGAAATGCAAATTAAGACAACTCTGAGGTACCACTAAGTCACTACAAGGTACCACAAAGGCACTGCTAGGTATTACTTTCAGATTGGCTAAGACGACAGCAAAAAATAATGATGAATGTTAGAGGAGGTGTGGGAAAACTGGGATACTAATATATTATTGGTGGAATTGTGAACTGATCCAACCATTCTGAAGAGCAATTTGGAACTATGCCCAAAGGGTTATCAAAATGTGCATACCTTTTGATCCAGCAGTTTCTACTGGGCTCTCAAGGAGATCTTAAAAGAGGGAAAGGGACCCACATGTGAAAATGGTTGTGGCAGCCCTTTTGTAGAAACTGGAAACTGAGCAGATGCCCATCAGTTAGAGAAAAGCTGAATAAGTTATGGTATGTGAATGTTATGGAATATTATTGTTCTGTCACAAACGATCAGCAGCATGATTTCAAAGAAGCCTGGAGAGACTTACATGCACTGATGCTAAGTGAAATGAGCAGAACCAGGAGATTATTATACATAGCAATAAGATTATTTGATGATCAATTCAGATGGACTAGGCTCTTTTCAACGATGAGATCATTTAGGCCAGTTCCAGTTGACTTGTGATGAAGAGCCATCCGCATCCAAGAGACCTGTGGAAACTATATGGATCACAACATAGCATTTTCACTTTTTTGTTGTAGTTTATTTGCATTTTCTTTTCTTTTTCTTTTTGATCTTATTTTTCTTGTGCAGCAAGATATTTATATAAATATATATGCATATATTGGATTTAACATGTTTTTACCATGTTTAATATATATATATCACATTACTTGCTATCTCAGAGAGGGGGTAAGAGGAAGGGAAGTAGAATTGGAACACAAGATTTTGCAAGGGTCAGTGTTGAAGAATTTTCCATACATATGTTTTAAAAAATAAAAACTTTAATAAAAAAAGGAAAAATTACTGTACAGAAACTTTTAAAAGAGTAATTCAATAGAAGAAGAAAAAGGGAAGGGAAACAGATACATCATGTTTGGTTTTAAGGGACCACTGGAAATAAAAATGATAAAAATAGATGATAAATAGATGATAAAATAGAAGACCTAAAGTTACTAAAGAGAAATGACTCTTTCTTTAGGAGGCCTAAGGGAAAGAACTCACTGCCTCTGAAGGAAATTAACTTTTTTCTCCCTAAAATTATAGTTTATCCATATTCAAATGTACCTGCATAGTTACAGGAGTTGGAATATCCCCATGAACTGGTTCTTCATGGTATTTTGAAGCTGATATGAATAACCTTGTCAATTGTCATAGAAAAAAACAAACAAAAAAAAATGAAAAAACGAAAAAATCCTACAGAAATCTCCATTCTTCCTACTTTGCCTTCTTTCTCCTTCATCATAAAACCATTGATGTGCCATTCACTTAAAGCCATTCTTTTGAAAATGATCTCTCAAGGCTAACAGAATTCATTTATTTCATTCAGCCATTCAGTGCCTATAAGATTGATGTTGAGATGATGAAAATGCTCAAGTTCCTAACAAACTGAATCTAGTTTTGAATGCCAAGGATAACAAGAAGGATTTTGTCTTTTTTAAAATCATGTATATTTTAGGTAAGAAGATTAAAGAGAAAATCTAAGTGGAAAGTATTCTATATGTGGACAATAGAGACGAAGTTTGATGAGTCAACTTTTTTTTTTCTTTTTTAATTATTTTTTTGCTTCTCTACCAAAGAGAACAACCTTCAGTCTAAAAAGGATAAAACATGGTTAACAAGAAATTGAAGCTAAAGTTCATACATGGTATTATTGAATCAGAGAATCAAAGAGTTTGAAGGAATCTCATAGATCACCTGATTCAATTGACATCTGACCAAGAATCCCCTCCACAAACATTTCCAAATAGTGGCCATCCAGATATGCTTGAAAACCTTCAGAAAGAAGGAACTCACTACCCCAATCGTCCTTCCATTCCAGTTAACCTAGTTTACTTTTGTACAGCTCTGAGTCAACAATGTAACATATTAAGCAACAGGTGGAATTAAGAGGCATAAAGTCATGGAGAAGTGATATGGGAGTACTACTTTACTTTTCAAATACCAACTGAAGTTCTAAATTTAGTTCCAGAGATAACATTTTAGGAAGAACAAAAAGAGAAGGAGGAAGAAAGAACAAGGAAGAAGTGAGGGAGGAAAAGCAGGACAGTTTTTGCTTCCAAGGAATTCACTTTCTGCTGGAGGAATAAACTACATTAAGGAAATTTCAATCATAATTTGAATGGAAAAGTCCTTAATATGCAACCACAAAGCAGACAGTGGTGAATTTTCTTTAATATTATTGTCATTAGCAAAACCATATTGGTTTCTAATGTTGAACTCTTTGTTAACACCAAGAACTTTGGTAGTAAGTTTTCTTTTTCAGGTTTTTAGGAGCTATGTTTGCTAAAAGGGAAGGAGCTATAGAACCTTCAGCCAAAGTTGTCAGGTTGCATCTTTACAAGGGTAACTTCTTTGGATGATGGCTGTGGGAGGGGTTAGATAAAAATGGGGCAGTGATTTGAAAGGTGCTGTTGTTTCAGCCAATTTTAGCTGTCCACTGGAAACAGCTACAACATTTGCTCAGTAGTCAATCAGTAATAATGGGAATAGTAGATCCCTTCTCAATAATCATTATCAGGGCCAAAATAGAACCAAGATCAGTCATATAGAAGGCATTTTTTCATCCAGAGCTCTTGGGCTCAGAGTCCTGGACTGTTTCTTCCAGGAATTGAGGGTGGTTATGGTATGATTCAACATATTTCCTTTTTCTCCCTCAAGATACCTACCTGCTTTAGCTAGTCTGCCTTGTCTGTAACAGATAGTAACAGAGTAATAATAACAGAGTTGTCATGGCCTTTTTCCAGAAGTATTGTTATCCTTGATAATAGTTGCCAGGCCAAGGTTGGAAAGGGAGGAATGGTGATTTAAAGGTATGGTGGAAATATGCTATTCCCTAAAACTTTTGGACTTACTTCTTAAAAAGTACAACTGCCTAAAAGTGGAATGGGTTTCCTCAAAGAGGTTCAGGTTTCTCTCCTCACTGGAGATCTTTTTTTTATTTTTTAATTAAGGATTTTTATTTACAAAACATATACATGGGTAATTTTCAACATAGACCCTTGCAAAACTTTTTGTTTCAAATTTTCCTCTCCTTCCCCCCAACCCTATATGGCAAGTAGTACATTACATGTTAAATATGTTGAAATATATGTTAAATCTAATATATGTATACATATTTATAGTTATTTTGCAGCACAAGAAAAATTGGATCAAAAAGAAAAAAAATGAGAAAGAAACTAAAATGAAAGCAAACAACAACAGAGAGAATGAAAATGCTATGCTGTGTTCCACACTCAGTTTCCACAGTCCTGTCTCTGAGTGTAGATGGCTCTCTTCATCACTGAACAATTGGAACTGGTCTGAATCATCTCATTGTTAAAGAGAGCCACGTCCATCAGAATTGGTCGTCATATAGTCTTGTTGTTATCGTGTATAATGATCTCCTGGTTCTGCTCATTTTACTTAGCATCAGTTCGTGTAATTCTCTCCAAGCCCCTCTGAAATCATCTTGTTGTTCATTTCTTACAGAACAATAATATTCATAATATTCATGTACCACAATTTGTTCAGCCATTCCCCATCTGATGGGCATCCACTCAGTTTCCAGTTTCTTGCCACTACAAAAAGGGCTGCCACAAACATTTTTGCACATACAGGTCCCTTTCTCAATGGAGATCTTTAAATAAAAAATGGATTTGTCAAGAACAAAGAAGTTGATTCTGTGGTCAGGTATCTCAAATGTGTGCCCTTTTGTGTGTGTTCTATTCCCCCTTTTCTCTCCCTCTCCATATACACACTATACATATATATATATATATATATATATATATATATATATATATACACACACACACATATCTGTGAGTATCAGTGTGAATGTGTGTGTGTGACATATGAATGTCACCCTCATCAGAGTCAGGCACTACACTAAATTCTGGGAACACAAATAGAAATGTGAAAATGGTCCTTAATTTCAAGGAGTTTACAGTCTAGCTGTGGTAAACAGCATGATTACCTAGAAGTAAGTGCAGAAACATACAAAACAGATAGAAGGTGATTTTTTGAGTGGAAGGAAAGATTCCTCTTCCATTTCCCTTGGCACTTCTGCCCTTTAAATTTCCTTACAATAATCCATGTTGTTTATTCCATGCTCAAACAGAAAAATAAGGAAACATTTATGGAAGCATGTGATGCTGCTGGTCTTTTAGAAACCCTATGGATATCTTTTTTTTCTAGTTTTATTTTCCTTGACAGCTAGCATCTAAGTCTTTTATTTTTTTATTGTTCATTTCAGAAGTCATCCATATCTCTTCTAATCAGCTGTTTGCATCTATATATGAACAATCCTTTTATCAATTGGCTGGACTCAGGTTTTGATAGAAACTGCTTTCTGTTACAGGGCTTGGAGCCCCCCAAAAATCTCAGAACATAACTTTTATGAATATATTTTTAAAAGACCTATGAGAAATAAAGTGGTTTTTCCATAGAAGAATATGTTTTGTTTGTTTTTTTCCTTAATTCTAGCTTCTGCAAATAGATACTGCCAACTTTACTACTACCTTCCTTTTAATCCTAGAAATAATTGGAGTAGGTCCAATGGCAAGTATTGATCTTTCCTATTGAATTCTCATCTCAAATATTTACCACAGACAATCACTTACTATCTACTCTACTCTATGTTCAATGTCATTAAAAATCAATAGTCCCATCTTGAAATGTCCTCATTTGAGACTAAGAAGGGTAACCAATTGCTTCTTGAAGGTAAGAAGGGAGATAATTTCTTACCCAGAAATATAGAAAGTAGTTAGATTTCAATATGAAAAATACCCAAAGGGAAAAAAAACCAACAACAATTCATTGTTAACCCAACAGAAAAGCTAGAAATATGAATATACTAAAGCCTGCTTATTCTGTTATTTCTGTTAGAAATGCTCTATAGCAGCCATAGCATAGTGATAAGAGCACAGGATGGACATGAACGACAAATATTTGTCAAGTATTTTCTACCTGTGACACACTATACAAGTTTAAATAAGGGAGTTGTGTATTGGCACTGGTGTGCCGCTCACTATCCAGGTGCCACTAGGAAAATCACTAAACCCCTGGATTTTCTTATTTGTAAAATGAAGAGGTAGTCTCTGAATTATCTTTTAAATTACTTACAATTCTAAATCATGAGTTTAATTTGGATTTCTTATTCCAATACTCTCTTACTAAAACCCTCTGCTAAAACTGGAGATAAGTAACTGAGTTCCTACATATCTAACCCAGGAAAAACATGGAATTTAGACCAGATCAAAGAATGATCATGAAATCCAGTGAGAAACCACAATAAGTGATCATGCAAAAGTTGGCAGATACTAATGAAGGAGACCTCCCAGACAGGCAAACTGGATAGATTCTTCAGACAACCAGACTTAACCAGAATAGCCTAAAAGGTTCTAGGGTCTGAGGTAGTAAGGACAGAAGATTCTACCAAGAAAGCCCCAGGGTAAAGACTTTGACTACCAATGGGGTTCTAGTAAGATGCCCCCAGGCTCTGGAGCTCCCAAGTCCCCATTACTCTGACCTGAGATGTTACAGAAGACCCTGAAGACCCAGAAAACTCTGACACTTTAGAAGAGGTCAGAGAAGCAACTATGGTAACCTGAGGCAAGATCAATATGAGATGACCACATTGAAAAGTGCTTCAGAGAATAAAGTAGGGTCTTAGAATAAACCAAATCAGGAACTAAAACTAGAGAGATAAATAAACTTTTAAAAAAGGTTTCTAAAAATTATTGTAGATCTACATATCCCCAATGGTAAATAGAGTATCCTTGCAGCATTTACAAGCAGAGATTCATAGAGAAAAAATGGATTTCCTAAAAGGGTTACATGAAAACTTAGAAAAAATGAAAGAAAAGATGAGCACCAAAATAATTCTGGAGAAAAGAATTGGGAGTAGAATAGAAGAGAAAGTGATAAGCCTTCCACTGGTCCTCAAACTTTTTAAATAGGGGGCCAGTTCACTGTCCCTCAGACTGTTGGAGGGCCGGACTATAGTAAAAACAAAACCTCATACTCTGTCTCCGCCCCTCAGCCCATTTGCCATAACCGGGCAGCTGCATAAACATCCTCAGCGGCTGTATCTGGCCCGTGGGCCATAGTTTGAGAACCCCTGAAAATAAAAGTCTCCCTAAAAACTGGAATAAACCAAACTTTCTCTAAAAAAAATTACTTGGGCAGCTAGGTGGCACCAGCCCTGAAGTTAGAAGTTAGAAGGAATTCTGAGTTCAAATCTGTTCTCAGACACTGAACACTTCCTAGTTGTATGATCTTGGGCAAGTCACTTAAACCCAATTGTCTCACCAAAAAAAAAAAAAAAAAAAAAAAAAAAAAAGATCCAAAAAAATTACTCCATGTAACAGGAAAAATATTAGAGAAAAAATCCAGGTCAAAAAATAGAAGAAAATATAACTTATCTTATGCCAAAAACAATTGACCTAGAAAACTGATCAAGGAGAGATAATTTAAGAGTTATTAGAATCCTTGAAAACCACAATTTTATAAAAGAACTGAAAAAATATATATTTCAAAAGATCATATATAAAGACTACTCAGATCTATTAGAGCCAGAGGGCAAAGATAGAAGGGATCCATGAATTTTTTTTTTCCTGAAAGTAACACTAATAGGAAAAATCCTGAGAATGTCATAGCCCAAATCCAAAATTCCCATTATAAAGAAGAAAATCCTGCAAGCATCAAGAAAGAAACACTCCAAGTACCAAGGGAAAACAGTAAAGATCACACAAGACCTTGTGGCTTCTATTACAAAAGAGAAGGGATCTAAGAAAACAAAATTCCAAAAAGTAGAAGATGGCTTACATCTTATTACAAGAATAACTTGACCTGCAAAACTAAATCCTAAGGGGTGAGAAATGGGGAAGGAGGGAATAGATTTTTAATGAAATAGAGAGACTTCAAAGTATTTCTGATGAAAAGGCATGAACTGAGTAGGAACTGTGAGATAAAAACAAGAGTTGAAAGAAATCCAAAATGGTAATTCTATTTGAGCAACTGGAAGAAACTGTATGATGATGAAATGCTAACATTCTTGTGGTTTCAAATTCTGTTCAGGAGAAGAAAAACAAGTGTCCCTTCAAAACCTTAATGTCTTCAAAGAATACTGAAGGAGTTAACATTGAAAAGTAAGGGAATAAAGGTGGGGATGGGAGAGGGGTTCTGGCTTTTGAAGACGGGAAAGAAAAGGGAGAATAAAACAAATACTACATTAGTAGAGAAATGAAATAAAAAGGCATGAAATTGCTATTTCACATAATGGAGTAGAATGAGAAAAGAAAAATACACAGAAAGAAAAAAGTAGGGATAGGAATCATCATCAGATTTCCCAGAGTCTCAATTTTCTCATTTAAACCTTAAAAATTATATTTATACTATATGCCCTACAAGCTTGTAAGGATCAAGTGAGATAATGCACATAAAGCACTTGTTGTAAAACAGAAAAGTCAGACACCAACACTTGCCCAGGGTCATTCAGTCAGGATATATAAAAATCAGGACTTGAACTCATGTCTCATTCATTTCATTTCTAATCACTACATACCTCTTGTAATTGTAAAATATTGTACAAACATCAGCTATTTGAGGGTTTCTTAAACTTTTTCCACTTGTGACCCCTTTTCACTTGAAAAAAATTTACATGTATATGTAAACCTCAAGTATATAGGTTAAGTAAAAACCATTTACTGATAATAAATCACAAAAATTTATGTTAAACCAATTATTTGGTACATATATATGCTATATATATAATTTTACCATTAATTAAAGACAAAAGTAAATTTGCATATAATTGAGATGGATGTGTTTGCTTAGTTTTATATAAACAATTAAACTTTGGTGGAATATTTGATAACTGCTGCTATTGCCAAATTTTTCCATAATCCCCCATTCAGTTATGTAACCTCATATGGGGCCATGACTCTCAGTTTATGAAGCTTTGAACTATTTCACAGCACCTGGAATAACTCCCCACTCACAGTCAGTGCTAAATAAATGTTAATGAATTCAGGTAAATTATTTAAATAAGATTTCTCTAAAGTTTGCACTTTGAATCAAGTGTTCATTTAATATTTAAATTTAGCTACTTTAATAGAGAATATCGTTCATCTAAGTTAGGAAAAAACATACTAATCTCTGACTTCATGTCAAGGATGCACTAGAGCCAGCTCTCAAATAGGCTCTTTGCTATGGAGATTATGTTTTCATTATGAGAATTTACACCTTGGAACTAGAAAATAATATAGTTTGGTTTATTGTTTCATTCATTTTCAAATTTAAGATAGTGATTTTCTAAGTTTAAGAAAGATTTAAGTGGATAGAGCACCAGCCCTGAAGTCAAGAAGACCTGAGTTCAAATCTGGTCTCAGACACTTAACATTTCCTAGCTATGTGACCCTGAGCAAGTCATTTAACCCCAAATGCCTCAGGGAAAAAAAAGAAAGATTTAACAAGGCATATAAAATTTAAAATGCATTTTATGGGAGATTTTCTTTTTTTTTTTTTCTTTTTTTTTTTGGGGGGGGATAGCTGGTTGTTAAACATTTATCAGCATACACCTCTGCCTCAAACACATAATAAGTACTTAATAAATATTGATTATTTGAAAAGCATTGGTTTTTCCCCCTCATTCTCTTTATTTCCCCTTGGAATACCATTAAAGCTATCTGCTAGCAACATAACTAACCTTGAGGACTAGTAACTAATGGGCACAAATAAATTCCCCAAATGTTCACACATAAAATATGATGTGACAACAATAGTCAAAAGAAGCAAATATTATCTAAACCATACATTTTAAAGCTCCAGTATCCATAAGACATCTATAACACATGAGAGATGAATCTTCAATGTAAAAGTGAGTAGTATTCAAAAGTTTGAAATTAAGCATTATTCATCTCTTGATTTCAAATAAATTATGTATATATAATCTATTACTCAAGACTGTTAGGTAAAGGATTAAAAAGAGATAAAATGGGAATACATGAGAAAAAGGGGGGATATTATATGTATTTCATAGTAGATATATGATATAACAAGAAAAAGAGTAAACCAAAATAAAACCTACTGACACAGCAAGAAAAATAAAAGTATATTCCACCATTATAACATGAAAATACATATGAGTAGACACGGCAAGAATTGAGAAAGCAAATGTGATGTGTTAAAAGCTTGAGGCAGCAAATAAATGAGGATAAAGAGGATCAAGGAGAAAATAGTATTAAAAATCCCACTAGGATGTCTGCTGAAATGAACGCAAGATGAGAAATAGGTCTCTATAAGTTCACCTTGAATAAGGGCTGTTTTTGTCGTGTCGACTCTGTTAAAAATGAGAACTACTTCAATAAACTTAAGTCCTTTTTGTATTACAGTCTTATCTGATTCATTCCATAAGCAGATTTCTGGATTCTGACACCCACCCAAAATGGTGCCAAATACATTCCAGATTAGGCAAAGACTTTTAAGCCACATAAGCATACACAGACAGAATTATTGTTAATTTATCTACCAATTCAACCAACATTTAATATTAATAACCGCTTGCAAGATACTTTACAGACATCTCATTGCTTACCATCATTATTGTTATCCATAATTACCATGTATATAGAACTTTTTGCAGAGTGTTCTATAAATATTATTGAATTATCTTGCCATTGTTTATTATTACTATTATTAGTATTAATACTTATAGTTATCTCAATGTTTATTATATATTATAGCACTTTCAGGATTCCAGAGTGATATATACATATATATAAAGATAGCTAGATAGATAGATGATAGATAGATACACATATGCATATACACACATATAATTTAATTCCATCCTCATAAAAAATCCCTGTGATGTTGTTATTGCTATTGTTGTTTGTTCAGTTGTTTCAGCTATATCCAACTTTTCATGACCCTATTTGGGATTTGTAAATACACTGGGTTGGTTTGCCATTTCCTTGTCCAGCTCATTTTACAGATGAGGAAACTGAGGCAGACAGGGTTAAGTAACTTGCTCAGGATCACACAGCTAGGAAGTGTTGGCAATCAGATTTGAACTCATGAAGATGAAGCATGAAGATCTAGTACTGCATCCACTGTTTCTCCTCAATGCCTTTGAGGTAGGGAAGCTATTATCCTCATTTTGCAGATGAGAAAACTGAGACTGAGAGAGATCACATGATTTTCCATCTAATAAATGCCTCTAATGGGATTTAACTTCCTCACTCCTGTTTCAACTATCTACTACACCATGGCAGATAAGAGAACGGTGTTCAAATACACAGAATTCTAATTGCCTCCATTCCTCACAGCTGCCAAGTAGTTATAATTTCTGATGATTTCTTCCATTTCCTTTTCTCTCTTCCTGACTTTTCTCACTTCCTGACTACCAAAACAATGCCTGGTACTTTATGTCTCTGCTATTGCCTCTGCAGCCTAGGAGCCTCTTTCTTCTGTGCACTCTTTGTTTTCCTTCCCTCCCTTCTTTCTTTGGTGATTCTCTCAGTCACTCAGGATCACAGGATGACAGATCTATATAACTGGAAGGAACAATAGAGGTCATAGAGTCCAACCTCTTCATTTTACAGATCAGAAAATTCAAAGGGAGATTTAATGCTTTGGCTAACATCACACACACAAACTAAGTGACAGAGATGGCATTCTTATTCAGGTCTTTTGATGCTCCAAATTCAGAGTTCTTTCCACACATCTCAGTGCCTTCCTCTTGGCTTAAATATTGATATAAGTAGATTTTTAAGCCATTAAGAATTGTACTTTGCCCTGAACTTATTTTTGAAGACACAGGATTAGTGTCTGACAATAGTTTTGCAATTTTCCTGCCTGTTCCTAGTACCTCCCTCTGTAAAATTATCTTCCACCCATACTGTATATATTTATATTGATATAAATCTATTTAGGCACCTGTTGCCTCCCCATTAGAATGAAAGCTGTCTGAAGGCAAGTATAATTTTTCCTTTTTTTCATTTTTGGATCTCCAATACTTAGATGAGTTCCTAGCACCTAGGTAATGCTAAATGAATGCTTATTGATTGGTGGATTACCAATTATATCTCACTGATTTAAACTGAATGTTTGGATGTTATTTCCAAAGATCTTTTCATGAGAAAGCTGATCGACCATGAAAGGACCAAAAAAGGGTTTTTAATCCCTTTATAACATTGTTACAGTTTTTAATGAGACTTATTCCTGGAAATTTGTTAAAAGTCGAACTTGAAGGAAAACTAGAGAGAAATTCTTTATTTATCATTCCAAGAAATATCTGAGTGCCTATTCTGATTAAGCTACATGGTGTTATATTCATAGATGTACCTTTCTGATAAGAAGAAAATGAAAGCATTAGTTGGCTTGATATGAAAGCTTTCCAAAATCTTTTGTTGTTTTTCAGTCATGTCCAACTCTCCGTAGCACACCAGACCCTTCCATCTTCTATTATGTCCTAAAGTCTGTCCAATTTCATGTTCATTGCTTCCAGGACACAATCCATCCATCTCATCCTCTGCTGTCCTCTTCTCCTTCTATCTGCAATCTTTCCCAACAACAGGATCTTTTTCAATGAATTCTATAATCTCATTAAGTGGTCAAAGTATTTAAGCTTCAGCTTCATTGTTTGTTCTTCCAATGAATGATCTAAATTAATTTCTTTAAGCATTTACTGATTTGCTCTCCTTGCTCTCCTTGATGTCCAAAGGACTCTCAAAAGTCTTCTCCAGGATCAAATTAGAAAACATCGATTCTGTGGCACTCAGCTTTCCTTACAATCCAATTCTCACGACCATACATAGCTACTGTGGTTATAGTTTGTCAGTAGGTTGACATCTCTGCTTTTTAGTAGGTTTCCAGATTTTCCACAACACAGATTCTTGATAGGGTAAGGGAAAGTTACTCATCCTTCACACTTTACTTACACATTTAATTCAGAGACATGCCCATGATAGTAACAATGATGATGATTGTAGAAGCTAGTATTTGTAGAATGCCTTAAGGTTTACAGAGCACTTTAGGCATGTTAATTCATGTGATTTGATCCTTACAACTATTCTGGGAAGTAGAAACTAGGTAATATGATTATCCCCATTTTACAGATGAAGAAACAGAGGCAGAAATATATTTTCCAGGGTCACACAGCAAAGTTTCTAATACAGAATTCAACTCAGGTATTCCTACACTATGCCACCTGCCTGCCTCCACTTTAGATGGATGTTTCCATACTTGTGGAACATAAATAATTCATAATATTATGACAACTGAAAGTATATTAATAATAATAATTTTAGTCTTTTATAAAGCACAATACCACCCACTCACTCTGAGACCCTGAACAAATCCCTTCCCCCTTGCCACAGCTCAGTTTCTTCAACTTTAAAGTGAAAGAGGTAGAACTATTAGGGACACTAGCATGCTAACATTGTTCTATGTGTGACTTTGTGACTTAGAAAAACCTAGAAAAAGGTTACCTACACATTTTTATTCAATAATTACTTTTATAGAAAATAAGTCATGGGATTTCCTGGAAGGTCATAAAGCTATCTCTGTATTCTTTCTATTACATTTCTATAAGAAATAATAGAATGATCAATTTTTTTAAGTTAGTATCACAGACTTCCTCAAAGCTTCAGAGAAACTCTTGGAATCGGTACCTATTCATCCCTATGGACTATAACTATCTCCAAATGTATCTCTATGTGGTTTTAGATCCAGATGACCCATTGCACCAGACAGCTTCAAAGTCCCTTAAAGCTCTCAGTTTATAATGATTCATCACTTTACATGGTAATTGGTCACATTGAGCTGAGACCTTAAAGGTCATCTAATTCTACACCCTCATTTTACTGCTAAGGAAACCAAGACCCAGAGAAGTGAAGTGATTTTTTCAAAGGCACATTATTAATTAGTGGGAAAACTAGGATATTAATGAGGGTCCCTTGACCCTAAATTGCACTCTAAATTCTTTTCACTGTATATTAAAAATTCCCTTGAATCATAAAGAAATAGCTAACTTAGATTCTGCATATTCTAGTCCACCAAGGTAGCAAAGACTGTGGTATATTGGGGGAAATTTTCCATCAAAAAACTTACCATTTTAAAAGTTTTAATGCCTAAAGACTTGGACTTCAGAAAACTATACAATTCACTTATGGAAAGAATCTATTTTCCAGTAATGAAATGCCTTCATTCACTTACCAGAGGAGGTATTTTTATTTCACCTATTTTTGATGACCTGTTATAATCCTCCTTGTTTCCTACCTAAGAGAAATGATATTGATATAAATATATTGATATATAATGATATATATATAGATATGTAAACATAGATAGAGACTTATAAATATATATAGCTATAAATATAGACGTGTATATGAAGATATAGAGATGGAGATACATGTAAATATAAGTATAGATATAAATATAGACTATATATGTATAAATATATATAGATTTTGAGATATAGTTAGCTATGGATGTAAATATAGAAATATGTTTAGATATGTAAATATATGTATGGCTATAAATATGGATATGTCAATATTTATGTAGATATAGATATATAAATATAGAGAGATAAATATGGAGATATATATAGATATAGATATTTACAGATACAGATACATGTATACATGGAGATATATGAAAATATATGTATATATATGTATATAATACATATATATTGTATTTGTGTGTATGTGTGTGTACTATACATATATATGTATATATGAATAAATAAAACAGAGATCAAATGATATAATATATTTAAGAAACTGAGCAAAGATTTGAAATCAGGTCCTCTGATTATTAATCCAGGACCCTTGACATTGTCTTTCACAATAACAAAGCACTATGCAAAAGGGGAAAAATTAACTTTTTTTAAAAAAATTGTATCTAAACATTATACATGGCAACAATAAGATTATACAATGATCAAATCTGGTGGACGTGGCTCTCTTCAATAATGAGATGATTCAATTCAGTTCTAACTATTCAGTGATGAAATGAGCCATCTACACCCAGAGAGAGGCCTTGGGAACTGAATATGTTCACAACAAGGCATTTTCATTCTTTTTGTTGTTGTTTGCTTGCATTTTGCATTTTATTTTGCTTCACTCTTTTTCTACTGGTTTGATTTGTTTTTTCTTATGTGGCACAACAATTGTATAAATATTTATGCTTATATTGAATTTAACATATATTTCTACCATGTTCAATATACATTGGACTACTTGCCATGTAGGGGAGGGCGTAGGAGAAGGGGAAGAAATTTGGAACACAAGATTTTGCAAAGGTTAATGTTGAAGAATTGTCCACACATGTGTTTTGAAAAATAAAAAGCTTTAATTAAAAAAATTATATTTAAAGAGAGAGTTTAATGAGTACTTAATTCTCCTATCACTTAATTTCTGAGAAGTCAAAGCAGCACGATGAGGCTGATCAGAAGCATTTGAGAAAATCTTCAATTTGATAAATTAATGAAGCATAATTTTTGTGACTGGCCCAAGGTCACTTGGGAACTTGGGCACAGAGCTGGAATAGACATTAAGTCTCCTAATTCATAGGCAAGAAGGCTCCTTTTCCTCAGGAGACTGTGCTGACTCTGATAGGGTGTTTATTTCTTTCTGAAAGGAAAAATCACGACAAGGCACCAATAATTGCTCTTTGTATTGAGTTGTGATTTTTCTCAGCAAGAAGTGCTGGCATTAAAACAATCCTGACTATGCCAGCCCCAGGAAACAGGCAGCCTCTGCATTAAAGCAAAGAAGGTTCTATTTGTACCCACATTCTTTTCTCCCTCCACGCCCCAGCAATTTGGATGAAAATGCCATCACTTGCTCTGTATTCATCAGGGAAATAAAGTGACCCATCAAAGAAATGCTGCCGAGATGGCTATTTTGCCCTGGCCCAGCCTCTTCAAAGCATAGAAAATAAATTACAGCCCACAGACCATTAGTGCATCATAGACATGCTGCCAATATCTGCCTGGAACAGAGCTAAAACGATACCGAAGAGAAATGTAGGACAGCTTCACTACCATCCTCAATCTGTGTTTCCTTAAAAGCAAAGTTTTCCAGGGTTTGTTATGGCATTTTTCATATTCTCCCCCAATAATTGACACTCTTTAATAAAAGAGGTATTTATTTTAATAAGCAATGTCATAAAACTCATCTTATTCTTTAAAAAAAAGCCAAGACATCCAAATGTAAATGAGTCAGTGCTGTACCCGTCATGTGTGACTTATAGGCCTATTAGCTTGAATGCTGGTAAGCCAGCAAGATCTATTAAGTTGAGAATATATCAAAATCCCCAACAATGCAAAATCCCAAAATAACACTTTTTAACCAAACTCTATGCTATTTCTCTACTTGTCACATTTTGATAGAGAATTTGAAAGTATCACTTAATGCGTATTGCAAACGGACAATGGGCTTAGGCATTACATATATTTTATTTTTAAACTCTATTCCTATATTTTTTCAGCACTGACATGACCTTTAGTCTTTCCTTGTTCAAGAGATCATTCTAAGTCCCCTCTGTTTCTTTCTTTCAGCTTGATCAAAATCAGAGGTGCCAATCTGAGCTTATTATGCTTTTCAGCTTATTTCTTTCTGAATTCTCATACTGGTCTTTCTATTGCCCCATTCTTTAAGGTGTTTACACAATTTTTTCTATTTTATTCTATGTGTGCTGTCACCCACCACAAAACACATGTTCCTTATTTCTTTGATGACATATTGTCTTTATTTTGAATCAATCAACAACCATGTATTAAGCATTTGGTACACTCCAGACACTGTACTAAGCCATGGGTAAATAAAGAAAAAGGAAAAGGAAAAAGAAAAAATTCCTTGAACACTGTTATTTAAACACACAATTTTTTTAAAACCCTAGTACAATAATGTTTATCAGCAAAAAAAGGAAAAATAAGGAATATATTAAATTTATCCTTCTTTATTGCAGGTATAAGCACTACTATATAATAACAACAACAACAGCAAAAATTATCATACAATTTAAGATTTACCAAAGAACAAATTCTATCCTCGAAACATAGGATAAAACTTAAGCCTATGATTTCATTGGTACAAAGAATTGTCAGAAGAGAAAATTCCCTCTATTAATGCAGAATAAATGGTGCCCTTTCTGCAACTTACAGATTTAGAAGGTTGCCTAAAATTCAAATAGAACAGGATGCTTCCATAACATCCCTGCTATGTTCCATAAATGTTTTTTATTTGTTTTGCTAAATATTTCGCATTTACATTTTAATTTGGCTCCAGTAACATGAGGGGTATTATAGGAACTCAGGTTCAACATCTCCACAGGATTGGAAGACCAAGTAACCCACAACTAATATATATCTAAGATATGGCTTACACCTATTTCTTCCTGTCTTTGAGGCTGGCTGCCCTTCAAGTAAAATTCCACTAGATGATGGAAAAATCTGATAAAGACAAGCTTCTATAAATCAAAGCTTTTTAAGCTGTGGGTCACAATCCCATAGGAGCTCATATAACTAAATGTAGGTGTCATGAAAAAATTTGGCAACAGTAAAAGGTATCGAATATTCTACCAAGATTTAATTCTTTATTTAAAAACAAACAAGCACATCTCTCATTAATATGCAAATTTGCTTCTCTCTTTAACAAATAGTAAAATTATATGTGTATCAAAGAATTATTTTAAAATTAATTTCTTTATGATTTATTATCAATAAATGTTTGATTTGTATACCTATGTTATATACTTGTATATCCAAGATTGTATAAAAATTTCTCAGGTGAAAAAAGGGTCACAAGTAGAAAAAGTTTAAGAAGCTCTGCTGTAAATCAAGCCTTCTATAAAACATAACACACTAATAATGAGTACTTAGATTGTTATGCTGAGAGGTACCATGATGTAGCAAACAGAAAGCTGACTTTATTATCAAAAAAAAAAAAAACTTGGGTTTAAGTCTTTCTCTAAAATATTTTGACTCTGGGTAAATAAAATAAGTTTACTGAACAGGTGCCAGCCTCCATTGGTAAGAGGAATTTTCTCAACTTTGTGTTCCCTGTACCAAAGAAATAAGTCCATATCCCCAAAATTAATTTTAAAACTGATCACTCATACATGATAACTCTCTTAAACAAGATAATTAACTAATGAGAACACCACCATTCATGATCCATACAAAGTTTAGTATAAGTTGACTTTGAAAGATGGGTTTCTACCATATTAGAAAACATTCCTAATTTTGAAAAATATGTTTAAGAACAATCAATGCTGGGGTAACTATTTGGAACAGGGGATAGAGTCCCAGCCTCCAAAGTTAGTAGAACCTGAGTTCAAATTAATACTTCTTAGCTATGTGATATTAAGTAAGTCACTTAACCCCAATTGTGTCATCAAAGGAAAAAAAGAACAATGAAAATCTTCCATAGGTAATAATGAGAGTGCTAGATTTGGAGACAAAGAAGGCAGAATCAATTCCTGGCTCTCATATACCATCTGTGTGATTATGTTGAGCAAATGACATGATGTCTCTGAACTAAGTTTCTTCATTGGCAAAAGGAGGGAGTTGGACTAGATTATTTCTAAATTTTAACTTCTAAATCTCTATTCTCAATGGACCTTGCATCTAACTAGAGATCACCTGTTTAGTAATCTTAACAATCTATAATGCAGTTAGCAAAAATGATATCTAAACAAACAATAAAAGATGTCGCAAAGTCTAAGACTTTATGGATCCTCCCTATCCCCACAGGGTTTTACTCATAATCTTTTTAATCAATCAATTAACCAAGAACCTGCTTATTACCTATTAACAACAGTAGCCCATGTGCTAAGTTCTAGAGACATAAGTACAAAAGAATAAAATAATCTCTACTACTGGAGAATTTATAATCTAATCAGCTCTTCCTTCACAAGAAATTATTGAATTTGTTTATGTGAAACAAGATCATTTAAATGACTTACACTATAGTGTTCAAAGCATTTTCATATATTTCATTTCACTCCTTACAAGAATTCCGTATTATTTTTGTTTTGCAAATGAAGCCCAGAAGATTTAAGTGACAAGTTCACAGTAATACAACTATTAAATCAGTATCCAAACCAGAACTGAGATGTTCTGATTTGAAGATCAGTGTTATTTACCCTATAGGAGAAAGGGACATATCTTCTAGAGGTAGGACAATGACACCAGCAAAGAATGACAGCTTATAACCTGATAGTATTGGAAAAAATAGGAAAACTTTAAAGGATAGATGAAAAAAATCAGAAAACACATCCATACAGGAGTCATACCTCAATAAACTCTGAAGGTGATTATATAATAACAAAACGATATTGATCCTAAGTCATTAAGAAAAGATAAATCATGTTCAATAAATTCTGATTAAGAAGGCAAAATGATATATAACATACTTAAAAGGTACATCAAAAATGATTAAAGTAAGAATTAAATATAGGGAAGAAAGTTTCAACCACCTGGAAAATTCCTTTATGTGGAATCCTTCATTTCCTCAGTGATTCCAGGGAAATGAAGTGTTAAACAACTTTTTGTTTTTTATCAGACCTGTGATTAAAGAATTAAGGATGAGATACTACCTTTACTAATGCAGAAAATCACCTTCTCTGCAACTTCAAGAGTTGCCTAAAATTCTGAGCAGTTAATAGACTTGCCTAAAGGGAAGTACCATTATCATAAGACCTGATAATGACAGTAGCTAATCTAACTATCACTTACCATGTACCAGCCAATGTGCTAAGTGCTTTACAATTATGTCCTGTGCGCCTCAAAGCAACCCTGGAAGCTATCCCATTTTACAAATGAGGAAATTGAGGCACACTGGGGTTAAGTGATGTGCCCAATGATACACACAGCTAAGAAGTGTCTGAGACTGAATTTGAACTAAGCTTTCTATCTATCCTGCACCTTACTGCTCTTCATCATCAACAAGCATTTATTAAGCACCTGCTACTTGCCAAGTACTGTTAAGGGCTGAGAATATAAGGAAAAGGCAATATGACATATAAAGTGTAAGTAAGAGGTAATCTCACTAGGATGGGGACGGGAAGTGTGAAGGGGTGACAGGTTAAGTGCCTCCTGAAGAAAATGGAAGTTGAGCTGTTTCTTAAAACAAGCCAGGAGGCAGAGGTAACAAGAGAGAACATTCTGGGCATGGGAGACAGCTCGTGGAAAAAAAAAAAACTGGGAGGTAAGTAGCAGCCAAAGAAGCCAACATATCCTAAGGGAAAGTTAAATCGTTAAGAAAACTGGAAAGGTAGGAAAGGGCCAAGTATGAAGGTCTTGGAGAGAAAAGTGCTCTGGTGGGTAAGAGGGAGCTAGTGGGGTTCACTGAAGGAGAGAGGGATGTCAGACTTGTGTTTTAGGAAGATCACTTTGACAGCTGAGTGAAGGATAGAATAGAAGCAAAGATATCAGCCAGCAGGCCAAAAGATGACGAGGGGCTATAGTGTGAGTGAAAAGAAGGGGATGTGTATGAGCCATGTTGTAGAGGTTAAAAAAAAATCTGGCAACAGAGTGAATATGAGGGGTAAGTGAAAATGAGGAATCAAGGACACTATCAAAGTTATGGGCCTGATTGGCTAAGAAAATGGCAGAAATGGGGAAGAAGATGACAATTTTGTCTTAGAAATATAAGTTGAATGGGGAAAGACTAGAACACATTCACTTTAAGATGAATAATAGGCAGTTAATGATGAGATACTGAAGTTCAAAAAAAAGGTTAGGACTGGATAAGTGAGTCTAAGTATCATTCATATTAAAGTGATCATTAAATCCACAGAAACAGGACTTGAAATCAGGTCTTCCTGACTCTAAGAACAGCTCTCTTATCCATTTCAAACAAATTAAAGTTTTGTTAATATAATATGTCCAAATAAGCAAAAGTAAGATGAATGTTCTGCTTGCTTTCAAACAACTTAATAATCACTAGTATGACAATCTATCCTTGAAAAAATCATAATAAATATAAACTCATTGAGGACAGGGAGTAATCCATTTATGTCTCTTTTGTTATCCCTTCACAGTCATAACATCATAGCCATCTAGCATCCCCATAATAATCACTTTTAAAATGGCTGTTTAATTGAACTGACGACACTATCAGATCAAAATGTAGCAATTCAATATGACTATTAAGATATTTCAAACTAACTGTCAGGTATCAGATCAATATCATCATTGATTTCAGTTGCATCCAACTCTTAATAATGCCATTGGGGGTTTTCTTGGCAAAGATGCTGAAGTAGTTTACCATTTCCTTCTTCAGTTTATTTTACAGATGAGGAACTGAAGCAAAAAAGGTTAAGTGACTTGCCTAAGGTCCCACATTTAGTAAAAGTCTAACACTGGATTTGAAATCAGGAAAATTCATTTTCCTGACTCCAGGTTCAACCCTTTATCCACTGTATCACTAAGCTGTCTGAACAGGAGATAGGTTTCTTTCATAGATATGCCCAACAACAATAAATGAAAACCATATTTTTAAAGTTTCAAAAGTTTAGAAACCACATGTCTCCACTATATCAGGTTTAGCCTCTCCCATAAAAAAATAAGCATTTTACAGAACTTTCTAGAAGTGTTGAAGCCTAAGTTATACATTAGCCCTCCTTCCATACTCATGGTTGATTGCTGGTGAAGGCACCTTTATTGTTGCTTTAATTGCCCGGCTGGGGTCCCTGCCTACCAGCAAGGATCTGACAGAACTCTTGAGCCTGTATCTACAATAGCCCCTGATCACAGGAAAGATCTGTTTGCTTAAATGACAGGTTTGTCAAACCTTCATCTGAGGAGGTCCCCTCATGTACTGATGGCATGACCCTTATTGACTTTTATTCTTTGAATCAGAGCAGCCCTGCTGTCAGGCCCAGTGCAGGAAGTTAAAGATCATAATTCTGATTAATTTAGCTGCAGATCTATGACCCTCAAAAGTTACAGCAGGAGACATTTCAAATGGTAAGCTATGTCATAAATAACCCTCTCACTACAACACCCCATGTTATCCATTATAATCATGTCCTTGATGTTTTTACTTGCAGGAGGAAAAGGAGATTAGACATCTGATTCATACTTGGATTTTTGAATAGCCCAAGTATAAAACAAGTGTAGGCAGCAATTCCAGGCTCTTCATTTACAAAGAGGACTCAGGATCCTTTACAGACAAAAAACCAAAACAACCAGGGATAGGATAAAATTGGAAATGATGCTCATTCCTGTTTTGGGTTTCACACCTTCTTTCCATTCTGTTATTTTAGGGGAAAAAAAGTCAATCAAACAAAACATAATTTGGTTTTAGCTTTTCTTCAATACCAAAAACCCTACTGATATCACCGGTTCTCTTCAAGAAGGAAGGACGAACAACAACTTCTCTGATTCTGTGCACAAAATGAATACATAAGGTGAATTCAACCACAATGACATTTTACCAGCATGATTCAGCATCAACCTCAATTCAGTTTAATAAATATATAGTACATGAAAAGCACTGTTTCTACACTAGTTCTTAAATTCAGAACAAAATAAATTTTAAAGAATCTACATTCACTGTCCTTTAGGATCTTGAATTCTTATAGGGAACAAAAAACATGTACAGAAATAGGTATCATTCATCAGTCACAGAGGCAATAGGGAACTGATTACTGGGCAACTGACATAAGTCAGATTTGTAGCTTAGGAAGGTTATTTTGTCAGCTATGTGGAAAATAGATTCAAAGAAGGATAGACTCAAGTCAGGAAGATCACATTAGTATGCTACTGCAATAGTCTTGGTGAGATGCAAGGAAGGCTTGAGCCAGAGAGCTGTCCATGTGAGTAGAGAGCAGTCAATAAGAGGGTTATTATGGTACCCTAGCTGTGTGACCGCCCTGCTCTGTAAACACCAATGGTTCTCTATTACATCTAGAATCAGATGCAAACTTCTCTCTTTAGTACTTAAAGTATTTCCTAACCAACCTACATTTCCAGCCTTACCCTTTCAATCATTGGTCTTGGTCCTCTCCTGGCTTCACTCCAGATTAATTCTAACAATTTTCTCTCTTTATCTTTTTCAGATTTCTTTTATATGCTGCCTACCCTCCCCCCAATTAGGTCAAGGAGCAGAGATGATCAAAGTAATGGGAATGGAAAGGCTAGCACCAGAGCGGGAGGAGCAATATCTTACCTTGGAACTAACTCTAGCCTTAACTCAGATTCAAAAATAATCTTCACTAGCTGTGAACTGATTCAACCATTGTGGGGAGTAATTCCCCAAAGAATTATAAAATTTGCATACCCTTTGACCCCAAAAAAGATCAAAGGAAAAGAATTAGAAACTGAGGGGAGGTCCAGCAGTGGAGAACAGTTGAGCAAGCTGAGGTATATAGTTATGATGAAATGCTAATGCAAAGTGAGCAGAACCAGAACATTGTACACAATAACAGAAATATTGTATGATGATCAACTATGAATGACAACTACTTTGATCAATAAAATGATCCATAACAATTTGGAAGGATTTAAGATGAAAAATACTATCTCTAGAGCAAGAAATGATGGAATTGGAATGTAGATTTTCACTTTCTTTTTTTTTTCTTGTTTTTGTTTTTTTGCAACATAGATAATATGGAAATATATTTTGCATAATGTTACATGTATAATTGATATCATATTTCTTGCCTTCTCCAAGGGATGGGAAAGGATTTGGAGAAAGAGGATTCAGGTCTCAAAAAATGTAAATTAATGTCAAAAATTAATAATAAATAATTTTAAAAGAATCTCCACTGATCAATTATTTGCTTATTATTTTTTTAATTTTCAAATGTCAAAGATGCTTATTACAATGTCCAGAATGCACTAGAAATAGTACCTTACACATTTCAGTCATAGACCTGAAAATCTTGCTAACTCTAATACAGCATCCCCTTTGAGGCAAATAGTCCCTTTATGAGAATGAGAAAAATGACATGGGATTAAAAAATTCCCTGAGGACACATACCAAGTAGGCAAGAAGTGGTCCAAAACATCTGAAAAGCTCTGTGGGATTTATTCTTTGGCTTCTAAATCAGTTTTAGAACATAGACACCCAATAATTTCTAACACAAAGCTAATGTACCAGCACCAAAAAAATAAGTTTCCTTTGCTCCCAGTGTGCTTACCTGTTATACAGAAGAATATCTGGTTTCCAAATCTGGCCATCTGGAAAACGAACATTCTTCACACCCGGATATTCAGACACATTCCATTGTAAATAGTAATCTGTCCAATACTAACACACACAGAACGTGAAATTAGTAACACTTTTGCTCACTTGTATCCACACTCCCAATCAATGGTACTACTTATATTCTATTACAAATATTTTTATTTAGCTGTTATCAATAAAATATTGAGAAAGCAGACCCTCAAGTAACTATTTGCTAATTTTTTTGTACCACACAAATGGATTTCTTCCATGTCATATAGAGAACTCCTGATGAGGAGACCTCCTTGACCAAAGATTACCACCTGATCTGCAACTTAAAGTCTTAAAGAGTTTCTCAGGGGTATCCCTCAGGGTAACTCCTGGGCAGCACAGCCAGGATGCATTTATGAGCTCCTGGAGATCAGGAACTGACTTTTGCCTCTTTTTGTGTGCCCAGTGCTTAGCACAGTGCCTGGCACATTGTGGCTGTTGAGCCATTTCTGTCACGTCCAATTCTCCATGGCCTCCTCTGGGGTTCTCTTGGCGAATATACTGGAATGGTTTGCCATTTCCTGCTCCAGTTCATTTTAAAGATGAGGAAACTGAGGCAAAAAGGGTCACACAGTTGGGAAGTGTCTGAGGCTGGACTCCTGTCTCCAGGCCCAGTGCTCTTTTCACTGCATCACATACTGCTGCCTTTGTAACTATGCCTAGTACCTACTAGGTACTTAATAAATGTTTTTTGATTGATCAATTAATGTCTCAAAGGCGGAACTTGAGCCCAGATTTTCTAGACTCTGAGTTCAGCTTTCTATCCATTATATCTATAATACAGATCAAATTGTGAGCCTCTGAGGAAGGTTTACTAAGCTGTCAGTCTTTCCATTTAAGTCTCCCAATCCATAAACAACCTTAACATGCATTCTTGTGGTTTCTTTACTCTTAATGGTCCCTACAAACTTCAGGGGACATTTGAATAGCAGCTATTCCTATGTCCACTCCATATTTAATCTTCAAATGATTGTACATAAAGTGTTTGTGCTTGGGGTGAGAGTCAAGGAGAAAGGAGGAAGGAGAGTCTTATATCTAAACTTGAGAGGAGGCATTCCTGTTTGAAGGGAAATTAACTCATTTCTTTTTAGACTTTTATGTGACTATTTCTTTATTTAAAGGTTATTAGATTGTAACAAAGGAATAAAATATGTCAACTGAAATATAGGGAAGTCTTCTGAAAAGGAGAAGTGTACTTCATAAATATTAAATGACTAAAATTATTGTTCATTGCTGTTAGTCTAAATTCCAAGTCATAAAATGTCAGTCCAAGACTTTCTGTACTACTTTTCATGTATATCACTGTCATATTTGGTGTTCAACACAATCCTGTATAATAGTCAAGCTAGACAGACAAGGATCCCCTTTTTGCAAATAAAATAAATGAGACTTAGAAAGGTTAAGTGACTAACCTAATTCACCAGATAACAAGTTTAGCACCAAGTCTGGAACATGTTTCCCGACTCCTAGTAAGGTCCTTTTCCCCCATGATACAATATATCTAAAGTATAATAGAAATTGGATGTGATAGAGCTAACAGCGTATTGGATTTGATGTCTAATGGTCCATATTCAAATCTTCACTCTCTTAATTCCTATAAGACTTTGAGCAAATCCCTTCCCAAGGCCTCAGTTTCCTTCTATGTAAAATAAAAGGGTTATTTTGAAGGCCCCTGAAAACACTTCCAGCTCTATTCTTTATGATTCATTATGATAAATGTTAATATATTTCCACAAAGTATGAGGAAAGATATTCCCAATCATATAATCATGCCCTATTTTAAACCTACTCTAAGTCTACACAAGGCATATAACTTACCATTTGTATAATTAGAAATAATTCAGGACTGTCTAGTTAGTTGACTCGGAAAATTAAGATAGAGTTAGACTTTGACCCCAGGATTATCAAGATGAAATAGGAACAGAATCCCAGATTTGCCTAAATAAATATACCTTTTCCCATTTACTGTGCTTTCATAGAACTAGTGAGAAAGCCCTGTGATCCAATGAAGACAATTCATCTCCAGCCAATACTAATCATCATTATAAAAGAAATCAGGATTCTAATGAAAACTGAGCAATGGGCTCTGAGGTTAACATGTCTAGCATGAGGCTAAAAGAAAAACTAAAGGCAAATCTGTGCTTCTTTTTTATATTTCCTTTTATTCATGGGATTTGAGTCTATAAAATTCAATCCCCAAACTTATATTTTCCATAAAAGAGATCTCTGGTTTACCCTCACTGGTCCTCCATTTCCAGTGTTCCAGGACCCTCAACAAATAAGGGACTATGACTAGCACCATCATTTCTGCTCTGTTTAATATCAGCAACCCCTTCTCTGTATTCTACCTTCATAATCCCTTACCCTACCCCCTACTATCTCTCATCTGAAAAGAAATGCAAAACTATATGCAATATTGCTTAATATGACATTAATATATCCATATGTAGACCCGTTCTCTATTTTGCTTTCACAGAAATTAACATTGGAAGAGAAATAATTATCATACATATCCAAAGGTTCTTAACCATGGGTCTTTGAAATCATTTCTAAAAAATATTTTGATAACTGTCATTCAATTCATCCAAAGATTGGAGACTCCATTGTACAAAATGACTAAACTATCTTGAGAATGATTCAGGATGGGGATTCATTAATGAACAATTTCCAAACACTCTCCATCAGATTAATCTTGCAGCAATATTAATCACTCATTTGCATGGCTCAAAACAATGAATTTTCCATGCCTAGCTCAGAGTTTAATGATTATATAAGCATGGCATATGTGCATTTGTTGTGGGCAGGATGCCTGACTTCTCTTTTGGCTAATGAGACAGGGAACAGGAACAGGACTTGGGCAATTGAATGTTCTAGGAAACTTAAGATTTTCAAGAAAATGTTATGTTTTAAAACTGGCTCAATCTCAATAAATCTTCTACCCCACACACCTCTCCCTCCAATCAGGCAACATTTTCAAATATAATGGGACCAATTCAATTAAAACACAAATAACACTGGTTCAAAAAGCTCCTAAATGACTGAATCTAGATAAGCAGAACTAGAAATCCAAAGATCCCAATTCTATCTTAGTTTAGTCACTAAAAAGCTATAATAAGCTTAGGGAAATCATTTGACTTCTCTGGACTTTAGTTTTCCTTTCTATTAAATAGGGATAGGAATTTCCCCTCTTGGTTATATAAGAAAAGCACTATAAAAAATGAAATAAAAGTTTGGACAATTAGAAGAAATACTGCCTATATGACATTATTATATCAATATTTAGGCCTGTCCTCTATTTTGCTTTCACAGAGTATAATAGAGTATTAACAATGGGAGAGAAATAAGTTCTCATACAGATATAAGGGACGTTAATCTTGGATCCTTGAAATTGTTTTTTAAAAAATATTTTGATAACTGTGATTTAATATAATTTAATATAAATTATATATTAAAATATGTGTATTATATAAATATAATAAATTAATTATAATGTAATAAATAATAAGTTAATATAATATAATTAATTATAATATAATATAAAATGCAATGTTATGCATTTTATTGTATGTATCAAAAATCACTGTTCAAATAAGTGGCCCATAGAATTCACTAGACTGCCAAGAGGATCAAAGATTAAGAATCTCTGATTCAGAACCAGTTACTCATTTTATAGATTAAAAAAGGAAAAACTAAAGGTCAGAACATTTCTATGATTTGCCCAAGGTCCCAATGGGAAAGCCAAGATGATAACCCAAGTCCCCTGGCATTTGGGCCACCGTTCTTCCTGTTATACCATACTATCTCTTTCTGTAAAATCATGAAGATTTCTGATAGTTTGTTTTTCCTTTTCAGTCATTTATAAAGAAAATAACCACCAAAAAAGGTATCACTATTATCACATTGTTTACTAAGGGGTTTAATGGTCCTATGTATAGTATTATGTATTTAGAGCTAGATGGGATTTTTGAGTTCATCAAAATACTTCCTTTTAGAGGCTGGAACAACTTCAGAGAAATGAAGGGACTTTGTATAATTTGAATTCAGGTCCTTTGATTTCAAACCTAGCATAGTTTCCACTATAAAACTCTCTCTAGATTAGGTCAGACTTTTGCAAATGCAATCCAATTATACATGAAATATTATCAGTTCATTTAAACTAATTATCCAGAGACTTCCAGGCATTGATGGAAATGGGGAGGAAAGGAGGAAGAAAGAAAAAGTTATGATCTCTCCTGATAAAAAGCCACCAATGTCCAGCTTTTAGAGCAATAGTACTCCATGATTATCAGTTCCCTGAACTGATCTCACTTCTATTTTAATGTAATGGGGGAGGGAGGAAGGGGTGCCTGCTGGGACTGATAGCTTTGGACATAAACTTGGTGAAACTAATGATATGTCAGAGCCGAGCTAAACTATGAGTTTAATTCACCCCATCCTGCTCACCATAGTCTGAGGTAATGTTCTGAGGTGGTAAAAGATAGATTATCACTATGGGAGAAAAATGATTTACTATATTGTTCGGAAAAATAATTGTACTCATTAAATCCAAGCTTACGTGATCTGCACCCAGAATGTTGTTTGACCTCAGTACCTCTTTAGAAGAGTCAGAGATAATGATAAGTAATTGTGGGTTCACTCTGGTCCTGGACATTCTTGTTTTGGGTCCTCACACCCAGGACTTGTTTACGATCTACACAAGCTTGTGTTTTAGGTTCGTTTTGTTTTGACTTTGTCCAAATTTAATTTTTAAATTTACTCAGATTTGTCTCAATCTATCTGACTTTCAAGTTACTCTTTCTATGAAATTGTTTGACTAAAGTATATGTGATTCATACGTGACTCATGATCTTTCTAAAAATCCTATATAATATAAACATTTCAGAATCTGGAGGGATGGAGCTGCTACCTTTATTCTTTCTAGCACTTTCTCTTCCTCCCTCCTCTCTCTTTTTCCCTCCCTTCACCCCTTTCCCTCCCCCCCCCTTTCTCCTCCCCCCCTCTCTCTCCCTCCCTCCCTCCCTCCCTCCCTCCCTCCCTCTCTTTCTCTCTCTCTCTCTCTCTCTCTCTCTCTCTCTCTCTCTCTCTCTCTCTCTCTCTCTCTCTCTCTCTCTCTCTCTCTCTCTCTCTCCTTCCCTTCCCTCTCCCCCCTCCTTATTCTTCCTCTCTTTCTTTCTCTTTTCTCCTCCCTTCCTCCCCAAATGACCTAATACATGTCTTTCTAAACTATTTCAGATTTGGAGATTAGTTCTCATGAGCACATTATGCCTGCCCAGGTGCGGGGAGGAAATATTTATATCTTAGCATCTCAGCTCTTGCTATAATTTTATAATACATATTCTTTTTTAAAAGCCAATACATTGGTAAGTGATTAAGTGGGAATGAGCTACTAAAATCAGGGGAAACACATCTTGCTGAGACTTGAGCCACTGGCAGGGAAAGAAACTCCCCAAATTCCTTAGTCTAGCAGAGAAACCCACGATGGGTAAAATATAACAAGTCCTGATGATTAGGGAATGGGGCCAGAGCAACCATGTTACATAAAGAATAAAATTCTTAGGGAGGAAAAAACTAAGGAAAATCTTTACAACAAAACAAGTGAACTACTATGCCAGAAAGCCTACTGTAATATATAAAGTAAATCTTCCATAAGAGTTTGAAGAATAATTGAATGAATATTTGATTGAATAGTTCAGTAAATTCGATATTATATAATTCTACTTTGGACTTTGAATAGTGCTTAATATGAGAAAATAAACCTTAATAATAATATACTTTCATTTATAATATAAACTGACAACAAAGCATACTAATGTAGTACTATTACCACTGAAACAAAAAATAATAATTTAGTTTCTCAATATAATGTGCACCTTCTTCTTAATATTTACTTATGTAAGTCTCTTCTGTGATATCTTTAATTCATAGACTTTAAAACAACTTACAAATCAGATTTACAAGTGTTCTTTCTAACCCCTTTCCTACCTGGAAAGACAGAGTTTGAAGTTGTCTTCCCCAGTTATTTTCAGTTTAGAAACTGAAGATTCTTGACAGTGCTTTTCTGCAAGAACTAAAACCATTAAGAGATTTTACTGGACCTTCAATTAAAATGCTTCCTCCTATCCAGAGGAGACTCACCAGAGTTCATGCCAAAGGACAAGGCATCCAGAGTAAGACATGCTTTTGATGTCACTAGGGAAAAACATCAGGTAATTCAACCTTGACTTTAATTCATTTGGGGAACTTAACTGCCTTAGAGAGAGCACAGCACTAACCCAAGCAATCATTTGAAGATGCATTGAGTTTTCAGTCCTGTTTACAATCAATAATGTCTCAGAATAAGAAAAGTTACATTAAATGGCCTAAAAGCAGCTAGCAATAGTAGAAAGAACACTATATTTTGGGGTGTGAAGATCCCTGTTTGCATCCAGGCTCTTCTATATGCTCACTAGTCTAACACTGAGAAAATCCTTGACTCTGGGAGTTTCAGTTTCCTTATCTATTAAAGGATTATTTAATACTTGCAATAATTACCTGCCTCTCAGGACTTTCTTGAGCAGAGGTTCTCAAACTACGACCGGCGGGCCACATAAGGCCTGCTGAGGGTTTATTCGGCCCTCTGGATTCTGACACATGGGCTGAGGGGCGGAGATAGAGTGTGAGCTTTTGTTTTTACTATAGTCCAGCCCTCCAACAGTCTGAGGAACAGTAAACTGGCCCTCTACTTAAAAAGTTTGAGGACCACTGGCTTGAGCATCAGATGAAATAATGTACATGGAAACATTAACCACTCCTAGAGGACTTTATAAGTAAAAGCAGACCAAAAGTGACTTCAAATAGAATGTGTTGGTAGAGGTTTTCTTAGTCATTCAAAATTCTTTTGGGGAGAAAAGTTTTCAGTACTGGGAACCAAGAAACATGTTCTAAATCACTATGTGACCTTATACAAACTATCTAAACACTATACTTCAAGTTTTTTCCTATAATTTGAGAATAATTTTTCCTTACCTCACAGAGATTCAGTGATACAAAAAAAGCAGTGAAAAGTGTGTGTATGTGTATGTGTGCACAAAATGGATCATGTGGAAGTTTCCTCCTTTGACTAATTAGCATAGACTAGTGATTCTGGAGTCAGGAAGATATAAGTCCAATTCCAGTCTCAGAGATTTCGAGTTGTATGATCCTAAACAAGTTACTTAACCTCTTTAGAAATAACATAGATAACTACAAGGAATTTTGAGTTCACCCTTGATCTAGACCCACTCAAAAAATTCTTGTTTGGGGTCCACACACCCAGGGCTTATTTGGGATCTACACAAGCTTGTGTTTTAAGTTCTCTTTGTGTTTTGACTTGGCCCAATTTTTTTTTTTTTTTTGCATTTACTCGGATTCATCTCAATCTATCCATTGCCCTTATCTGTAAAATGGGAGCCTACCCCCAGCACTACTGTGAGAGTAAAGATAAATACTCTTTGTTAAGCACTTTGAAAACTTTAAATACTACATAAATTATGAATCATTAATAATAATAATAGATATTATAGAGAAAGAAATGGTGAACCATTTTAGTATCTTTACCAAGAAAACTCCAAATGGGATCACAAAGAGCTGGATATGATTGAAAATAACTGAAAAATGACATCAAAACCTTAAAGTTGTACATAAATTGTAAATGTTATTATTATTATTGCTAGCTAGCTACTAATCTAAATTGTTTCTACTTGTTGCTACCTAAAATTCTCAATGCTCTATGGCAAAGGCCCAGTTGCCCTGCCCTAGTTATAATTCTAGATTTCTAAAGGAAAATACTTTAGCATTTAGACTTTACTATACTGTGCATCTTATTAGTTTTATATTTATATATCTATACATAAATTATATTGCTAGAATTAGGGACTTAAAAATAGAAGGAGATTAAATATAAAAAGGAAGAAATTTTAATCAAAAGAATGCAAGGGATTTCAAAATAAGAAAAAAAGGCTTTTTTAAAGTAAATCATCATCTCTGAAAGCTTTCATTAACTCTTTTTTAGCCTCTTTTCTGGTATCATTATGACTATCACTATTGTAAGCTAGAAGTGCTGAATCTAGAGTCAAT
Source organism: Sminthopsis crassicaudata (assembly GCF_048593235.1). NCBI lineage: Eukaryota > Metazoa > Chordata > Mammalia > Dasyuromorphia > Dasyuridae > Sminthopsis > Sminthopsis crassicaudata. The sequence goes on along the minus strand of NC_133618.1, from coordinate 532,080,958 downwards.
AGGACCTGAGTTTAAATTTGACCTCAACCCCTTATTAGCTGTGTGACTCTAGGCAAGTCATGTAACCTTGTTCGCCTCAGTTTCCTCTTCTGTAAAATGAGGTAAGGAAGGAAATGGCAAACTACTCCAGTATCTTTGCTAAGAAAACCCTAAAAAAAATGAACAACAGCAACTAACCATCCAGAGCTTAAACCTAATTTACTTTAATATTATACTTAATTGCACTTAATATTATACTTTAATGGAATTGTAAAACTCATCTCCAAACTGCATGCAATTACTGCTGACTTTTTAGGACATGGCAAACAGCCTTAGGTGATCTGTGTTATACAGATACATTTTAATATATTTGACAAGTTCATCAAAACCAAGATAGGAATTTATATATAAAGAAAGGAAAAAAAAAAACAAAATTTAAGAAAAAAAGGTTAATGTGTTGAGTTTTATTTTCCTATCTCTCCCATTATGGCTCTGTAAGAGATTTGTGGTTTATAGTGAATGGGCTCCAGAGTTTTAAAAGCGAGCAGTCAATATTCAGTATATTTGTGTACTGGATCTAGAGGTAAAGGATGTCAGGAATCTGAAACATGCTTGAAGAGAAGTGCCAGAGGATGTGAGTAATTTTCCACTCTAAATCAACCTCTCTCTCCTTCTCAAAATTGGACCAACCATCTCTCTGCTCTGTCTTCCTCTTAACAATGAATCTGTCCATTACTAGAGTCACTTTCAATTAAGGTAATGTAGAACCAAAGAAGTAAAAGGTAACTTTCCTATGAAACAACTTTTTAAGGTTTCCCTCTGGTCCATAAAGTATTTTACTCTGGAGCACATCTATAGATATTTGATAGAAAGGGGGGGGAATTCAGAGAGAATCAGATCACGTGGATAAATTTTCTAACCAATTTGAGATTATAGATACAGACATTTGACTGAAGGCTTCTGAAGGGCATATCTGGAGCAAGGAGAGAGACTGAGGGGAATGCCTCTGATTGGTTTCCAGAAACCTGGGCCAGTATGAATTAATTGATGACTGCAAGTTAGGGGGAAGGGATTCTTACAAGAGTGTTGCCCTCTCCCCTGTGGTTAACTCCTGAGATTAACTTTGTCTCTTTTGGATGTCCAGTCTGAAATGCCACAGAGTGGAGAAGTTGGGAGACAGGAGTCAGGAAAAGAAGGAGAAAGGTAAGAAGACAGAAGGTCTTTGCCCATCCCCATGAGCAGTTAGTTACAACTTTTAGGAAAAGTACCTGATCAGTTGTATATTCTTTCCCACTGCCTAAAATATCTGCACATGAAAGTTCCTGGTGCCTTTTGTCTTTCTAATTTTTTCTACATAGAAATCCAAAACTATAGCTCAGGAAGACAGACTGCTAGTTAGTGAAATCGGCAGAACATTGCAGCTGAAGTGAGGAAGACCTTAGTTCAAATCCAGCCTCAGACACACTACTTGTATAACTCAGGAACTCATTTAACCTCTGTCTGCTTCAATTTCCCCATCTGTAAAATAGGGATAATGATAGCATTATTTCTTAAGGGTATTGTCAGGATAAAATGAAGCCTTACTCTTAAAGCAATTGAAAACCTTAAAATGTTATCTAAATGCTAGCTATTATGTTCCCTTTCAATGTAACTGGGAATATTGATAGAATTCCTGAATAAGTTCAGCCTGAGAGGCAGACTTTCTTAGTCTGAGGGGCTATGCCCATGAGTAATCCCAAATTTGAAAATTCACAAATTCAAACATTGGTCTTCTCAAGGAAAAAGGTAGCTGGCTGGCACAATGGATAAAATACTATTCCTAGAATCAGAAAGACCTGGATTAAATTCCAGCCACAGACCCTTGCTAGCTATGTGACCCTGGATAAGTTACTTAACATCAGTTTACCTCAGTTTCTTCTTCTATAAAATATAAATCATAATAGCAATTACTTTCTAGAATTGTTATGAAGACAAAATGATTTATTTGGAAAGTGTTTTGCAGTTCTTAAAATTATTGTGCTAGCTTTAAGCCTAAAGCTTAAATGATAGCTATTTTAAAAAGAACACTATTATTATTTTCTTATCAACATGCTCTTGGGAGGAGCAAGAACATGACCACTGCTTAGGATAGACATTTGTGGACATTTCCAATCCTTTCTGCAATTGTCTGAGGCGAAAGAGAGCGTTTATTTGGTGCATGGCTTCTTAAACTTCTTTTTACTCATGACCCCTTTTTACCCAAGAAATTTTATGTGACCCCAGGCATATAGGTACATAAAATAGGTATGCAAATCAAATATCTATTGATAATAATTCATAATTTCACAACCCCCACATTCAGTTATAAGTCCTCATATGGGGTCTCAGATCTTCTGGTTAGAATATGTTGGATTGTTTCTTTACCTACTTATGTGTTCCTGTAATTCCTTTGGGTGATGTATTTTCTTTGGGGCAAAATAAAGACTGTTCCATACCCAAAATCCCATCAAGTACCCATGTGAGAGTTAGGAACCCTTTTCTCCCATATTTGAGGAAACACAGATATGTGATCCAATACCATCACAATATTTAGAGATTTTCCAACAGTAGATTGAGGGATGTGGGAAAAATACTCAAAGAAAAAATATTACTCTCAGGGTGACCTAATACAATTAGACCCAGTCCAGGTAAGTCCAAAGTTTATAGGGTGCTGTGGAACATTAGTTACATTTACATTTTCTATGACATAGTATGGAGATTAAAAAAAACTCCCATTCTGATTGTGAAGAGAAGATGACCCTGGTATCTCATGGGCTATGTCAGAAGAATTTGAGCTCTGGCAGATGCTAGCAGGCTGGAAACATGAAACAGACTACCCATCTTAGCTAATTTTAGAAATCTTCTTCACCTGGAAGAATTTTTAAGACATTATACTCATTAAGACAAAATCAAACTAAATTGAGTACTAAGGCATTGGAAGAGTTGGTTGGGATTTGCATCTATAGATAAAATAATCCACATTGATGTAACCAAAGGTACTTGATTTATTGAAATACATTATGGATTAGAGGAGGTAGCTATTCCCTGGGAACTTGGAACAGTTATTACTGACTGGACTGAGCTTAATAAACGCCAATACTTGAAGGACACATGATTTTGCCGATGTCCACAATTTTGTATTCCTAAATAACACATTTTTAGTGTTAACCATTTAAGGATAGGAGGAACAGTTATTTCAACTCCCTCATTTTATCCAGGTTAAGGAAACTAAGTCCCTGAGACTCAGGTAGCTAAGCCAAGTTCTATTGTACCCTAAATCCAAAAGCAGGGATTGCTTTCTCATAGGAACTCACCCACTATTAGAATTTTAAAATTCTTCTCATATTGTTATTTTGTATTGTTATTCAATTTTCCATGTCTATCTTAACACCCTAGTAGGTACCAAGAATATTTAGATGGTGCTTCATATTTTCTTTTTCTTTTTTTCACCCCTCTGAGGCAATTGGGGCTAAGTGACTTTCCCAGAGTCACACAGCCAGGAAGTGTTAAATGTCTGAGGCCACATTTGAACTCAGGTCTGACTTCAGGGTTGGTGGTCTATCCACTGCACCATCTATCTGCCCATTGTATTTTCTTTAATAATTAGCAGTACTCAAAAAACAAAAACAAAAACCATTCAACTAATGGATAAAAATGAACATTTTAGAAAGGAACATTTACTCTTCATAAGTATGACGCAGCTGGCATAGAGGACAAAGAGAGAGCCTCAAAGTCAAAAACATCTGGGTTCACGTGTTACCTCTGATATACTATCTGTATGAATTTATGCAAAGGACCCAACCTAGTATCCTGGGAAATTCTCTAAGACTATAAATAACAAGAGCAAGTGTCAATCCATATTGCTAAAAAAAGTTCATTCTTCAGTGGTAGCTCCCTCTACCAATGAGATCACAAATCTGTTAATATACAATATATATATACATATATATTAATATAAAATATATGATAAATTTACAAATATATAATATTCAATAAAATATATAGTACATAACAATGTAAAATATACATAGTATGAAACATATATTTCAAAAATAGCAAATGTTCAGTCTACAACCTTGGGATTCCTGGAGCAAAATTTAACCAAAGGGACTATTATAGGTCAAAATATGCTTTTAAAGAACCACAAGGGTTGCTGGTAATAAAGGATACTCCTTGAGGGCAGGGACTAATTTTACCTTTTTTTGTATCCCTACTGCTTACCACAGTGTAGGCACTTAGTAAATACCTGCAAGTAAATTCTTGACTTGAACTGAACTGACTTGAACAATAAGAAATAAATTTAATTAATACCAATTATTCAACTCTTGTACTTTTCCCTACTATCTTTTTCCCCAATTAGAACACAAGATCCTTGAAGAGAGAGACTTATAAGTCTGAATTCCTCGTACTTAGAACAATGTCTAGGATATAGCAAGATTTAATAATATTTGTTTATGGACTGACTATAAAGTAAAAGTGTTTACATTAAGGTTACTAAAAACAATACAGACCACAATAACCTTATTCCCTTTATACCTCGGGTACCCAAGGCTTTCCTTTAAATAATTCAGCTCTCTAACTTGAGGAAAACTAATTAGCATAATGAGGATTAAGAAGACAGAGCATCAGAGAAAGAGATAGATTCTGTCAATTTCCCAGCCTGTCTCATTTTTCTCTACACAGAAAAATCTTCAACCAAGTCTGCTTCTGTTGCCTCAGAGTAGCATGGAAATGACTTTGGACTCTCAAAGGCAATGCCTGAGAATCATAAGATATGGCAGGTCCTCAAAGCTCAGTGTATAACCTAACATGAACTATATTAGCTCTCTTCTAAGAACCAGTTTAGCCAAATTTGAAAACACTCATTCCCAAGCTGACTACCATATGATGGATTTTTCAGTTACAACTCCAGAGGATCCCTTGAAAGGTCTGTAATTGAAGCTGTAATTTGCCCCATAGATACCAACTAAATCAAATATTTGCATCATAACAACTAAATCACATCTTTGCATCATTGAAGTACTATACCAATTTTTTTAATGCTACTGAAGCAGCATCTGAAATGCAAAGCTGCTGGAAATCATTTATTTTGCAATTAACAGAAGTTAGCCTTTAGAACATTTTTAGCTGAGTACATAGAGTTTAACTTTAGTCTTCAATATGATTGTGTAACCAATATGCTAAATTGTTTGATTTGGAGGAACTTCAAGAGTAAGTACCTTAAATTGCTCTATAAATGTCTATCTTCTTCAAAATGTACTTACGTGATTGTTGAGACTACAGGATGAAAATGAATTGAAAATGCTCTCTTGAAGACCAGCTTATAAAGTTTCTGGAGCTATCTAGTTTATGCTATGGAGCATCTTCAACAAATTCTATTTTGATAAACAATACAGATATAGGAACATGGAGAAGATGTGGCAAAGATACCTTGATCCCTGAGATAAAGTGTTACAGATCTAAGATATATTAGGGCAAAAAAATAAGGTCAAATTGCTATTACTTCATATTGTGTCTTTGATATTTTCAAGGGGCATATCTGCCATTAAAATAAAAACTTCTATCCTAATTTTTAAATAAATTTCCCTAGAATGAGATATTTTGTATTCAAAAAAAGTATAGTTATAGTTTGGTGGATATTTGGGAAATGCATACTCATTTAGTCCCTAAAAATATTTTAAACATAGGTCCAAAATATGAGTTTAACAGGAAAGAGTAGGAAGTGAAGTAGATAAGATTCATCTATAAATACATTTATTTATTTATTCAAATATTCATTAAACACCAACATAGTCCCTAAACACTAAGCCTGGGGAATATAAGAATGAAAAAAAAAAAGATCCTCAATAAGATACTCAAGGACCTTATTCCTTGATTGGAATAGATACCTAAAGTATGTTATGTGAAGAAGAGAAGTATAACAAAGCACTGTGAGAGAACTTGAAGAAAGATTACTTCTACTGGGGATTTCTCAACTTACCATTTGTAGCCAAATATTGGTGGTTAAAACTTGATTTTTTTCATCCTGAAAAAAATAGAGAAACATTGTTTAGAAATATAAGGATAAGAGCATTGTTCATATGTAATCTTATATGATTCCTTTAATAAGTCAGTTCATCAGCTGCAATAACCAAGAAATTTATCATCTAGAGGGCAGCATACTGATAATGGATTTTGAGTTTGGTTGGCCCTTGGACAAACTCTGGAATCAATCTGTTGCTGTCATGACTTTTGCTCAAGAATTGGCATAAAGAATATCATTAAGATCAGAAAGGTATGCGAGATGAAAGCTAATCAATTGATAGTTCAAATACTCCATTCGTACTTTGGAAATGTTAGAAAAAAACATGAAGGAAATTGGATAGATCGTCTGTGAAGGATCCATGGGAGAATATGCACAAGAGCCTTGTTGGATGAGAAGATACAGAAAGGCTGCAATATGTACAGATAGAGAGAATATCCACAATCCATGAAAGCAGAGACTTTTAGACTACCAAAGATGTCAAATCCTTCTTTCTTCTTCTTCTTAAAGGAATATATTCCCTTTAAATATACTCTGATATAATTAATCATCTTAAGATCTTAATCATGATTCATGTGGCCCATTTTAAACTGAGACTACAGTATGATATAGACTCCTTATTGATATTAAAAAGTAGGAGACCACACAAGATCCTGAAGCTATGTTCTATTACCAAAGTATGACATAATGCCATGGTAAAACAGGAGAGGAGAAAGGAGAAAGAAGAAGGAGGAGAAGAGAGGGGAGAAAAGTAGAAAGAAGGGGAGATGAGAGGAAGATGGGGAGGGGAAAGATGAAAAGAGAGGAGGAAAGAGAAGGGGAAAGAAGGAAAAAAGAAGGAAGAAGAGGAAAAGACCAATTTAAAAATGAAGCAGTAGTCAAATAGCAATGACTGTTATCATCATAAAGTATTAATTAAACTAAGACTATGGAAAGAATGATAATAACAACTCATATTTATAAGATACTTTAAGATTTATACAATGAGTATAATAGGAAGAATATTGGATTTGTATGTAGAGGAGATGAACACACAGCTCTGAAGTTTATAATTTTTATAACCCAGAGCACATTACTTGACCCCTTTGGAATTCATTTATCCCACCTATTAAATGAACAGGCAACTAATTGGCACAGCAGTGCAGAGTGCTAGGCCTGGATTCAAGAAAATTCATCTTCCTGAGTTCAAATCTGATCTCAGTCACTAGTTAGCTATGTGACTGGGTGAATTTAACCTGTTTGTCTTAATTTCCTTATTTGTAAAATGAGCCGGAGAAGGAAATGGCAAACCAATCCAAAATCTCTGCCAAGAAAACCCCCAATGGGGTCAACCCGTACTAAAACAACTGAACAATAACATAATCTCTCAAGCTCCATATCTATCATCCTAGGAAGAAGACAGAATGAACAACACAACTGAATGTAATGGATAGATCTGGGAAGGTTTACAAAGGAGGTGACACTGGAGTTGAATTTTTTTTTCAAATAATAATATTATCAGGAAGTTAATGAAGATCAAAGAAGAGGAGGAAAGGCATTATAGGAATATAGAAGAGATTATATAATACACAGAAGCAGAAGATGAACTCTAGAGAACAGCTATAATGCAAATTATGGGAAGGAGAAAATATGAAGGAAGGCTGCAAAGAAAGGTGGCAGCAAGTTGTGAAGATCAGAGGAAGAGATGATAGAGGAGGATGTTTGGGAGCAAGTAGTGAGGAAATTCAGTTCAGGTTTCAATAAATTGGGTATTTGAATGTGACTTTAAAGGATGATAAGATTTTCAGCAGGCTAAGAAGGAGATGAAGGGTACACTTCCTACATCTTACTCCCTTCTACATATGTGATCTAATGACATTGACTTCCTTATTCCTTGAACAGGATGCTCCATCTTCTGACCTTGGACTTTTTCACTGACTGCCTCTCATACCTGAAATTCTGTCTCCTACCTTCTCTGACTTCTTTCAGGTCCCCACCAAAACCCTACCTTCTGCAAGAAGCTTCTCCCAAACCGCCTTAAAATTAACTCTCATTTATATGCTCTATATCCTATGTATACATAATTATTTGCATGTTGTCTCTCCTTCTTCACATTAAACTATAAACTTGAGGATAGGTCCTGTTTTTGCCTTTCTTTGTATCCTTACTTTGCACAGTGACTTCCACTTAATAGGTATTTAATACTTTTTGGGGAGGGATAGAGGTAATCAGAGTTAAGTGACTATGCAGGGTCACACAGCTGGTAAATGATTGTGTCTGAAGCTATTTGAATTCAGGTCCTCCTGACTCCAGAGCTTGTGCTCTATTTACTATAACCACCTCAGCTGCCCCTAGTTGGGCTGTTTGTTTTGTTTATTGGTTTTAACTTAATAAATACTTGGTTCTAGAGGATAGTCTACCTCTCAGACCTGTGGAGGAGGAAGGAATTTATGACCAGAGGAGAACTAGAGATCATTATTGATCACAAAATAGAAGATTTTGATTACATAAAACTAAAAAGTTTCTGTACAAACAATACTAATGCAAACAAATAATGATGAATGTGGATGGGGATGTGGGAAAACTGGGACACTGATGCATTGTTGGTAGAGTTGTGAAAGAATACAACCATTCTGGAGAGCAATCTGGAACTATGCCCAAAAAGTTATCAAACTGTGTATACCCTTTGATCCAGCAGTGTTACTACTAGGCTCATATCCCAAGGAAATACTAAAGAGGGGAAAGGGACCTTTATGTGCCAAAATGTTTGTGGCAGCTCTTTTCATAGTGGCTAGAAACTGGAAAATGAATCAACTGGAGAATGGTTGGGTAAATTATGGCATATGAAGGTTATGGAATATTATTGCTCTGTAAGAAATGACCAGCAGGATGAATTCAGAGAAGTTTGGAGAGACTTACATCAACTGATGCTGAGTGAAATGAGCAGAACCAGAAGATCGCTGTACACTTCAACAACAATACTGTATGAAGATATATTCTGATGGAAGTGGATATCTTCAACATAAAGAAGATCCAACTTATTTCCAGTTGATCAATGATGGACAGAAACAACTACACCCAGAGAAGGAACACTGGGAATTGAATGTAAACTGTTAGCACTACTGTCTATCTATCCAGGTTACTTATACCTTTGAAATCCAATTCTTAACGTGCAACAAGAAAATTGGATTTACACACATATATTGTATCTAGATTATACTGTAACACATGTAAAATGGAGGAGGGAGTAGAGGGGGGGAGGGGAAAATTTGGAAAAATGAATACAAGGGATAATGTTTTAAAAAAAATTACTTATGCATATGTACTGTTAAAAAATTGTAATTATAAAATTAATTTTAAAAAAGAAGTCAGCATTCTATTAAATTAAAAAGAATATTTTGAAATAAATAAATAAATAAATACTTGGTTCTGACATTACACGTATAAAAAAGAGCATGGAGATAAGAATATACAGCATTTTGCAAGGCTTGGGAGATACAACAGGAATAGGAAGTTCATAGGGTTTGTAAGGTAAGCCACCAGCAGCAAGTTGGAGGGTCTTTAATGCCGTTGAAAGAAGCTAAAATTTTGAATATTTAATCAAACATATATGTTAAGCAATTTCCACACCATAATACTTTCAAAGAGCTTTGCTTTCATCAGAATGAAATCCCTCTGTACCTTAGGAGATCATTTCAGAAATTGCTACTAGTGAGAGAGCATTTAATAATGGAAAGACCAGGAATCTCAGGCAAAAGTTCAAATGCCAGCCATGCTGATTAACATCAGCATGTCTTCTGGTAAGTCATTTGAGGGCAAGCTGTAGTACATAGGAAAGAGGGCCAGATTTGGATTTAGAGAATGTTTGCATTCAAATCTCAGCTGTTATTTTTTTTAATATCTTGATCTTGAACAAGTCACTTAGGTCTATTTCTGTTTCCTACTCCATAAAAAAGAAGGGATTAGACTGAATGACTTCTGTGTCACCTTTCAGTCATAATCTACTATCTTATGCTATGACTTTAAAAAATTTCAGGGAATGGATCAACCTCCTAGAGCTGAGCCACTATCTGAATTTAGCAAAGCTGATCCACAGACAATAGAAACCTAGTTCATTCTCATGTATCTGGAAGTCTTTTTTTTCCTCATCTCTGCCTCCTGACTTCATACAAATCCCAGCTCAAATCATACCTTCTATAAAAAGTCTTTTCTGATTCTCTCTAATGCCTTCTCTCTGTTGATTAGCTCCAATTTAGCCCATGTAAATCTTGCTCACATATAGTTGTTTGTATATTGTCTCTATCACTAAACTGGGAGCTCCTTGGGAGCAAGGACTCTACTTATGCCTTTCTTTAATCTAGTGCTTAGTACAGTGGCTGGCATGTAGTCGGTGCTTAATAAAATGCTTATTCACTTACTATCACTAGATCAATACCTTTCTAGGTTGGTAGAACCTACCGTACCCTGCTAGCACAGGCTTGGAGACACACACAATGTAGCATCAGAGGTTGCATCTTTTAGTGGAAGAAGTTCACCTAAAATAGTATCATTCAGCATTTGTTAAGTTTGTTTCAGATACTGTGCTGAGTGCTACATCATCAATATTGTTATTGCACAACCAGGTTTTTTTTAAGTTTTTCTTTTCTTATCACTGCGTTAGTTCCCAGTATTTATGGGGGGGAAAGGTTATAATCAAAATCATAGGAGTTAAAAATAAACATCTTCCACATTAAAATTCCAACTAAAGAAAGTTGCCTTCATTGGCAGACTTAATAAATGTGTGACTTGTTTTTATGCTTAATAATTTTTTTCTACTTCAAGAAGCATTCCGCTGAATAAGTGGCCAAATAATATGAACAAATAGTTTTCTAGACAGAAATTTCAGTTTACAAATAATCATATGAAAGAATATTCAAAACTAATAATTATAAAAGAAACATAAATTGAGACAATTTTAAGGTTTCATCTCACAATCTGCAAATGAACAATGGATAAAGATGGGATGAGTCAATGTTCAAGGGTTGTAAAAATGGAAACACCAATACAGTCTTAGGGAATTTATACAATTTATAATGTGTTTCCTCATCCCTAAATGAGTCAAGTTTTCTGGGTTTTCATAACATTTTTTATTTATTTAGCAGAAACATGAATTGTGGAAAGGGAATGAGGAACCTGCACCTGGGGATCAATGCTGATTCATGCTATAGATGGGAGAAAAGACTTCAAGGAAATCAGAGGTTAATTGATATTCAAACTCCCCACCAGCAGAAAAGGGGATCCAGTCTCTTATTGCTGCCTTACTCTGACAGAATGACTCAGTTTACCTACTAGGAGCGGGTTTGAGTTTCTTCATTTAAAGGGATCAGAAGGTTATTAAAATCACTATTAAAGTAAATAATCACTGAGAAAAAAAAGGTAACCCAGAGGTTAGAGTGCAGGTGGTAGCATCATCAAATTCAACAAAATTTTATCGATTCTATTATCAATTTAGTATGTGCCTGGCACTAGGGCACAAGTACAAAGAATGAAATATTCCCTACTCACAAAGAACTTATTATTAAAGGGGATATAATAATTTTTGCAAAAGCAAATAAAACACAGTTTGGGAAAGAAAGCGCACTAACAGCAAAGAGATTACATCAGTCTACTCCTCCTTCTGATATATACGAATGATATGGATGTGGACAAATCCTTAGACTTCTCAGAAAGAAGGAGAAATTCTGGCATGCTGGATTCAGTCCAAAGCTACTTAAGATATTGAAAGTTGGGGAACCTATCAGGCTGCTTTGACCTCACCAGCCTCCATAGTTTAAGTAAGCCCTTTGCCTGCAAGGATTCCCCTTTGGACAATAACAATATGGTAGACAATTGGGGGCAGGAGAAAAAATTACAAACTTAATGATGAACACAGCTAATGTGGAAATAGATTTTACATTATTTCAGATGAATAGTGAGTATTGTATTTCTTGTCTTCTCAAGGGGGAGAGGTGAAGGGAGAAGAGAATTTGAAGCTGAAAATTGAAATTTTAAATAAAGAAACTTAATTGTGAGAGATAAATAACCTGGGGTATTATAGAGTTTTGGGAAAATTGCACCTAAGCCTATAGTAGTCTTTGCTCCCCATAATTTATATCTGCAAACCCAATCAAAAAGCTATAGCATCAAGAAGAGGAAGAAAATGTGACAGAATGGTGGATTCTGGTCTAAGAGCCAGGAGACTAGAATTGCAGTACTAGTTTTGCCACTAAAGCTGGGTAACCTCAAGAAAATCATGTGATATCTCTGGGCTCAATTTCACTAGTAAAATGAGGGTATGGACCAAGTGTTCTTTAAAGTTCTTTCCAGCCAAAGACTCTCTCCAATGTAATAAATCATCAGTGTATTCCCGGTGCTTAGCAGATTGTCAGTTTTCATAGTTCTGTGTACCAAGTCTCCCCCAGTAGACAAGCTGAAATGTTGTAAATTATTTTGTGATGGACCACAGCTTAGGTAAGTCAGTGATACATGACATTTCATAGAACACAAGCACAATATGGAGCTGTTTATCAAACATCCTGTCTCTATTCTGTGACACACCAGACAAACAGATCTGGTCCTAAAAGAGCTTCAGAGATCAAGACGATTTCCCTACTGCTTCTTGTCTGAGACATATCCTGCCATGTCTCAGAATTCTCTTTATTCAATGTAGAGGAAACTGGGCTGGCTACAATCTTGCTGCCTACTGGGAGAAAGATCCACTTTTCCTGTCATGAAGGGATATGGGCTGAGACCAGCCTCTCCAACCCAGAGGTGATGTTGAGGCACCTGCCTCAAGTCATTGTATGGCATGGGCTAAGTAAAATACCAGGAAACATATCTCAGATATAAGCAATCCCCAGGCATTAAGTAGCAAAGATTCTTACCTAGGAGAGAGTATAGAGTATTTCTTGGAAACAGAGATCCCCTATTTTCTCTAAGAGTTCCAATTGAATCACATATTTCCTGAGTGCATCTTTCATTGCTATAGTCATGTGAGAGGCTCTGAGAAAACTTACCTCCAGTTCCCCACCCTGAGTTTCCAACAATCTCACCATTACCCAGAAAATCCTTGATTCTTTCCCATTTCATAGGCAGTAAACAAGCATTTATTAAGTGCTTACTGTGTATCAGGAAGGAGGGAGGAAAAAAGGGAGGGAGAAAGAAAGGGAGGGAGGGAAGAAGAAAAAAAATAGAAAGTGATCTGAGAGATTAGCCTCTAAAATCAGAAGGACTAAGGTGTGGAGGTCCAGAAAAGACATCCTCCAGACATGGATCTTCAATGCCTGCCTTCAATTTTGTCTTTTTAAGCTCTGAGAATGGAGAAAGCAGGTAGTAACCTCTCTTTTAACGGAAGCAGTAATTGGCCATATATACTCAGGCTTGCTGAGCCTCAGTTTAGTCATCTGTAATATAAGAATAACACCTGAGGACCACTCTCTATGGTGCATGGAAATTCTATTTCATTATGAACAAACTACAATCTAGTTCAATCAGGAGACAAGCATTTGCTGTGTACCAGACTATGCTAAGTTCTAGGAATACAAAGAAAGGAAAAACCAGTGCCTGCTATCAAGGAGCTTACATTTTAATGGGTGGGAAAGTAACTTTTTAGAAAAAAAGTAATTCACAAGATTATTGTTTAAAAAAAAAAACTCCTTAATTTCTAGGTGAACATGTCCTGAAGGACCAGGTGATAGGATTTCATTCTCTAGTGTGTTCTCCAATACACCCAACTATCTCCAACATACTGGCTAAGAGACCCTAGGCAAGTCACTTAACCTTGTAGTAGACCATGCAACTCTCTAAGATGATTTGAAAAAAAAGTTTCAGAGCAGGTGCCTATTTGCATTGCTAAAGGGAGTTTCTTCATCAGAAGTTCCCTCTACCAGAGAAATAATGAAAAATAAAATAAACATGAGTTATTGCTTTGAAGACCTTCACAGGAGCTTATGATTTCTCCAAGGGGTACAGAGAAAAAATCAGTTTCAATTTACACATGATACTTTTTGCCTAAATACCCGGCCCTATGCGACTTTTATGCACCTGAAGAGATTGAATTTAATATAAATAAATATCATGCTGCTGCCTCTCTTGGGTATTTTACTGTCAAAATCAAAATATGCAGAAGAGCAATCATAATGGCTCTGACTAGGCTTATTCTAGCCAACAGAGCCAGCTCCATCTATCAACTTTCACCATGGTATTAAAACATTAACCATGGTATTTAAAACATTCAGCTAGGTGCTATAGGAAAATTCAAAGTAGACTCTATGGATCCTGCCCAGAAAGAGCTTACAATCTAGTTGACAGATAAAACCTGGATATGTCAAAATGAAAATTATTCATGGCACAAAATAGTCTCTTTCCTACTCTACAGTACACTTCCATTATGCCTCTGGAACCCACCTCTATTAATACCCTCACCTTTTTAAGATATGTAATCTTCTCCCACCAAAATCACTTAGTATATATTTTGTATTTTCTTACATACATTTCTTCCTATAAATAAAGTCTTTTTCCCTAGACTTTTGAGTCGTTTCAATCAGGTACGACTCTTCATGATCCATTTGGGATTTTCTTGGCAAAGATACTGTAATGATTTGCCATTTATTTCCCCAGATTATTTTATAAATAAGGAAATGAGAGTTAAGTGAATTGCCTAGGCTCACACAGCTAGTAAGTCTAGACCAGATTTGACCAGATTAGAATTTGTGAAAATGAGTCTTCCTAATTTTAAGCCCAGTGCTCTATTCACCGTACCACCTAGCTGCACACACTTTTCCTAAGAGGAGGCTCTCATTCAATCCTTGTTGAATTCAAATTAAATGAATAGGCTCTACAAATGGAATTAATTCAAGAAGAGAGCCAGGGAGCTGGTGTGAGCTGTTGATCAGTAAAGATAATTATACTCAGTATATTCTTGTATTCCCCATTTCTGCCTCCAAACCACTGTTCCATTAGCATTGCTTTACAAGTTTTCCTCTTCTAAAGTCCTTGCCTTCCTTTCATGCCTCTTTCATAATCTCCAGAAAAGGATGGAAATAGAATTATTTCTGTCATTCATTCAAAAAATATTTATTGCACATTTGCTATGTTATTATGTGTAAGATACTGTACTAAGTGCTTCGGGAACAGATCTAAACCAGATCTGCCACTTGGATAGCAATTTTTTTAGAAGAACACTGTCAAAAATATGGTTCCATTTGAAAACTTAACATTAGTAAGTTATGCACACACTTCTTGTTTATTTAAATCAATTTATTTAACACTCCCCCTTCAATATCATGGGTTTCAGCCTATTTTGTAAAATTCAACTCCTCTCATCCATGCTATAGGAACACTAAAATCAAGAACCTGAGAGCATAAAGAAACCTTAGAAATCACTTATTCAAAAGGTATCTGAAACATTATTATCCCCAAGAAGTGAACATCTCACTTCTGCTTGAAGTATTTAGTGATGAGGAAATCTTGAAGTCCCTAGCTCAAGCTTATTCCTCTATTCCTCCCCAGATCATTCCAACCCTGCTGGTCCCTCAGTGATATTCTAAAAACTCCATTCAACAATGAACGAGCTCTCCTTTTTTTCTATCTTCTCCATGAAGGCTTCTTTCACATAGTGCCCCACTACTGGTTTTCCTTTGTCACCACTACTTTCCTAGCAACCTTGTCCAATGGTAGAAACTTTCCCAGATCCATAAAGCCAGGAGAAGGGAATATATCTTACTCTGCAGTGAAGCTTCCAGATCATATTTTACTTTGTTCTTGTTCAGTCATTTTAATCATATCTGACTCTTCCTGGTCCCATTTGGGGTTTTCTCAGCAAAGACACTAAAATGGTTTGTCATTTCCTTCTCTAGTTCATAAGACAGATGAACTAAGTTTGAACTAAGGCAAACAGGGTTAAGTGACTTGAGCAGGATCACAATGCTAGAAAGTATCTGAGGCTAGATTTTACTATTACTACTCAAAAGCTTCTATTTTAAGTCACTGCCATTTGACTATAGCTTTCTCTTCCCATCTATTTCACCATTATACACAACTTCAGAATTCTCACCCATTTCATTTCCCTCAGTATCTAATTCATAGGTTTCCTCTCTAAGTCATCCTGCACCATCATTCACCTGGATGCCGTTGTCTAAGCTGACTCTTATTATGTGCAACTTGATGTCATAGTCTCTCAGCAACTTGAACCTCAATTTCTATTTATTTCAGCTACATATCAATTCAGTCATACCTTTGAATCTATCATTACTCTAAATAGCTCCCTCTCCAAAATCTTGCACCCTGAAATTTTATTTTCTCATCACAACCTCCTACCCTTTCTTTCTCCATTCCCACGTTCTTACTAAACATACTCTTCAGCTTCATTGAGACCTCTGGGTCCTGGGCCCCTCCTTCTCTATTCTACCAGTCTCTAATTCTCATTAAGGCTTTATTTAACTTCCTAGACACAGTGGTCAACTATCACACTAGACTACCTTGCCCTCTTAAACTTGTAATATTCTAGTTTGAAAATCCATAACACTGAGAAAGGCCTTTCTTTTTGCTTTTCTCAATCACTCACTCCTGCTTCCAGATTGCTGAACAATGCTGAAAAGTCACAAAACCCTGCCAGCTGGATCCACTAAAATTTATGCTATCTAATCTCATCTGCTTAAAAAATAGGTTTTATTCATAATTTATTGAATATCTCTCCTATTTCCCATGGTGACTGCTTCAAAATTAAGAGCTCAAACTCCTCTATATTCAACCAATGATCTTCATTCCTATCATCTTAAGGACAAGGCCACAAGATATTAATTCCCTCAACTTCTCTTTTCTCCATCATAAATTTATCATTATCCAAAAATGGCAAAATTATACATTTAGGACAGAAAGGATTTTAAAGAAAAGCCAATCTAATCTGCTCTCTTATTTTGTAGATGAGGACGTTAAAAATCCAGTTTTTAATGGTTTCCTATCCCTTTTTACTTGGCTTTAATATTACAAATCCATATATCCTTCCTCCTTTCCAAGGCTAACTCTCCCAACTGTGTGCTTGATCCCAGGCACTTGATTAGTCCATAAAGGAGAAGACTAGAGGAAGGATGGATATGAGAAATACTGAAAGATAAACTTTCATTTTTTCAAAAGCTTGCCTAAGGTCTCCAAGCTAGTTCAGGTTTTCCCATTTTCTTTATAATTACATTTTCAGAAAATGATAAAGTTGTAAATTGCCTCAGAGGTATCAGTTGACAGAAATATTTGTTGTTGAGTAAAGGAACTGAATCTAGTCCAACTTCTTGCCCAATGCTAGTATCCCCTATACAGAATCCCTGACAGATGCTCATTCAGCCTTAGTTTAAATAGTAACTGTGAGGGGACTTTACTGCCTTAGAAGGCACTTGGTTCTTAGATAGTTAAGATCTTCTTGATAGTCAAAATGTACTATTTTATTATTTCCACTTATTGCTGCTAGTTCTAATCTCTTGAGCAATATACAACAAGCCCACTTGATCATCCATATAATGAGCCTTTTTAATATTTGATAGTAACTATTTGTATCCCAGGAGCTCCACCATTTTGTCCCTACAAAGCCCACTTCACAAAACACCACCTCTCCATCTTAAATATTTTTCTTGAGCTTTAAACTAAGACAAAACAAAATCCAAAACAACAACAAAAAAAATACCAACAAAAGAAGATGTCTGAAGCAGCCCTAGGGATAAATTTTACACTGTGCTTTGAATTATTCTTCATACTGCTATTCTTCATACATCCCTTCCATATCATGGAGGTTAGGGATACAATGCCCCTGCAATCTAGAAAATCCATGTAAAATTTTTTAGTTTTCCCTTCATACTAAAGAAGACATTTAAATTATGTTATTAAAAGATAAAATATGCTGATATTATACAATGTCATTAAAATATTTTATGCATTTCTGAGTTTCTAAACTTTTTCTGTCTACTGGCCTTCACATGTTATCTGTAGTTTCTGCTAAACTCCCAACAACTTTCCATTTAATTTCTCATTCTGACCATGATATATCAAAATCAAGATAGCAGAAAGTTGTAATGTAGAAAGAATAATTATATTTAGGAAGTAAATTCTAAGACACTTTTCTCATCTCAGAAACCTCAGTGAATCTCCTTCTCCACCTTCCCTTCTAAAGTAATTCTGGTAGTTTAGTAAACAAAATGTATTATGCATAACTTAATTTTCTCACAAAACTATGCTTTGTGAATTTAATTTAGAGGCATAGTTCTTTAGACAACTATACAGGTGGTATACGTGGCTACATCACTGGGCTTAGAGTCAAAAAGACCAAAATTTGAATCCAGTCTCAGATTTTTTTTACTAGCAATAGGACTCTGGGCAAATCATTTACTCTCTCTCAGGCTCACTCATCTCATTAATGTCTTTTCTCATCAATGGAGCTAATAATAGCACTTACCTCATGGGATTATAAGGATCAAATAAGATAATATATGCAAGACATACTACAATCCTTAAAGCATTATGCAAATACTTTAAGGTGCTTTTTCTTAATCTTCATCCTTCTTAACCTAGCTGTAGCCTCTCTTTGATATGTTGATTACCCTCACCTATTGGATACTCTCTCCTCAATATCTTTTCATGGCTTTTCTCCCTCCTGGCTCTTCCTCTGCCTTTCTAATTAATATTTCTCAGTCTCCTTTGCAGGATTTTCCGTCAGGTCACATTCATTAATTATGGCTGTGCCACAACTATCTGTCCAGGACTTTCTTCTCATCTCCCTCTATATCATATTGCTTAATGATCTTATTAGTTCCCATGGGAATTATCATCTCTTTACAGATAATTTCCAGATCTACATATCTAGCTCTCCAAGTTCAACTCTGGCATTATTAGCTGCCTACTAGATATCTAAAACTGGATGTCCCATAAACATCTCAAATTCAGTAGGTCCAAAACTGAACTCATTAGCGGTACTCCCAACCCTCTTCCTAACTTCCCTCTTTCTTTCAAAGGTAGCAGAATCCATCAGACCCACAACTTCAGTTTCATTCATCTGACTTCTCACTCACATTCACTCCACATATCCGATCTCTTACCACCTCTTGTCTTTTTTACCTTCACAACATCTCTCTTGTCTGCCCCCTTCTCTCCACAATTGCCATCTGTATGTAGACTCTCATGATCTCGAGCTTGGCCAGTTATAGTTGCCATCTGGTTGGTCTTTCTACCTCAAAGTTCTCCTCACTCTAATTCACCCTCCACTCAGCTGCCAAAGTGATCTTCCTGAAATATAGGTCTGCCCAGGTCATCCCTCTAGTCAATAAATTCCAATAGTTTCCTATTACCTCCAAAGATGAAATATAAAAGCCTCCGTTTGTCTTTAAGAGTGTCTTACAACATACTTTTTCATTCTTCTTACAATCCCTTTCCTCCACATACTTGACAATTCAACCACACTGCTTCCTGCTGCTCCTTTCCCATAATACTCCATCCCTGGACCCTTTTCACTAGCTGCTCCTCATGCCTGGAATGCTCTTCTTCCCCATCTCTAACTCCAGATTACCTGTCTTCCTTCAAAATTCAGCTTAACTGCTACCTTTTGAAGGAAGCAAAGATTCATTGTATATTTGAGTTTGAATTAATTTTGGTCATTACTCTCAGAAATCTTTTACTGTTGCCAAATTTTTCACAGCCTCCACAATTTACGAAGTTTGATCTTGAAATCCCTATGACCCAAGTGTAAAATTCTGCAATTCTATGTGTGCAGAATATGCTAGGATAGAGGCACTTAGAAATAGATGTTTGGATAGATATATATGTGTGTGAGTGTGTATGTATATGTGTATGTGTATGTATGTATATTTATCTATATGTTTGTGTGTGTATCTACCAGCCTATAAATTGTCTAAAACTAATTCTATGAAAAATGTGTACAGATGGCTCAATTACAAGTAAAGGAGACGGAAAATTGAAAAGAATTAAGAATAAATTGGATGAAATAGCATCCAATGTAGAAATCAAATTAACCTATCAACAGAGAGGAATTAGTAATTAATCAATAAATGAAGAAGCATTTATTGAGCCTTGATCAGTGACAGGCACTACAGTAGGTAGAAGATATAAAAGTGACCCAAGATCTTCCCTAAAAAATCTTACATTCCACTCACATATTTATGAAATGAAAATATGTATATTTCCAGAAGTCCTTAATTCACATTATTATAGAGTAGTTAAATGTTAGCAAGAAGGAATCATTTAAAGAAAAGAAAGGACTGTTATTGTTCAACCACTTCACACAATTGTATCTGATTCTTCATGACTCCATTTGAGATTTCCTGACAAAGATACTACTCCAGCTCACTTTACATACAGATGAGAAAACTGAGGAAAACAGGATTAAGTGACTTGGCCAGGTCACACAGTTGGTAAATGTCTGAGGCCAGATTTGAGCACAAGGAAAGAAGTCTTCCTGATTTCAAGGTGCCACCCAGCTGCCTCTGAAAGAAAAGTTACTAATTTGTATCTCAGATAAACATCCAATCAAAGATTAGCACTAGGTATATTATTGCTATTAATAGTCAAGCTGTTCAATGGAAATATGTTAAAAAAAATTGTATGTATTTAACCTAATATCAGATTACTAGAAGGAGGGAGAAAATTTTGGACACAAAGTTTCACAAAAAGGAATGTCGGAAACTATCTTTGCATGTATTTGAAAAAAAAAAACTATTGAAAAATAATCTTGCTGTTCTATCACAAGGTATATAAGGAATGTGGGATTCCTACAAATGATGAGATTTTAGAAATAAATACAAATTGTCACTTCTGCTTATAACTTGGTAAAAGGCAACATTAGGAGATGTCCTAAAGCACATGCAGGTTAAGTAAAGGCCCAGGTTCTCACACCTAATAAGTATCAAAGGTTTAGACCTAAATCCAAATCTTTAACTCCAACCACAGCACTACTTACTGTCCCTTCAAGGGCAACAAACCACCATGACATTCATGCTAGGTACCTTGGAATGAATGTCAGATAATCTTTGTTCACAGAGCACTGGGTTCATATCACCCCTTTGAAGTTTAAGATGTATATGGCCTTTACTAAGACACTTAGCCTCTCAATTTCTCAGTTCCTTATCTTTTAAGCGAAGTAGATTAATATAAATAGCTTCCAGCTCTAAATGTATGAATCTTATGGAAGCCAAGTTGTAGATGCTACTCTGTTGAAGAGCCAAGTTCAAAAGGGGCAGACATAAACTCCCAGGATTAGTTCTGTCCACAATTGGATGTGGGTCTGAGCTGGAGAAACAATCGTGTGACCTTCTAGTAGAAAAGAATCCATTATTTCCCTAGCCAACTTATTTTTCTTTTGGGTTGCTTTCTTTACATTAAGTTTAAGTATACCTTTTGCAATAGCCATTCTCCTAGTTCTTCCCTCCTATGCTAAGTGACCTAAAATTAATTATTTAACAGCCAAACTAAGGACCTATAGAAAAGGCAGCAAGGCCTAAGAATGAGAATCCAAGAAGGCCTAAGTTCAAATCCTACCTCAGATATTTACTTGAGCCTGGACAGGGAAGTTTCCTCAACTAAAAATGGTGATAATATTAATGAATTATACTGAGAATTATAGTGAAGATCAAATAAGATAACATACATAAAGCATTCTGCAAACTTTAAAGCACTGTACAAATACTATCTAAATACTATCTATCAGAAGTAATACACAAGCTCTAATTATTCTCAGACCATTGGCTACAAGCCCATTTGATTATCTTCCTGTAGAATAGTCTATAGACAGTAATGTCTTTGGTTTTAATTTACTGCAATATTGATCTAGATATGATTCTGTTTTTCCAGTAATCAATCTACTTGGTTGTTGGGCAAAGAGATACATTTAGAATACCAACAGTTAAAACTGAGGTTTGTAACAGGTCCCAAAACTGATTTGTTTTTTTTTTGTATCTTCCCCTCCCCTTTTCCACCATTCTGCCACATCACTGGAGAAATGGAAAGGGGCCATACACAACTGAGGATGGTTTTGAAATTTTATCTGCTTCATGGGCTTCAATGGCCAAAAAATTCCTCACCTAGCAGCCAACATTCTGGAAATGAACCTCTCCGCTCTTCCCAAGGCTAGTCCTTAGAGAACAGTCTGTCACCAGAATGGAACTCCTAGCCTTTCTAGCTGGGTATCCCTGCCAATTCTGACCCTTCCCAGGTATGCACTTCAAGAATACAAAGTCACCCCTATGCCAGAGGAGAACTTTGGGGAGTAACACACATGAGTACCTTATTTTAAATGCTTTATTCTTTATTTTAAAGGCAATCAAAATCTAACATTTAAGTATTTTTCCAGGGAAAAAGTTCTTAGACAAAAAAATAGGAGAAAAAAATAAAAGCTTTCATCCCTTGTCCCTAGACACACACACATACACACACATACACACAGTGCCCTGAACAGAATCCTAAGACAATAGATTTTGATCTGGAAAGAACCTTAACAGTCATTGAGTCAGATTTACAGATAAGGAAACTGAAGCACAGAGACTCAATGGCTTGTTTAGGAACACACAGCTAGTGTTTCAGGAAGGAGGCAAACTCAGGTCTTCCTGACTTCAAGTTCAGTGCTTTATCTCCTACTCTATGCTGCCTCTACACAGCATTCACAGGACATAACTTTAGGACATAACTTTAATTTCAACCATTACTCACCTGATACCCACAAACATTTTACATCTGTTATTTGGGAAAATGGGGAAAATGTTCTTACAATTTATAGCAAGTCAGGAAACAGATGTGGCCCACGATATTTGGAACCTATCCTGTCTAACTTATTATTTTCCTTCAGTGATTCATGCAATCCTTTATTCTATATCCTTCAACCTGAACTTGGCTCTTCATATCCTAATATCTCAAATTACTGCTATGTTAAAGGCACAGACCTCCCTCCTCACCAGACACAGACCTCCCTCCTCACCAGACCACTAAACAGACTTGAATTATTGATTTAGGGTTTTCTTTTATCTTTTCCTTTTTTCTTTGCAAATCAGGATAGTATTTCTAGGCATAAATGATGAGAAAATGGTCTGTAAAGGGCTTTTACTTTGAATTAAAAGAGTACTGTGGTTCCAGCTCAGAATTCTCAATATTATTTGAAAGCACTGATAACCTGTTCCAGTAAACAAAGCTATTCAGCATTTGCTACCTCAACTTATTACAGCTTTGCTAAAAATGGGATTCAGATGTGCAAGATGTTCCACTTATGTGCCTTCCCTTCTTTTAATTATGTATATGCCTCCATTTCTTGGAGAAAGGCTTTTTTTGGTTTAGGATCTCAATTACTACCAATCTAATTAAAAAGCTTTTTCTTTCCAACATTTTAGAAAGAACCCTCTTATAATGAAATGCTGAAATCCTGAGGAGCATGGGGACATGGGCTGAAGAGAGGAGGGTTTTTTAAATCTGTAATTAACAAAGAGCTAACAGCCAACAACAGAAAGCTACAGTGATAACTGGATTAAGAAATCATTCCCCTGAGAAGAAAGGCATTCATAGAAGTTGGCTCTGTTAAAAAAAAAAAATAACAATAAGCAATACTCGAAATTTAAGGACCAAAAAACTCTTCAAAACATCATTTCCATTAATTCAGAATGAGTTGAAAGTGAATAGGAATGATTACAAGCAAAAATATAACTTCCTTGATACTGGTTCATTCTTCTTGCCCTTGTACCCCTAGAGTGAGAGTTCTTTTACTTGGGGTCCATTAATTTGTATTTTAATGTTTGGCATATCAATATAATTGGTTTCCTTTGCTCTCCTATGCATCTTATTTTCTGCATTTGAAAAGAACATTCAGTGAAGGAGTTCATAGATTTCAACAGATTGCCAAAATGGTCCATGACACACACAAAAAAGATTAAAAATTCCTTCCTAGACCTGGCATAGCATCTGGAATATAGGAGATGCTAAATAAGCATAAAGTGGCTAAGTTATTTACCTAAGATCACTCAGAAGCTGATTTTGAAGCCAGGTCCTCTGACTTCAAATCCATGGTCCAACATAGAAAAAGTATAGGCTACAGTTTCAGAAGTAGTTGATTCAAATCTCACCTCAATATATACTGTCTATGTGACTTTGGCAAATCACTCAAAACTGGTCCTCAATTTCCCCACCTGTCATATGAGGTAATGGGTACTAAATGGCTTCTGAGGTCCTTCCAGCTCTAGTCCCATGTATGATATTCCTCTTTCAAATTAACCTTCTCTGTCTACTTCCCCAATTCTACAAAACATATATGTTTAGCATATATATGTAGTATATGTAATAAAGTATATGTAATAGTATATGTATATGTAATAAAGATATATATAAATACATAGCATACATATGTGTGCATACATATGTATAGATAGAGAGAGGGGGAGTCTTATAAAACAAAAAGAAAAACAAACATAATCTAACTGTTCTAGAGAGTAATATGGAATTCTGACCAAAGGGCTTTCAAACTGTGCATACCCTTTGATCCAGCACTGTTTCTACTGGGTTTATATCCCAAAAAGATCATAAAAGTGGGAAAAGTACCCACATGTGTAAAAATGTTGATAGTAGCCCTTTTTGTAGTGTCAAGGAACTAGAAACTCAGTGGATGTCCATCAGTTGAGGAATGGCTGAATAAACTGTGGTATATGAATATTATGGAATATTATTGTTCTGTAAGAAACAATCAGCAGGATGAATACAGAGAGGCTTGGGGAGATATACAGGAATTGATGATAAGTGAAATGAGTAGAACCAGGAGATCATTGTATACAGCAACAAGAAGATTATGTGATGATCAATTCTGACAGACATGGATCTTTTCAACAATGAGGTGATTCAGCCCAGTTCCAATGGACTTGTCATAGAGAGAGTCAGCTGCATGCAGAAAAAAAACTATGGGGAACTGAATATGGATCAAAATATAATATATGCACCTTTTTGTTGCTGTTTGCTTGTTTTTTTCTTTCTTTTTTCCTGTTTTGATCTGATTTTTCTAGTGCAACATGATATATATGAGGAAATATATAGAAAAATTATACATGTTTAACATATATTGGATTGCTTACTATCTAGGGGAAAAGAGTGGGGGGAAGGAAAGGAAAGGAGAAAAACTCGGAACACAGGGTTTTTTGCAAATGCTGAAAACTATCTTTGTATGTATTTTGAAAATAAAAAGCTATTATTAAAAAAAAAGACAGAGGGGAGACAAGGAGAGGAAATGGAGGGGAGAGAGACACAGACAGAGACATAGAGATACAGAGAGAAGTGAAATTAAAACGACACCTGCAATTCCATTGGTATAAGGAATACTCAAGAGAAGCAACTCCCTTTAGTAGTATAAATTGATACATTATGTATATACATCATTTCTTGTCACAATGATCTTGATTTGAATTTATTCTTCAATACTTCAAAGACCAAAGATTTTATTGCAGTGGGTATTCTCTACATTGATGCAAGTGACAAGCGTTCTATGATTTAGAAACCTTTGTGACTTTCTATGACTGAAAACATTCAGAAACTTGGTTGCCAACATTGTGGGGTTGGGTCTTTCCAAATTTGGTTAGGCTGGTCCTTAATTCTGTATTCAAAGCTTTCTCATCTTATTGGAACCTGACAGAACTCGTTCTCCACCTTAATAGCCTTCAAGAGCCCAGAATCAACTTCACATCACACAAAATATCTGAGATGAACTTTAGCACAGATAATTAAGGATTTTTCTGGCAGCAGCATCATTCTCTCTTATATGAAATTCTCAAATCCATCCTTAATAGCCACATATATTTGCTTTTTAAAAAAATGTTTTCTTTTCATTATTGCACACTTTACAATCAATAAACAAGAATGGAAAAAGAGGTCTGCATATGAAATCAAAAGTATTATCTATGTATAGCTTATGGGAGGAGGGGGATATATATTTTAAAGTTAACATTCTTGCTCCAATACTTCTCTGCGTGTCTCTGTCCCATTTTGACCTTCCTTCTGCTTGCTTTGATTTATTCTTTTAATGATTCATTGATGTTCTCTTCTTTCTTCTCTTCCCTTTCTATATTTTGTCTAGTTATAAAGTTTCTGACAAAAGTGGATAACTGGAAGGCATTTCTCTTTGTTTAGAGAGGTATTAGTATACTTGATCTTAACCAGATGCTTATTTTTCAGCAAGTTAATCAGATGACTTTCAGTATTTCAGCAGAGAATTGAATTGAATAATCAAATTAGGCATTATAAACTGAGCAGGCTTCCTCCAGGAGGTTGAAGGCCCACACAAGACTTAATGAGAAGCTGAATTAGTCACTTTGGGGATAGCAAGGAGTGTTTTTTCTTTCCTTTATGATATGAGCTGAGCTCCCTGATCTTCCAAATTCTCCTCAAAGCTTCCCCCTGAAAAGCATAAGTCATTATTTGAGATTGATTTATATATCCATGTTTCTAATTGGGAAAGTAAAACTATGCCCTTTCATTGTCTTATTTAATTTTTATTGCTTGACACTATTGTGTTCCCATCACACTCATTTGTGAAAATGGGGAAGCCTAAGATATTATGTAGATAATGAAGATTCAACAAATTAGCTATCCTACTAGAAAAAGGAAAGCATAATTCCAAGGCAACATGTACAGTATCTTCCCACAAAGCTATTTCTCCCTCCTCCCACAAAGCTATTTCTCCCTTTTTTTCTCAGAAGTATTTTTACAAATATTCCCTTAGACATCAGCAGATGTCTCCATGTCATCCCCATTTCAATGCCCCACAGCACTTTCCCCCTGCTCCCAGCATTCTGCCTTTTATGTCACCCTAGACAATACACTACATCGTATGCCCTCCCAAACACTTCCTAAAATAGCTTTTTCCAAGTGTGACTGGCACCTTTCCCCTGGGGCACTATTTCAGCTGGAATCCATATTGTCAATCCTGAATTAAAATTCATCAGGACAGGGGACTCAGCTCAAATGCATCTCTAGGGTTCTGTGTACATCAAAATGTTTTACACCTAATTAACTGAAATTTAGGCAGGTTCATTCAGTAGCCAAAGTTAAAATTAAAAAAATATATATAGGGCTTGCAAAATTATATTCTCTATCCCTCAGACAATGGGAAAGATATACTTAACCAATCCAGGTAGATGGATTTTATCTTTTATTCTTTTGCAAAAGATATGCTATAATTCACCCATCCTAAGTACCAATAAAAAAAAAAGTTTTCCCTTTGTATTTCCTAAATTTCTCTTCCTAAAATTAAAACTATTTCCTAGTTTTGCATTTAGGTTTAATTTAAACCTGAGTAAAGAAGCTGCTGGAGTGACTCCAGGAGTCACCTGTATATTATGGTGAAAACAAACCAGGAAATAGAAAATGATGCTGACAGAAAAGGAACCAAAGTCGGGCTACAGTCACTGAAATCCCATCATTCATCACAACTAGACAATGACATATGCAGTTTTATATAATCTGTCGGTGGAATGCCTCATTTTTATTTCAACAACATAATATTGTAACTCTAAGTCTTTCCATTTCCCATACTGCATATGGCGGGCCACACATGGCATGGCAGAAAGAATAGTGATCTTAGAAACAGGAGATCTGGCTTCTATTCTGCTTCCCACACTTAGCAGCTGTGCTGGTCTGAGGTAAGTCAATCTCTGTGAGCCTGTTTACTCCCCTATAAAACTGGAATGATAATTACTACTTCTACACTTTGAGAATCTATCTCTCTCTCTTCTCTCACTTCTATCACCCAATCTGAGAATGACAGCGCAGTCATTCCTTCCAACCACAATGACAACCACAAACTACTCTTACAAGCACTCAGATTCACAAGGCTTACACATGGAAACACTTTATTTACGTTGGGAGGATTCGTAGCTGAGCCCCTAAAGAGGGCCCAAAGGCATCCTTTCCCTCAGATTTGGGTAGTTTCCATGGTTTACAGAATTCTCTTGGATAGAACACCAGCCACAAAACTGGCTGAAGTTTATTCCTCCATAGCAGAATTCCCCTTTAGAACTCCTTTGTCTGTATTATATTGCTCCTTCCTTAGAAGTTTTTTCAGGTATTCCTGGTCACTGCCCCCAAGTGCTCTCATAGATTGCCTTCTATAAAAGAAGATAATCACAGTTCTTCACGTATCCCTCTATTGGTGTTCAGTCATGCTCAGTTTTTTGGGAACTGATTTGGGGTTTTCTTGGCAAAGACAATGGAGTGTTTTGCCATTTCCTTCTCCAAGTCATTCTACGGATGATGAAACTGAGACGGACAGGGTTAAGTGACTTTCCCAAGGTCGCACATCTAAGAAGCATCTAAAGCCAGATGTGAAGTGAGCTTTTCTGACTCCAGGCCTGACACTCTATCCACCTAGTTTCTTAAAATTAAAAGGCCTGGTTAAAAAAAAAAATATGAAGATCCAAATGCTTCATCTCTTCCCCAGTATCCAAGCAGTGTATACATCTCCTGCTGAATTTTGAAATTCCAAAAGCCACCTCTGTTCTCTCCATTTGTGTTTTTATCCTCCTTTCCCATGTTCCCTCAGACAGTTTTTACCCCTCCCCGATTTTGCAAAAGATTTCTCAAAGTTGGAAGACAGGAGTGAATTAGGTTTGCTATTACTAGTATAGGTACCTTTCCTGAAGGAGCAGAAGATTGGAATCCTCTCTTCATGTGTATATCTGCACAAACCCACCCATCTCCATTGTATATGTTGCCTCCTTCTCTACTTGTAAATCTCTATGCCCAAAAACTTACCAGTTACTCCACAACATCCTTCTACCACACAAACAGCCCTCTGCTCTTTTTGGTGGTAGTTGGGGTACACAGACCTAGAAGTCAGGACAACCCAAGTCTAAATCCTGCCTCAAAGATTTATTACCTATGTGATTCTCAGAAAGTCACTTATGCTTATCTGTAAGTAGGGATAAGAAAACACATACATACCTTATAAGAAAATTGTGAAGATCACCTCATATAATATATGGAAAGCATTTTGCAAACCAAAAGTGCCATAGAAATGCTAGCTATTATTAGCTATTCCCAGGAGAGAGGAAATACCATAGTAGCGGTATTCCTTCTCTTCTTCTACTCAGAGATTTTTACTCGCATCCTTTCTCCATCAGAGCTCTTAAGGTTTTGGAGAAATGAAGTAAAGTTAGAGACTGTTGGTTTAGGCCTCTGTGTCCCAATTACCCACAGGAAGCTCTTGACCTAAATAATATGCTATGTTTCTTTGGATTCCAACAGTCTGCTTGTTCTTTTTCCCCTTGATCCTATGTATTCCAATGAGGTTAAAAATCATAAGCTGGGAACACAGGGGTCTGTCTGTATGCAGTTATTAATAATTACCTATACTTCTATTGCAAACAATTTTAAACACCAAAAGAAATTAGAACATTCATTGGGTCATCATTTCAATTTCCTTTTCATGATACAATTATTACGTGTAACTTTATAAATTTATATAACTATGAACAGCTTTCCCTCTCAAGTAAACTAGATAGAATACCATTATTTATACGATTATAATATATAAAATGGGAATACTAAGCTTTAGTAGGGAAAGCATCCTTCAGGAGATATACAAACTCTGTTGCAGAAATACTCTTTGGTCCATATACTAAAGACCTCAAAGAAATGAGGCATCAGGCTTAATGGAAACCAAGCAGCAAGATAAAACAAAACTTTAATATATGAGCCCATGTCTTTTGTGTTTGGCTTTCATTAGAGGAGATT
This sequence comes from Sminthopsis crassicaudata, assembly GCF_048593235.1. Lineage (NCBI taxonomy): Eukaryota > Metazoa > Chordata > Mammalia > Dasyuromorphia > Dasyuridae > Sminthopsis > Sminthopsis crassicaudata. The sequence continues at coordinate 532,051,203 of NC_133618.1, read as the reverse complement.
TGTTGTTAATCAAATCTGTTTTAAAACATGATAATTAAATCACCAGTCAGGAAGACTTCAATCCATCATTCAATGGAGTTACTTAATGAGTTTAGTCCATCATTCAATGGAGTATTTACTGAGCATAATTCACTTCATGTCTGCCCACCTTTCCATTTAAGAAAGTATTGTAAGAATTGTAAAGATCATACTGTAAAGATTGGCCTCTGGTCTAATACTATATTTAGAACACTGACAAGAAAATGAGCTGGAAATTGTACAAGATCTATTTTGACCCAGTTACAAAATTTTTCTTGCAAAATGACATTTTATGGCATATGGTTTTTAACTCAGACCTGTAATTTCATTGGTATGTGGAACTCCTGGGCAGAAAACTTCCTCTATCAATATAGGTTAATAATTGATAAAGAATGGAGGATGTTCCAAAAATTAATGAAGTTTTCAAAACTATACTAAAACTCTTGGGACTACCAAGAGTTTTATATGAGAGGCAGTATGGCCTAGTATACAGATGCCGGACATAAAGACAATTTGAATTCAAATCTCATCTCAAATAGTTATTAGTTATACAATCCTGGGAAAATCATAAATACATCATATAATTTCCTAATTTATCAAAGTAAATGGGACCCAATAGCTTTTAATTTTTCCAACTCTTAATCTATAGATCTATGATTTCAGAGTAATAGATCAAGTGATTTGCCCAGTCACACAGTCATTATGGGTCAAGAGATAACACTAGAATTCAATTGATTCAATAATTTAAAATTAAGAGTATTCTTTTTCTGTAATCACTTTAAATTTAATGCCAAAAGAATTTTAAAACTTATTATATTCTCTTATTGGTGAAATAGGATTTTTAACAGGTTGGAATGGAATAGGGAGCAGAAGGCTTTTCAGACAAAAAGCAGTATATGTAAAGATAGGAATGGATGGAGGAAAACATGGTGGGGGAAGGTAAAAAACAGGATGTATACACGTTAATAAGATATTCAGCTTATATTAAATAGAAAAAGGAAAGTAGAAGGGTAGAATTACAACAAACTGTGAAAGATTTTTAATGTTACCAAGCCATATACAGTAGGGGAGAGCAACAAATTTTGATAAAGATATGGTTCTATAGCTTAATTTTGCCATTTACTAATTGTGTGATCACAGACAAAGTTTTAGTGTAGTTTTGAAAACTTCATTAACCCCATTCAGGCCTCAGTTTCCTAATATTTAAAGTGATGATCATAATAACTGCACTAACTGACAAGACTGGTGAAATAAGCATTTTATAGATAGTAAAGTTTTGAAGAAATGATTTGTTCTTAAATAAATCTACATATAATATAGATATAAATTCTAACCATGACAAACTATAATCAATCAAAACCAGCCAAATTTGGTAATACATTTCAGTTAGGGCAAATTTCTCCAAGATGACTTGAACATTTAGAAAATCTGGTTTGCTGTGACCAAGCTCTATTTATTAGGGCACTTCAGTTTGTCAATATAGTCCCTGCCTTCGGAATTTACAATCTTGTGGAGATGGGAGTAAATTGATATTTACTCATTCATTTCATTCATGCTTTTTTATTCATTTAGTGCTTAAAGGTTTATAGGGAACTTTGCATATATCATCTCATTCACTCATCACAGCAACCCTACACAGTGAGTGCTATATATATGGTCATCCCCATTTTACAGATGAGAAACAGAGGTTGAGAGCCTACAATATTTGCCCCAGGTCACAAAGGATTAATAATAAGTGGTAGAGATAAAATTTCAAACCAGGTCTTTTCAAGACATTCTATCTACTATATTACAATGCTTCTCAACTACCAAAACAAATTGTAACAAAAAAAAATCATGCTTCAAATGTTCACCTGAATAACAAGTGCAAATAAGGGCTTTAATATAAAGAATTTAGCGTGCATACAGATGCAACCATATATTCTGAAGAGAAATGATTTAACAATATTTTTCTATCAAATTCTTAGATTAGCCTCATTCTTTTCCATGTTATTTTTAAAGTTCATACTATACTTATCCTTTTCAATCCTGAAAGAAAAATCTCTCCCAAGCCAAAATCACTGAAAAGCCTTTGCAAATTTACCACTAATAAGCAGGTGGGGTTTTATTTCAGCCTTTGGGACTGAAATAATGTAAGTACATTGGTTTCAGATACAAAAAACTCATTTGTTGTAGAAGAAACAATCCCCCCTAACCACACTGAGATCAAGGAACAAAAAATTATGTTCAGAAATCATCATTAAATTTTATTAATGGGCTTATGGCAACCATTAATAATCACTACATGACATGGCAATGAGTAGATGTTGTTTCCAAAAGTAATTCCAGGTAAATTACGAAAGCTTTACATTCTGGTCCCTGTCCTCCCAGCTATCAATCATGGTGTAATCTATATTTAGGGACCTTCATCATTTTCATAGGAAGGTTCTAAAACTCTTTAATCACAAGGGAGCTATTATTAAATGCCTATTTGTAAAAGAGATGTATTATACTTCTTTTCCCAAAGTTCATTCTCTAAGGAAATGGTGTACTCTTCAATTGCTATTGCAAGTATTTCTACCTCACTTGAGAAAAAAGTCTTTGATTAGAGCTTTTGGTAACTACAGAGCTCAGGATGTACTGAGTAATATTGAATTCTGTCACCTCAGACTTAACTATCAAAGTTAATATTACTGCCTCTATGGGCTGTGAATCAATGCTTGTATATACCAGCAATCAGAAAGAAACAGCTTAAGAATCCAAAAATAATCATCCCAGAGTATAAGGTTTGTGGTCTTCCATCATAAATAACATCAACATAATTTCTTTTGAATGGAGATTACCCATCTGCCCATCTTCACACAACCTCTTTACTAGACCAGCCACACAAACAGCACCATATCCTTAGCTCTGGGTTTGGCTCTCTTTCTAGGGTAACCATCAAAAGTTGCATTTGTCATCAATCAAAAAGCATTCAGGAGTCATCTTCTTGATGCAAGGTGCTATCTCAGGTGTTGAGAATAAAAGAAAAAAATAAAGGGTTCCTGGCTTTAAGGAATTTGCACTCAATACATCAGGAAACAAAATGTAGCCAATTAGCCAGTCAAATAACTGGAATTTGGTAGTAATCAAAGAAAAAGTAATATTTTAGCCCACTAATTTATGATTGATGGGCATTACTCCCAAATCAGGACAAGTTTGAGCTATGTCTCTCCACTTACTCCCCTCGACCACCACATCTTTCACATCTACCCCCTTCTCTCTTCACATACAATGATCAATATATTTCATACTACATGTTCATGTAGATCTAGACTATTGTAATAATCTCCTAATTATTCTCCTTTTATTCCACATTTCCTTTCTCCAAATCATCATCCAAAACAGCTGCCAACAAATATTCTTAAAACATTACTCCCCTGTTCAAGATGCTATTAGCTCTAGGATAGAACTAATACTATATGTATTTAGATAGTTAGTTCTTCATAATCTGGTTTCAACCTACTCTTCTAGGAGGATTACTCAGTGTTCTCCCTCACATGTTCTATCCATACTGGCATATTTGCTTTTCTCATGTATAGCAGTTCACCTCCCATCTATATAATTTTTCATAGTTTAAACCCTATATCTGAAAAGCTCTCCTCTCTTGATCTCTGTACTTAGAGCCCTTATTTCCATGTCACCTCCTACATGAAGCTTTTCCAAATCCAAATCCCCCCAAGTGTTAAAGTCACACTCCTAAAAACAAATAAAAAACTTATTTTACATATGAGTCAATATTGTCTTTATTCATTTATCTATATGTATGCTATTCCCCCAGTCTTGAGGGCAAGAATAGCTTCATTTTTGTCTTAGTATCCACAGTACTGAGAAAGTATTTAACAAAGGCCTATTGATTTGAAATAAATGCTACAAAAATGTCCCCTACTAAAACAGGAAATTTGACAAATTAAATCTTTTGGTATTAACAAAAAATAATAATTCACATCCTCCTCATTTCATTTTCTTTTTTTGGTCTCTACATGATTTCATTGATATTGGCAACTCCTATTAAAGAAATTCCCTCTATTATACAAACATAAGTCAACAACTTAGCTTAAAGAATAGATAACACTGAGAAACCAAGTGATTTGTCCATAATCACACAGTTGGTGTGTTATTTCTCACTAGGCTGCAATTGGAACTCTTCCATCCTATCCACAGAAAACCCTGGAATAACATCTCAGAAGTACCGTCAGTTCTTGTGGCTCCTCCTCTGATTGGAGGGTCCCTCTCAGAACTTATATTTAAAGATGGAATCCAAAGGACAGCTAGGTAACACAGTGGTTAGAGCACTGGGCTTAGAGTCAGGAGGACTCAAGATACTTACAAGTTATATGACCTTAGCAAGTCATTTAACCTCAATTGCCTCCCAAAAATAAATACATAAGATATCATGTCAGTCACCTCTTTATTTTTCAGCAAGCTACACTTCTCTGGACTTCTCTAAGTACACCCCCAGCCTTCTTTCCCTTCCCTTTATTTGTTGTGTTCCTCCATTCCAATATAAGGTCCTTGAGGACAGGGATTCTGTTGCTGTTTTTATTTACATTCTCAGTGCTTAACATAGTGCCTGGCACATGGCAAATGCTCAATAAATGATCATTAACTTGATCTTAGTAGTAATCTGTTAGAGGAAGGACTTTAATTCAAATAATTCTGACTTTAACACTAGCTTTCTAGCCACTACACCATGCAATCTCTCACTCATTCCTCTTGGTTTACTTTACTTATATAGAGACACAACTTTAGGCTTTTACTAAAATTTTTTTCTTGCCTTAAGACTGGCTAGGGTGGAGTTGCAGATATTCATTCTCTAATTTTTTTTCAAATAAATAAGAGCCTATTGGGCCTGTAGAGTTTAACACAACATTTATCTTTATACCTAAGAAAGTCAATTTCTTCAGTACAAGATATGGCAAAGAAAGTTAATCTTCATATTACCCAGTTATTGGGAAAAATGTAAAATTTCTCTTTGTATAGTACAGCAATTGGGGAAAACATGAGCATCTCCATTCAAATTATAAGATATGTCCAGAAGATTCTTTTCCCTTTTCATCTTTTTTTTAGTGCTTTTCACCTGCAGATGCTTTTATTTTATTTATAGTTCTCTTATATGTCTTCTAGATGCAGCACACTATGCAGGTGTGTTCTAAATCAATAGCTCTAGCTTTGATCTCTACCCCAAGTTCCAGTTCCAAATTTCCAGCTGTCTATTAGACATTCCCATTTGGATGCTTTGCCATACATTTAGGATTTCTGTCTTAACCCAATCTTTAAGACCTTATCCTTTATATAACATCCATTGGCTGTCTTACACTTTTTTGTCATTGTTCAATTGTTTCAATCATGTTTAACTCTCCATGACCCCTTTTAAGGTTTTCTTGGAAAAGATACTAGAGTATCAACCTTTTCCTTTTCCAGTTCATTTTACAGATAAGGAAACTGAGACAAATAGTAAGTATCCAAGGCCAGATGTGAACTCAGAGAGAAGCTTGATTCCAGATCCAATGCTCTGTGCACTATGGTGCAACCTAGCTGCTCACTTTTATTAACAAGGTTGAAATAAGAACTGGATTTGATATTTTACTGATAATTCACAGAGAATCCCTACTAATGTAGGTTGGATCCTGCTGTACACTCTATACTCTTACAGATCAGAACACTAAGAAACCTAGAGTACTCAGAAGTGACTTAACAAGGTCACCTAGCCAGCATGTGTTGCCTTCAAAGCCTGCTCTCTATCCACATACCACATTACCTCTCACCAGATAATAAAAGTTTAAATAACTTTAATTGAACTGATTTCACTTTTTTCAGTCATTTGTTCCACCATTCTCATAAACTACTAAATTTGAAGGTTCAGTAATCATCTTTGACTCTTTTTCTCTACCACTTCCTACAAAAAACCCTGTCCTAATCTAATTAGCAAAGAAATTTTATTCATTTACTAAAATCTCTGTCCTTTTCTTTTCATTCTCACTATCAGCCATCCAGTCTAGACCAATATGATCTCATATCTGGACTCTGGAAGTCTAACTTGTCTTTCTCTATATAATCCCTCCTTATTTATGCCTAAAGGAGGCTAAGTGGATGGAATTTAGAAGACTTTTGAGTTGAATCTGTCCTCAGATACTCACTAGCTGTGTAATCCTGAACAAGTCACTTAACTTCTGCCTCAGTTTCCTCAACTGCAAAGTGAAGATGATAATAGATTTCTTCAAAAATCAACTGACAATTTGTATACTTCTTACCATAATATCTGGCATACAGAAATACTAATAAATGTTTCTTTTCTTCTTTCTGCATCATTGCAAAAATTAGTTTTTCTTTAAAAAAAAAAAATTTACCCCACCAGGTCTCCTGCTCAAAAATCCTATAATTACAGCAAGATCAAATCCAAACTCTTACAACCTTAATCCTCACATCTTGCATGTAAAACTAATAAGATTAGGATAGCAATTCCTAAATTTGAAATAAACCTGTAACTAATTTACAGCGACCATTCTCTTTGTCAAAAGGTAGATTTACTTAGGAGAAGTTAGAGACAAAATGAAGAAATAAAATAGACACCAGGAGTGGCCAACATGAAATGGATGGAGAGCAATAGAACTCCAAGGAAATGAGTTTGGAAAAATCCTTTAAAAGAATATGCCATGAGGCCTAAATATGTGCTATTGACTGGCAGGTTAAATCCATAAAGGAGTGAAACAGGCTAAGCAGAGTTATAGTAAGGAGAAAGTCACCAGTAAAGAGAAGGTACTATAAGGGAGAGAAAGAGTACCTCATAGTGAGCTTACTCCTGAAAAGGAATTTACAAAATATAACCCTGGAGGTTCCTCAGGAGAAGGGAAGTACCAGGGAGTTCTGAGGGATCAAGGAAGAGCCAGATGGAATGCACCTGGCCCACCAAATCCCAGACCTGTCTAAAGATATGTTAATCAATATCTCAAAGATTATTTAAAGTTGCCCAGAGGTTTGAGGGATAGACAATGGAGGCTGATAAAAAGTTCCATCCATCCTTACAAACCACTCTACGCAAACAGGATAGTCTGGGATTTGGTTATTCCTGATAATTTTCACAGGGGCATCTTCCTGGCAAGGGAGGAAAGTAAGCTGAAAGTCTTCATCAAAACTATGTTTTATACCTCCTACCACTTATAAAATTGGTATTTTATGCCATTTATCATGGAATAATATATATTATAGTGACCTATGTAGTGTGTTTTTTCCCTGAGACAACTGGGGTTAAGTGACTTGCCCAGGGTCACACAGCTAGAATGTGTTCAGTATCTGAGATCACATTTGAACTCAGGTCCTTCTAATTTAAGGGCTGGTGTTCTATACACTGCACCACCTAGCTGCCCCAGTTATCTATGTTTTTCTGTATTATCCCTTTTCTTGACTATAAACTCCATGAAGACAGGAACTATATCTTATCCAAAATTGGTGATTTCCCCAATGCCTCACAAAGTATTCTGCACATAGGAAGAGTATAGAAAAATACATGGGAAATATTTGCTGGCTGAATTTATGCACTTACAATCTGTATTTAATTCACCTCTCCAATATTATTTTCCATTTCCCTCCTAACCAAAATTTTTATCTAATAAAATAGTTTGTTATAATCTCCAGAACATGTTTTCATTCCTACTCTCTATCTACCTTTGCTCACACTATTCCTTCAAAATCACTATATTTCAAGTAGGAAATCAAAGGAAATCCTCTTGACCCAGATGGCTCTGGAGGGGAATGTGATGACATGGTCCTCTTTGAGAACAAAATACAAACCACAAAAACAGCTCAAATAGTGCAACAGTGGAATCTTTCTCAACTACTTCAAATCATTGATTTCTGTCTTCTTTGACTTCTATGGCATTTAATTTGTTCCATCTAATTTGGTTCTTAAACACTGTTATAGACCAACTGGTCTAATTGTCAAGGGGGCAGCAATATTTTGATATTGATATATGGCCATGAAGTGTGTAACCTGTAAGGATGTATGTCCTAGGAATCTACTACCAGAGGGAAGGTTCCAATATCTGAGTCTGTGATTCCACATTTCAAGGTAAGGAAGTGACTAGATCCTTTAGACTGATACAAAAAAGATGTATAAAAACCATTAATCCTAAAGAGTATCACTTAGCTATACTAATCAATAAAGTAATAAGATAGGGCCACAAAACAGCACAAGCAACAAAACAATGAAGAAAAGTTCTCAATCTCAGAAAATCTTGGCAGCCTTCGGCATATGACCTATATAAGGGCCTTTTTATGGCAAAAGTAGAAGAGGAGCGCTCATCATTAAAGCCTAAGGCATCTACTGATCAATGCAATTTGTTTCTAGAAGACCATCTGGCATGAAGAATAGACAAAGGAAGAAAAACAGTAGCTTCCAAGAAGGCCAGAACAAAAAACTCTTAAAAATAATAGGCAAGAAGTGTAACAAAACCTAAAAATCCAGAACAAACAGATTTAGGGCACTGGCACAGACACTTTCTTCAATACTTTCCCAGGCTATGGTCAAGAAAATTAAAGTATATGATAGCAGTAGGAGGAGTAGGTAAATGTTGGGTTCGAAAGTACAAAACTGAGACAATGTCTGATAGTAAAATTTACTGAGGAATCTAACAGAGGACCTTACCAATCCACCCAGTCCCAGACTGGGTACCACAATTATAAATAGTAATGTTACTCTATAAGGTGTCATATGATAAGGTTGTCTGTCTTCAGTAAAGAACCATGTCTCATATTTCTTTGGATAGCCAGTAGCACTTAGCAGATAGCAGATTTAATAATTAAGTTCTTCATATTAATATCATGTGTTTATTCCATTAAAATAAAAGGATTCCTTCAATCCAGAGACTACTGCTAGACATATAAGAGAGGGCCATAAAGAAGTCAAAGACAGACAGGAAGTTCCCATATATACCAATATATTCATAGCAGGCAATTTTTGTGATAGCAAAGAATGGAAATTAAAATGGATACACCCGACTGAGGAATAATTTAAAAAAAACTATTGTGGTACAAAAATATAATGGAATATTATTGAATCATAAGAAACAAGAAATATGAGAAATTAAAAGAAATGTGGAAAAACTTCTTATGAAATGATGCAAGTTAAAAAGAAGCAGGGAAAAGAAGATGTGTGTGCCTGTGAATATATATCCTTATTCATAAATGATTACAACAATGTAAATGAAAAGAACAATGAAATAAAACAGGATGCCACAGTATTATAATAACCAATTAAAATAACCAAGCTTAATGTAGGATGAAATATAGAGAAATGCATTCTCCCTTTTTGTTGGGGAGGTAGGGAGCTATGGGTATGAAATGTTGCATAATACTATTAGATAGTGATTTGCATCTTGATAGTTTTGTTTAATGTACTTTTCTTTATCAGAAAGGAAGCTTCACTATGGGCTGAGAAGAAAGAGCATATTTGGAAATTACCATGACATAAAAACAAAAGGCATCAAAAAGGAAATTTTTTATAAATCAAAGTATTTTATTATAATTGTTGTTTTATAGTATGTTAGGCTTCTATTCTTGACATTCTTTGTCTAATTTCATATTAATTCACTTGATTGGTTCTTCCTTTACCAACCTTCTAATCTTGTTAGAGAAGAAAAATAGCATTTAAATTAGCCCTGACTCTACTGTAACTTCTAATGGTTTCCAAAAGTTTTTCATCATTTCAAATTTGCCAAGCTTTCAAAGTTCTATCATTGAATAAGGAGGGCTAAGGAGGCAATCAGAGATGAAGGCCATCATTTTAAAAGCTATAAACCAATAAAGAGAGCAAAAATTCAAGAGGCAGTTTTTACCTTGCATTGGTTCTTCTAATTATGTGCTTTGATTGATACCTCCACGTGCAGAATAAATAGGTAATTGAAACAATATCCAGTCAATTCAAGTTTGAAAATATTTTAAATTCAGTTAATATTCCAAAAAAGTCACACATATTTATTTTTCCTTTGCAATCTATAGTTTTAAAGTATATTAATTATACTTACATACTTAAATAGAGTTATGATTTCATATATTTGAGAATGTCAGAAACGAACAACTAAACTGACTAAAAGGATGACACAACTGGAAAGAGAGGCTAGTATACTAAAAATCTTGACAGACTAGAAATTGAGATCCTCCATGAAGCTTGGACAAGGTAAGAATGGATGTACGGCTTATTGACACATTGAAGTTTTTAAAGGACACATAATGAGAAATGTTAATAAAGGCTGGTTACAAATAGAAGAATGGAAAGATGCACTTATAATGACAGTTTTAAGAAAGGTGTAGTCCAAGAGATGGAAGCTTTCAATAAAGATTAAACATAATAAGAAGGGCTTGCTAACTATGATGGGGGCAAAAGGGAAAGTAAGGGAGTGATGGGACATTTAGTTAGGATTGATAATATAATACTGACTGCAGAGAAAAGACAGGACTAACAACAATAATGATCTTCAAATGGGGGAAAGATTTTTAAAAATTGATTAACAGAAAGGTAATGATACCCAAACTAAATAAAAGGAAATGTAGTTCAATAGAAGAACATGGAGTCATGAGACTTGAGTTCAAATAAAAATCCCAGTTCTGCCATTTGACTATTAAATTAGGTAAACGTTTAATGTCTCTAAATCTGTTTTTTTTCAAACCTTTTTTTTTAAGTTTTAATGATGTGTTTCTCCACCTCATAAGCAGTCTCTGGTTATACATTAAAATAATTAAGTAAAAACTAACAATACAGTGACCTCAAAGGAGTTCACACAGCATTTCACATTTGTAATACGCCACCATCACCGCTATTTTTTTAACTAACTCTAATGGGGGAAAAACCCTTATAACAAATAAATATAATCAAACAAAATAAATTCCCTCAGTGACTATATACATACATACACAAGTCTCATTCTGCACCCTAAATCTATCATTTTCATGCCTTTGATAGAATGTTTCATCATTAGTCTTCTGGAATTATGGATGATCATTGTGTTCATCATAGTTTATACAGATTCAGAAGTTGTCTGTTTTTACAGAGTTTTGTAAGTGTATAAATTGTTCCATTTCCTCACACATAAAATGAAGGGTTGGAATAATTTATAGATAGTGGATAGATAATTTATAATGTAGCTCCTGGTTATAGATCTTATAACCCTGTAACTCTGCATAATGATGTTTAGAGAGCATATAGCTGCTCTTAATGAGCTGAAGTTGTGAATCTCAGATTAATTTGGCCCCAAGTAGGAGAATCTAGAGATCTAACTCCTGAGCCATTATTGATGATTTGGAGAAGTTCCTCAGAACTTGGGAAGTCCAAATGCCCCAGTTTTCAAAAAGAAGATTGTAAACCCTTAAATACAAGCCACAATTTTAATGTTGATTCTTTTTTAACAGTATTTTTTCCAAATATTTTTCCAAATATATGCAAAAATAGTTTTCAACATTGACCTTTGCAAACCTTGTGTTCCAAATTATTCCCTCTCTTCCCCTTCCCTAGACATCAAGCAATCTAAGTTTTAAATATGTAATTCTTCTAAACATATTTCTATGTTAGTCATGTTGCACAATAAAAATCAGATCAAAAGGGGGAAAACATAGGAAAAAATCCAAGCAAATAGCAACAAAATGAGATGAAAATATCATGCTTTGAAGCATAGTCTCCATAGTGCTTTCTTTGGATATGGATGGCTCTGACAAAAGTCTATTGGAATTGCCTCATTGTTGAAAAAAGCTAAGTCCATTTGATGTTGATTCTTTTTTTTTTTTAATTTATTTTTTTATTATTCATTTTTCCAAATTATCCCCTCCCTCCCTCCACTCCCTCCCCCCAATGACAGGTAATCCCATACATTTTACATGTGTTGCAATATAACCTAGATACAATATATGTGTGTAAATACTATATTCTTGTTGCACATTAATTATTAGCTTCCGAAGGTATAAGTAACCTGGGTAGATAGACAGTAGTGCTAACAATTTACATTCACTTCCCAGTGTTCCTTCTCTGGGTGTAGTTATTTCTGTCCATCATTGATCAACTGGAAGTGAGCTGGATCTTCTTTATGTTGAAGATTTCCACTTCCATCAGAATACATCCTCATACAGTATTGTTGTTGAAGTGCATAATGATCTCCTGGTTCTGCTCATTTCACTCAGCATCAGTTGATTTAAGTCTCTCCAAGCCTCTCTGTATTCCTCCTGCTGGTCATTTCTTACAGAGCAATAATATTCCATAACCTTCATATACCATAATTTACCCAACCATTCTCCAATTGATGGACATCCATTCAACTTCCAGTTTCTAGCTACAACAAAAAGAGCTGCCACAAACATTCTGGCACCTACAGGTTCCTTTCCCCTTCTCAGTATTTCTCTGGGATATAAGCCTAATAACAGCAATGCTGGGTCAAAGGGTATGCACATTTTGATAACTTTTTGGGCATAGTTCCAGATTGCTCTCCAGAATGGCTGGATTCTTTCACAACTCCACCAACAATGTATCAGTGTCCCAGTTTTCCCACATCCCCTCCAACATTCATCATTATTTGTTCCTGTCATCTTAGCCAATCTGACAGGTGTGTGGTGGTATCTCAGAGTTGTCTTAATTTGCATTTCTCTGATCAGTAGTGATTTGGAACACTCTTTCATATGAGTGGAAATAGTTTCAATTTCATCATCTGAGAATTGTCTGTTCATATCCCTTGACCATTTATCAATTGGAGAATGGTTTGGTTTCCTATAAATCAGGGTCAGTTCTCTATATATTTTGGAAATGAGACCTTTGTCAGAACCTTTCCTTTTAAAAATATTTTCCCAATTTGTTACTTCCCTTCTAATCTTGTTTGCATTAGTATTGTTTGTACAGAAACTTTTTAGTTTGATGTAATCAAAATCTTCTATTTTGTGATCAATAATGGTCTCTAGTTCTCCTCCAGTCATAAATTCCTTCCTCCTCCACAGGTCTGAGAGGTAGACTATCCTCTGTTCCTCTAATCTATTATCTCATTCTTTATGCCTAAGTCATGGACCCATTTTGATCTTATCTTGGTATATGGTGTTAAGTGTGGATCCATATCTAATTTCTGCCATACTAATTTCCAGTTTTCCCAACAGTTTTTTCCGAATAATGAATTTTTGTCCCTAATGTTGGTATCTTTGGGTTTGTCAAAGATTAGATTGCTATAGATGTACCCTTTTTTGTCCTTTGTATCTAATCTGTTCCACTGATCTACCGGTCTATTTCTTAGCCAATACCAAATGGTTTTGGTGACTGCTGCTATATAATATAGCTTTAGATCAGGTACACTTAGACCACCTTCCTCTGACTTTTTTTTCATTAGTTCCCTTGCAATTCTCAACCTTTTATTCTTCCATATGAATTTTGTTGTTATTTTTTCTAGGTCATTAAAATAGTTTCTTGGGAGTCTGATTGGTATAGCACTAAATAAATAGATTAGTTTGGGGAGTATTGTCATCTTTATTATATTCACTCGGCCTATTGATGTTGATTCTTAATAAAATTTTAGAACAGGTAACTGTAGGAACAGTTTGTAAACATGTAATAAGGGAAGAGATCATCTCCAAGAGCCTTCATGGATTCACTAAGAAAGCCAAAATAACCTCACTTCCTTTTTTTAATTTTTATTTTTTTGGTAGATTTACTAGCTAGTATATGAGGGAGATGCCATGATCATAGCATATCTGAATTTCTGGAAGGCATTTGACAAAATCTTTAATGGATGCTTTATGGACACAATGGGGAGATGTAAACTGGAATTATAGGACAGAAGTGGTTTAATGATCAAAACAAAAAGATATGACTACATAATGCCTTGTAATCTGAAATATGGTCTCTAATGGAATGCCCCCATGTTTCTCTTCTGCTCAACATTTTAATCAGTACTAGAATAAAATTAAGCATGGCCTTATTACCAAATTACTGTATTATATGAAGCTACCAATTGTAATAATACACTTGATGGCCAAAATGGAATCTAAAAAGATCTCTACTTGTGGGAAGATAGCAAGTTTTAATTTAACAGGGATAAATTTGTGGTCCCACACTTTATTTTTTTAATCACTTTCCATATATAAAATTAAAGGAACATGACTGTTTTCATAATTATGAAAAAAACCTAAGTGTCCTAATTGATTAGAAATTCAATATGAATTCAATATAATTTAATTAATCAATTGAGAAGCATTTATTATTAAGCACCTACTATGTGTCAAACAAAATGCTGAGTGTTAGAAGACAGCCATCTTCAAGAAGCTGACATTCTATGAGGGAAGACAATGCACACAATATTTACATAGCTAGCAAGGAGTTAATGCTATATTAGGTAGCATTAATAAAAGGATAATACACAGGGTACAAGAAGTAATAGTTCTAGTATAATTTGTTCTGTTCAGACAAAATCCAGAGTATTGAATTCAGCGTTGACTGTCATGTTTTAGAAGTAATATTGACAAGCTGAAGGGTATTCAGAGGAATGCTACAAGGCTGAAAACTATGTCATATTATGAATGAACTGAGGATATTTCACTTTAGAAAAGGCTTTCGAGGGACAAGTTAGCTATCTTCAAATATTTAAAGGTTTGTCATGTAGAAGAGGAATTAAATGTATTCTGTTGGTTCCCAGAAATAAATGACCAGAAAAAGTTAGGAGGAAATTTGAACCAACTCAAGGAAAAATTTCCTAATAGTTGAAGCAGTATAAAATTGGAATAGGCTGTTTTGGAAGGGAAATGGGGGAAGTGGAAGGAGGGGGTACTTCTCAGTCCCTACATGTGTTTAAACAGATACAAAATGATCCCCCTGTTAAGAGATATTATAAAAGGGATTTCTATTCAAGTACAGATTGAACTGATCTGAGATCCCTTGTATCTCTAGGATTTTATGATTGTATAATTTTGTTGTGTAGGATGGAACAACTAAAATAAAATAAAGAGCTTTCAGATAAATTTCTTTTTAAAAGTTGGCTTCTTCCTCTCTTTATATCTACTTTTAAAATGTGAAAATTTCCTCATCAGTAAAATAACTGGCATCTAGATGTTCCATCTCACTTAATATATCCTGATAACTTAAATCAAACCAACCCAGATCTACCTTCTTAAAAATTCCAAAGGACATCCAAACTATAGTCTGATAACCTTTTCTACCATTTTACAATATGCTGTCAAAAAGTCTTCCAAATCCTAGCTGACACAGGATAATCTTATTCCATATCAATAGGCAGAAAATCATTGCTTAACATATGGATCCTATCCTTTCTCTTTTTTCCATTTCCTCCATCCACATACACACAACACTTTGAAAATCCAGAAGAGAAATGAACCTGAATAAAGCAACAAGAAGTAATGAGATCTCATCAAGAATTTATGCAAAGTGTTCTTATAACATTATCGGATCTACTACTCTCCTTCCAGATTATCTTTTGCTTCACTGTACTCACATTCCCAATTGGTTGTTCTCTTTCTCTTTTTTGTGGAAAGTGACAAGTGTTCAGCTGGGTTCAAGTTTTTCTATTGTATTGCTGGACAATTCAAAAATTCTGCCATTTATTTTCCTTTAGCTTCTGCTTTCAAGAGTCTTATTTCTTTCTTAAACAATATGGGATCATGTTCTCTTAAGAATCTGCAGGACTCCCTTTTTCATCAGGTATTGATTCAATATTCTTTGTCTTCCAGTATTAATTTAGATCTGTTTGCACTCATTGAAGTGTCTTGGAGGGCATCTTCATTTCTGCTTTTAATATATTTTCTGTTTATTTCTCTACTAAGAAAATGTCTAGTCCTCTATCTTGTTGGTCATATTAAAGTCATGAAGAACAAGGATGTGTCCCTTTCTACCAAGGTTTGTTTAATAACCTTGTTTTGTACAGTAGCAAATTAGGTAGGTAAAATTTCAAAATATCTAATTTTTTTTATTATATATATATATATATTTTATAATATTATCCCTTGTATTCATTTTTCCAATTTACCCCCCCTCCCTCTATTCCCTCCCCCCGACGACAGGCAATACCATACATTTTACATGTGTTACAATATAGTCTAGGTACAATACATGTGTGCGAATATCACTTTCTTGTTGCACAATAAACATTAGAATCCGAAGGTACATGCAACCTGGGCAGACAGATATTAGTGCTAACAATTTTCATTCCCCTCCCAGTGTTTCTTCTCTGGGTGCAGCTACCTCTGTCCATCATTGATCAACTGGAAGTGAGTTGGATCTTCTTTATGTTGAAGATTTCCACTTCCATCAGAATACATCTTCATACAGCATTGTTGTTGAAGTGTACAGTGATCTTCTGGTTCTGCTCATTTCACTCAGCATCAGTTGATTTAAGTCTCTCCAGGCCTCTCTATATTCCTCCTGCTGGTCATTTCTTACCGAGCAATAATATTCCATAACCTTCATACACCACAATTTACCCAACCATTCTCCAACTGATGGACATCCATTCATCCTCCAGTTTCTAGCTACAACAAAAAGAGCTGCCACAAACATTTTGGCACATATATGTCTCTTTCCGCTCTTTAGTATTTCTTTGGGATATAATCCCAGTAGTAGCGCTGCTGGGTCAAAGGGTATGCACAGTTTGATAACTTTTTGGGCATAATTCCAGATTGCTCTCCAGAATGGCTGGATTCTTTCACAACTCCACCAGCAATGTATTAGTGTCCCAGTTTCCCCACATCCCCTCCAACATTTGTCATTATTTGTTCCTGTCATCTTAGCCAATCTGACAGGTGTGTAGTGGTATCTCAGAGTGGTCTTAATTTGCATTTCTCTGATCAGTAGTGACCTGGAACACTCTTTCATGTGAGTGGATATAGTTTCAATTTCTTCCTCTGAGAATTGTCTGTTCATATCCTTTGACCATTTATCAATTGGAGAATGGTTCGGTTTCTTATAAATTTGGGTCAGTTCTCTATATCAAAATATCTAATTTAATGGAAAGGTAAATTGTGGTTAATGAGAAATAAGTTATTCTTCTCAAACACATAGGAAATGAGAAAACAGACAGCAGACAGATTTTTGCAAGTTAACACACATATTTCTCGTATTTTGTTCTTTTCTTACTATATTGAGCTTATTTTGGCATCAGATTTATAGATCTTCTTAAGATTGCCAGGCATTTCTATCATCAAAAAACTGTATTTTCTTCTTTCTTTTTCTATTTATATCTACTGTACTTGTAGAATATGAAAAAGTAAAGTAATCTGCAAATAACTATGGTATGTTTCTAATATCATATCTCTAGATAATCTCTCCAATTTTCTATTAGACATGCAAGTGTACACTTGCCCCCAAAAAAGCTACTCACAAAATCTAGCATATTTAAATGAAATCTTGATTCATGATACTCTATTGATTTTATCCCAGTGTGGTGAGAGAACATGATATTATAAACTTACTAATTTAGAGACTGTTTTAGCAATCCCTAGTCTAATCATTTCATTGATGAGGACACGGGCTCAGAGAAGCTGAGCAGTGAATCCAAGCTCACACAGCTGGTAAACCCTAAAGTTCTACACAGGTCTTCTGGCTTCAAATCAACTGTGTTTGGGAGGTTGCTGTATTTAATAAACATTTGCTGAGTGATTGCATTCATGAATAAAATCTGACTTGTGAGAAATGACATGTGAGATGAATTGAAATTTACTAGCTTCCCTTGCTCACTCCGGGGAATAATCATCTTATTTCTCTTCACTGCAACTTAAATTTATAAATTCATAGACAGCTGGAATTGAAAGGAACCCCCTTTCTACATGGAAAGACGATACTTGCAACTCATAAGAACTTTCTCATTTTTATGACAGTTAAAGGAATATACATATGTGTATATATATGTATGTATATAGACAAAGGGCATAAAGGAATAATATATATATAAAGGAATAATATCTAAAACAATAAAATTAATGGGTGAGAGAGGAATGTACTGGGAGAAAGTGAAAAGGAGAGGTGGAATGGTATAAATTATCTGCCACAAAAAAGACCAACAAAAATTTTGCAGTGGAAGGGTAGAGAGGGAGAGAAAGGAGACCAAGCAAACCTTATTCTCATAAGAATTGTCTCAAAGAGAAAATAACATACACATAGGGTGAGAAATCTATCTTACTCTGCAGGAAAGAAGGAGGGGACGATGATATTTGAAGAAGGAGGATAGAATACAGGGCATATTGGGGAAGGGAGTGGTCAGAAGCAAAACACTAGAGGAAGAACAGGGTGAAAGGAGAGAGAATATAGAATAAAGGTGGGGAAAGGGAATATAGTTAACAATAGTAATTGTGAAAAGAATCTTGAAGCAAGTTTTTCTGAAGATCTCATTTCTCAAAGTATAAAGAACTAAGTCAAATTAAGAGCCATTCTCCAATTGATAAATGTTCAAAAGAAATAAAATATGCCCAAAAGGCTACAAAATCATGCATACCCTTTGACCTAACAATATTCTTGACTAGGTAAAAGAAGCCAGTTTTTGCCTTGATTGCTAACTAGTTTTAATCACTGAATGGGTGTGGCCTCAATCAAACCGACCTTAGCCTTTATGCTAAGGTCTCCCACAGCATCTAAGGCCATCTCCAGTTGTCTGATCTCTGTCTCTGGACCCAGATGGTTTTAGAGGAGAAAGCGAGTCAGCTGTCCTTACAAAGCCCTCCCTCACTTAAATTTAATTCCCTTGCATGTTATGGCATCACCTCTCTGATGAAAAAAAGAAAAGAAAAGAAAAGAAAAGAAAAGAAAAGAAAAGAAAAGAAAAGAAAAGAAAAGAAAAGAAAAGAAAAGAAAAGAAAAGAAAAGAAAAGAAAAGAAAAGAAAAGAAAAGAAAAGAAAAGAAAAGAAAAGAAAGAAAGAAAGAAAGAAAGAAAGAAAGAAAGAAAGAAAGAAAGAAAGAAAGAAAGAAAGAAAGAAAGAAAGAAAGAAAAGGACTTATATGTACAAAAATATTTATAGCAGCTGTTTTCTCAAAGCAAAGAATTAAAAATTGAGGGGATATCCATCAATTGGTGAATGGTTGAATAAATTGTGATTCAAGGTTATGATGAAATACTGTTGTTAAGAAATGATAAGTAGGATAATCTTAGATGATGTTGGATGATCATCTGTGAATGACTTTGCTATTTTCAGCAAGACAATGATCCAAGGCTATTCTGAAGTACTTATGATGAAATATGCTATCCATACCAAAAAAAAAAAAAAAAAAGAAAGAAAGAAAGAACTAAATGTGTCTGAAGGCAGATTGAGGCATACTTTTTTAAAACCTTATTTTTCTTTAGGTTTTTTTTTTGGGGGGGAGAGACATCCATGTTTTCTTTTGAAACATGACTTTTATGAAAATGTTTTTCCAGTTAGGACACATGCTTTCTCAAAGGGCAGAGGAGAAGAGGGAAGGACGAGAATCTGCAACTCTACGTTTTAAAAACAAATGTAAAAATTGTTTGCCATGTAACTGGGGAAAAATAAAATATTAAAGAAAAAGAATGAGAAGAGCCCAAGAAATCCAGTCTAGTGCTTAGTACAGTGTCTGGCACAAAAGGTGTTGAATGAGTGCTTTTTAACTGACTGAGAGATCATCTAATCTACCCTCCTTATTTTACAGATGAAGAAACTGAGACCCAGAGGTTTGAAGTGAGTTGTCCCAAATCACAGAGTAAGTATGTCAGGACTGGAACTCAAATCTCCTGATTTGGGGAGAATTTTTCCATTACATCATGCTAACTTTCAATGTGCCAGTTTAATTATGTATAAACTGTGCACTGTGCATATTCATAGACATATTTTTATCTGTCCATTATGTACTATATGATAATTATAGTGCAAAAATGATTATCCTGATGTCTGACTGTGATGATTTTAACCAATAGCTGTAACTTATGTAGTATGGGTAACAACAGGAGGACAGCCTGTCTGTTTGTTCCCTAGTTGATCAGAAGCTTAATCTTTCCTGCCACCACCTAAAGTGGAAAAGAGGAATTATTTCTCCACCAAAAATTACATTCCAAATCCCTGCCTCTCTCCATTGTCTCTTTCTCACAGTGGCAGCTCTTCCTACCATCTGGTCCCTGAAGTCCGTCATTCACAGTCAATATTCAGCTTATAACTAAACTAAAAGTATCAGGAAATGTTGGCTCACAACCTACAATGGCATATAATAATAGCTGACAACTTTTAATTCCTCATATATTAGATATGAATCATAAATTAAGCATTTCTTAAGCATCTACTTTATACCAGGCACTGTGTGAGTATACAAGATAAAAAAGTGAAGTAGTTCTTGCATTCAGGGAGGAGAGAGGAGAGAGGAGAGAGGAGGGAGAGAAAAACAGAGAGAGAAAGGGGGAGAGAGGGAAGGAGAGGGAGGGGGAGGGGGAGGGAGAAGGGGAAGAAGAAGAGAGAGGGAGAGGGAGGGGGAGGGGAAAGGGAGAGAGAGGGAGGAGAGGCAACAGGAAGAGGAAGGGGAAAGGGAGGGGAAGAGGGGAGAGGAGACAAAGGGGGAGAGGAAGAAGGGGAAGGGGAGAGAGGGGGAGAGAACTATCTACAAAAGAGAATTTTAGAAGAATTTTAACTGGAAGGTTCTGAATTTTACATATGAAGGAATGGAGGTCTATTGGGTCATATTTATATGCATTTTAAAGTTTATGAGAAATTTCATATCAAGGGATGTTATTTTTATAATCCTTATTTAAGACCCTAGGCTCAGAGATATCAAGGGACTTGATATAGTTAATAAATGTCCATAACAGCATTTGAACTCAGGTTCTCCTGACTCTAGCATTATGGAAGAGAGCCATAGATCTAAGATTGGAGGGCCTAAGTTCCAACTCATCTCTCTAACCTTTTTCCTGTATAATAATGACAAGTCATTGCTCTGGGTCTATAAAAATGAGAGATTTGAATTAGATACCCTCTCAGGTTTCTTCTAGTTCTAGATCTATCTGTTGTGATCCTATGAACTCAAGTCAGACAATAAACATCATTAATGCATCTGCTACATACCAGACACAAGGCTAAGCACTGAGGATACAAAAAAGGTCAAAAAGACTGTCTTCTCTCATTAAGCACACAGTCTAATGATGGGGAGACGAGCAAAAATATACATATAAACAAGTTATATACAGGATAAATATGAAATAATTAAGAGATGGAATCCACTAGAAAGAGATAACTGTACAAAACGAGGTTTTGTTGAGACATAAAGGAAGTCAGGGAAGATAGTAGGTAGAGTTGGGGAGGGAAGGCTCCAGGCCTGGGAACAGTAAGAAAATACACCCACAGCTGAGAGACTAAGTCTCTTGAAGGTGAGTGGCCTGTCACTGGATCAAAGAATACGGAGCAAAGGCAAAGGTATAAGAAGAAAAGCAAAAGAGGGCTAGGTTATGATTTTTTAAATAATAATAGCTTTTTATTTTTCAAATTACATGCAAAGATAGTTTTCAACATTCATCTCTGCAAAACTTTGTATACCAAATTTTTCTCCCTTCCTTCCCACTTTCTCCCTCCTCTAGACAGCAAGCTTAAACATGTGCAATTCTTCTATATATATATATATATTTCCACATTTATCATGCTGCACAAGAAAAATAAGATCAAAAAGGGGAAAAATTAAAAAGAAAAAAACAAGCAAGGAAAAAACAACAACAAAAGGTGAAAATACTATGTTATGGTCCACATTCACTCTCAATGGTTCTCTCCCGGGATGCAGATGGTTCTCTCCATCACAAGTCTATTGAAATTGCCTTGAATCAAAAATAAAGTCAGATTTAAATAATTGGAAAGACATTCAGTGCTCTGGATAGGCCGAGCGAATATAATAAAGATGACAATACTCCCCAAACTAATCTATTTATTTAGTGCTATACCAATGAGACTCCCAAGAAACTATTTTAATGACCTAGAAAAAATAACAACAAAATTCATATGGAAGAATAAAAGGTCGAGAATTGCAAGGGAACTAATGAAAAAAAGTCAGAGGAAGGTGGTCTAAGTGTACCTGATCTAAAGCTATATTATATAGCAGCAGTCACCAAAACCATTTGGTATTGGCTAAGAAATAGACCGGTAGATCAGTGGAACAGATTAGATACAAAGGACAAAAAAGGGTACATCTATAGCAATCTAATCTTTGACAAACCCAAAGATACCAACATTAGGGACAAAAATTCATTATTCGGAAAAAACTGTTGGGAAAACTGGAAATTAGTATGGCAGAAATTAGATATGGATCCACACTTAACACCATATACCAAGATAAGATCAAAATGGGTCCATGACTTAGGCATAAAGAATGAGATAATAGATTAGAGGAACAGAGGATAGTCTACCTCTCAGACCTGTGGAGGAGGAAGGAATTTATGACTGGAGGAGAACTAGAGACCATTATTGATCACAAAATAGAAGATTTTGATTACATCAAACTAAAAAGTTTCTGTACAAACAATACTAATGCAAACAAGATTAGAAGGGAAGTAACAAATTGGGAAAATATTTTTAAAAGGAAAGGTTCTGACAAAGATCTCATTTCCAAAATATATAGAGAACTGACCCTGATTTATAGGAAACCAAACCATTCTCCAATTGATAAATGGTCAAGGGATATGAACAGACAATTCTCAGATGATGAAATTGAAACTATTTCCACTCATATGAAAGAGTGTTCCAAATCACTACTGATCAGAGAAATGCAAATTAAGACAACTCTGAGACACCACTACACACCTGTCAGATTGGCTAAAATGACAGGAACAAATAATGATGAATGTTGGAGGGGATGTGGGAAAACTGGGACACTGATACATTGTTGGTGGAGTGAAAGAATCCAGCCATTCTGGAGAGCAATTTGGAATTATGCCCAAAAAGTTGTCAAACTGTGCATACTCTTTGACCCAGCATTGCTGTTATTGGGATTATATCCCAAAGAAATACTAAAGAGTGGAAAGGGACCTGTATGTGCCAAAATGTTTGTGGCAGCTCTTTTCGTTGTAGCTAGAAACTGGAAGTTGAATGGATGTCCATCAATTGGAGAATGGTTGGGTAAATTGTGGTTTATGAAGGTTATGGAATATTATTGTTCTGTAAGAAATGACCAGCAGGAGGAATACAGAGAGGCTTGGAGAGACTTAAATCAATTGTTGCTGAGTGAGATGAGCAGAACCAGGAGATCACTATACACTTCAACAACAATACTGTATGAGGATGTATTCTGATAGAAGTGAAAATCTTCAACATAAAGAAGATCCAACTCACTTCCAGTTGATCAATGATGGACAGAAATAACTATACCCAGAGAAGGAACACTGGGAAGCGAATGTAAATTGTTAGCACTACTGTCTATCTACCCAGGTTACTTATACCTTCAGAAGCTAATAATTTATGTGCAACAAGAAAATGGTATTTACACACATCTAGGTTATATTGTAACACATGTAAAATGTATGGGATTACCTGTCATTGGGGGGAGGGAGTGGAGGGAGGGAGGGGATAATTTGGAAAAATGAATTAAAAAAAAAAAAAAGAAAGAAAGAAATTGCCTTGAATCACCTCACTGTTGAAAAGAGCCATGCCCATCACAGTTATCATCACATAATCTTATGGTTGCTATGTACAATGTTCTCTTGGTTCTATTTGCTTAACATCAGTTCCTGTAAGTCTCTTCAGGTCTTTCTGAAACCATCCTTCGATCATTTCTTAATGAACAATAATATTCTATAACATTCATGTACCATAACTTATTCAGCCATTCCCCAACAGATGAGTATCCATTCAGTTTCCAATTCCTTGCCACTACAAAAAGGGCCGCCACGAACAAGTTGGAAAGTTCTGTACCCCATTCACTCTCTAGGAATTTCATCTTGCTTAGTTTGACATAACTTTAATAGTATCATAAGGTCATAGAGCACCTATGCAGAGCTCAAAGAAACCTTTGAAGTCATTTAGCTACTCTCCTGACACTTCCATCTTCCAGTTAGGAAAACTGAGGCAATCAGAAGTCACTTGCCTAAGATCATAAGAGTAGCAAGTGGCAGAGTCAAAGTTCAAAATCCTACTTGAGATTGCAGGTTTAGTGTTCTGCTGTTCCATACTTTTCTTTTTTATTTAATAAATATTTTTATTTCTTTCTGCAGTTGCATGTAAAAATGATATTGAGGATTTGTGGGGGGCAGTTAATTTTGATATCTTCCCCCTCTACCCACTTGCCACAGCGCAAGATAGTTGATATATGCTATGGAAGTGCAGTCACACAAAACATCTTAATCATGTAAAAGAAAAGAGTAAAAAAAAAAAAAAAAAAAACAAGAAAAATAAAAGTTTAAAATATATATATATATATGTATATTATATATATATATATATATATACACACACACATATACACACATACTTCAATCTGCATTCAGACTATATCTCTAGAGCTACATCAGATTATCAGATTTTCCATCACTCCTTCAGAATTCTTATCGCTGTATTACTGAGAATAACTAAGTCATTTACAATTGATCATCATACAACATAGAGATTACTGTGTATAATGGTTCTGCTCATTTCACTTTGCATCAGTCTTTCCAGACTGTATTTGAGCATAAGCCTTTCCAGATTTTTTGAGCAGCCTGTTCATCATTTCTTATAGTACAATAGTATCCCATTACAATCATATGCCACAATTTATTTAGCTATTCCCCAGTTGCTAGGCATCCCTTCAATTTCTAATTCTTTACTACCACAAAAAGAACTACTATAAATATTTTTGTACATATAAGCCCTTTTTCATTTTGTTTTTTTTATTTCTCTATGATACAAGCCTAGTAGTGGTATTGCTGGATAAATAGTATGCACAGTCCTATAGGTTTTTAAGCCTATTTCCAAATTGATTTCCAGGAAATTAGTTCACAACTCCACCATTAGTTCATTAAGATCCTAATTTGCCCACATCCTCTCTATATGTTTATCATTTTCTTTTTCTGCTACATTAACCAATCTGATGGGGGTGATATAGTACCTCAGAATTATTTTAATTTACATTTACATAAATTGTTTAATTTAATTTACACTATTTAATCAATAGTGATTTAGAGCATTTTTTTTCATATGACTGTAGAATAGTTTTGATTTCTCTGTCTGAAAACTACCTATTTATATTCTTTGGGCATTTATCAAGTGGGGAATGACTTATATTTTAATAAATTTGACTCAGTTCTCTCTACATTTCAGAAATGAGGACTTTATCCAAGAAACCTGTAATTTTTTTCACAGTTATGATTACTATCTATTGAATACTATTTGCCTCCCATTTAACCTTCTCTTTCTCCCAGTCTATCCTGAAAAATGTTTTGCTTCTATCACCTCTGTTAATCTGCCTTCTCTTTTATCAGCTTCCTCTTCTTTCTCTTATTCTCATTCCTTTTTGTTTTTCCGTAGGATAGGATAAATTTCCATACTCAATTGGTTGTGTATGTTATTCTCTCTTTGAGCCAATTCAAATAAGACTGAGATTCAAATATTCTACTATTCTACCCCTTAATTTCCTCATCTTTCCCACCATTGTAAAAGTTCTTTTGCATCTTTTATGTGAAATAATTTATCCCATTCTATTTCTCCCTTCCCCCTTCTCACAATGCATTCTTCTTCTCACCCCTTAATTTTAATTTTTTTAGATATCATCACATCATATTCAACTCACATGTATGTCTATCCATATATACTCCTTTAACTGCCCTAATAATGATGAAGTTCTTATGAGTTATAAATATAATCTTCCCATGCAGGAATATAGTTTAATCTTATTGAATCCCATGTTTTCTCTTTCCTATTTATTTTTTATGCTTCTCTTGAATCTTGTTTTGTAAATCAAAATTTTTATTCAGCTCTGGTCTTTTTATCAGGAATGCTTCATTGTATATTTCATTGTATATCCACATTTCTTCCCCAAAAAGATCATGTTCAGTTTTGCTGGGTAGGTGATTCTTGGTTTTAATACAGCTCATTTGCACTCTGAAACATCATATTCCAGTTCTTTAATGTAAAACTTACTAAATCTTGTGTTATCCTGACTGTGGCTCCGTGATATTTGATTTATTCTTTTCTGGCTTCTTGAAATATGTCCTCTTTGACCTGAGAGCTTTGGAACTTGAACATAATATTCCTGAAAGTTTTCATTTTGAGATTCCTTTAGTCAGTAATCTATGGATTTTCTATTTTATTCCATTTTTTGTTCTTTTTATTCTATCTTGCCCTTTATTCTAGAATATCAGGGCAATTCTCCTTGATAATTTATTGAAAGATGATGTCTAGGTTTTTTTTTTTAAATCATGGCTTTCAGGTTGTTCAATAATTCTTAAAATATCTTGATTTGTTTTTCCAATGTTCTTCAGTTCACATTTTCTCATTCTTTGATTTTGTTTGCTTCCTGGTGTTTCATAGAATCTTTAGCTTCCATTTCTAAAATTCTAACTTTTAAGGAATTATTTTCTTTAGTGAATTTTTGTACTTTTTTCCCATTTGGCCAATTTTGTTTTTTAAACTCATTTTCTTCAGCATCACTCAAATTTCTTTTCTCAATTTTCCTCTACCTCTCTTATTTGATTTTTATGATTTTTTGAGCGTTTCTAGGAATTATAATTGGGTCAGAGATCAATTCACATTTTTCTTTGAAGCTTTGGCAATAGCAGTTTAACTTTGGCCTTCTACAGAGTTTGTGTTTTGATCTTCATTGTCACGTGTAACTTTCTATGATCAGGTTCTTTTGTTGCTGTTGTTTGTTCATTTTCCCAGCCTATTTCTTGACTTTTGACTTTATGTTAAAGTTGGGCTCTCTCCTGGGAGGGAGCTTTAAGTTGTTTTGCATAGCCATTTTCAGAGCTAGTTCTAGGGGTCTGTAAGATTTCAATTTTTCTAAAGATTTCAATTTTTAAATTTTTTTCTAAATCTTTCAATATTTTCTAAGGAGATATATGTTTACTACTTTACTGGCCTATGCTCTGCTTGGTGAGTAACCATAAGCATTTTTTTTACCCTGAAATTGTAACCAAGGTCCAAGTTCTGAGTCTGCAATCCAGGACTGAGACCCAGATCTGAATATGAGCAATAGAGTCCTGCCCTTTGTGCCAACAAAGGTACCCCAGTATTCTACTTCTGACCAATTGTCTGATGCTCTTGCCATCTGAGGGCCGAGAACTCCAGAAGCTACTACTGCAGGGACTTATTCAAATATCCTCAAGACCTGGTGCTGGTTTGCTAGGGTATGGCCTGTGCTGGTGCAAGGTGTATTGGACTGCACTCCACTCTTAACCCAGGGTCTTTTCTGTCCACTTCTAAGTTGTCTTAGGCTGGAAACTTATTTCGCCATCGTTTTGTTTTTTTGTTTTGTTTTGGTTTGGTTTGGTTCTGTTGCTGAAAAATTCATTTGATGCATTATTTGAAGTGGTATTTTGTTTTTGTTTTTGTTTTTTTTTTTGTTTTTTTAAGAAAAATTTGGGAGAGCTCAAGCAAGTCCCTCCTTTTTTTCCCCACCATCTTGGCTCCATCCTGTCTCCTACTTCACACTTAAAAGAAAGCAACAAAGAATAGTGGAAATAACAGTGATCTTATAGGAAAAAAGCGAGAGTGGGGTCCCATATATGGATCTAAGCAATAATCTTCCTGGACCTTAGTTTCTTTTTTTTAGAAAATGAAGGAGATAAAAAAATGACTTCTATTTTCACTTCCAGCTCCAGTCTACAGTTCTATAAGCATTAAACAGCCTTTCCAGGTGCTCTCACCTTGGAATCTATAGGACCTTCAGGTCCTAACCTCTGGAGCTACCATTCTTCATGTTAGTCTACTCCTGTTTTCTACGCTGTCTATTCCATGCTGCTATGGTAAAGTATAGGTTGGTTAAATGATTAATCAATAATGATGACTGCAGGCTGACAATAATTATAATGGCAAACTGTAATTGATTCCACATTAATGAATCAATCAATAATTCCAGTAGCTATTTTATATTAATGAAACAACTAAATAATTGTAATAGCCAGTTAACATGATTTTACATGTTATTGAATCACACAGAAATGCAATTAGACTCTGTAACAGTGGGGGAATGGCCTGTGTAAATGCATGGAAAGCATTTGCTTTATTGTTGGAAGCCTGTGCCAACCGTGTGTCCATGGAAAGTTACCAAAAACCTGATAAAAGCACCGGAAGACTTAATATCAGACATCAAGGGCAGTTGCCAAGGAAGAGAAGGAACCAGGCTTTTGCAGTTGGCCAGTGGGTCATCACAGAAAGATACAGCACAGCAAGCTAAGCTTCAAACAGGGGGTTAATTAGCAAGCATAGCAGCTAATCAGTGATAAGTGAAATTCATTAAGATAACAAGAAATGTTTGCCTCCAAGAGGTTTGTATAAATTCTTTTTGAACTATGAAAGGGCCCCAAAATGAATTTCTTTAAAGACTCTACTGCAACTAACAGAAGAAGTTGCTAAGTACTCTGCAAAAACCTGTTTTCCTGGGATGCTTCCAGGACTTGGCCAACTTAATGGTAATTATTTCTGAGAATGGATGCACAAATGAATAAATAGGCATATGTGTGTATTGGTTGAGATTGGAGAGAAATAAAGCTTTTCTTGATTAATGAATCTTTTGATATCATCACTTTAATTCTTTGTTGGTTGAAAAAGCACTGGATCTGGAATTAAAAGACTTGTTCATAATCTAACTCATGCTTAAGTCACATAATGTCTCTGAAGCTCTGCTTCTTCTTTTCTAAAAGCCCTTTCTCAAGAATCTGATGTCCTCACATAGCTTCTTTTGCCTCATTAGCCTCCCAGGATTCATTACACCTGGGAGAACAGAGGGAAGACTGAAGGTAAAGAACAGAAATGGAGGCCAGGCCAACACAGATGTGCCCATTTTTTTGTCACTAGGCCCTAAAATACACAACCTCTCAGAGCCTTTAAGCTTCAACTATTCCAAATATCGGAAGGGAGTAGCTTAGAGGGTACAATAGATAGAGTACTGGTCCTGGAGTCAGAAAAACTGATCCTCCTGAATTTAAATCTGGCCTCAGACACCCACTAGCTGTGTGGCCCTGAGCCAGTCACTTCACCCTGCTTGCCTCAGTTTCCTCATCTGTCAAAGGAGGAGAGAAGGGAATTTCTACAAAGAAAACTCTAAATGAGGTCATGAAGAGCCAGACATGACTGAAATGACTGAACAAGAAGAACCAGGAGGATAGTTAAGTCCTCAACAAAGGCATGTGGTCCAAAATGACAAAAATGAGATAAAAGTTACTAGTATGGAAGGATACAGCAGATGAACCTCAGTCAAAGTGAAATAAATCTTACAGATTTACGAGCCATGACAAAATGCCCCCTTTCCTTAAAACATGATCATAAATTGAAAGATAACCTGATGATTCGTAGTTGAAAGGTTCTATGCTAGAAGGGAGAGGAAACAGTACAGTCACATATTTTAAATTTAATCTATGTCTTCCAATGTCACACTGCAGTTAGGAACTGAAACAGGTATGGCTATTATTGATTTGTATAGTCCTATGACGTGGACTAGAAGGGAAAATATATAACAACCCCATAAATTGTGTATTTACCTTCTGGAAATAATAGGGGGAGTGGAGGAAGGAAGGAAGGGACTGGACATGGGACTGAATGGACTGTGAAAGTTCTATTATATCCAATTGATTGCATGCTATTTATTATTCATTTACTAATCTAATTAAACTATGTATTTAAAATTATAACTGAGTAAAGGTGGATAAACGTAACAACAGAAGGAAAAGAAAAGAAAAGGATCATTCTCAAGTAGGTAAAAGCCAAATTAGAAATTTAATAAACTATGTTTCCAGAAATAAAAGAATCCAGGAACAGGACAGAGTACTTGAGAGACAAACATGTACCTCAAGGTCCTGATTCCTAAATAGGACCAGATATGGATCACAATACTTCCCACATTTGTTTCTCTAAGGAAAGCTACATGATAAATCCTAAAGTCATATATAAAAGCCAGTTATTATTTATTAGTAATTTATCCTACTCTCTCCCTTCCCTAATCTCACATGGTAAATTTGACCATACTGGTTAATCTAATATCATTCCTATTTTGATACCACTAGCTCCTTTTTGGTTTTTGGGAAAATAAAATCCCATTAGATTTTAGTTAAAAGCTGTCTCCATAGCCACCATCTTTAGTAACTAAGCCATGTCTCTAAATTTCTAAGTTAGGTGACACAATAGACAGAGTACCAAGTCTGAATCAAGAACACTTGGATTCAAATACTGGCCTCTGGCTTACAAGGCTTCAGTCATATGTGATTTCATTAAGTGGTTTTCTTTCTCAGGCTTTATATTTTGGTTCCTACTACTTCCAAACATTTGTATCCTGCTAAGACCATAGAACTACTTTTCCTTCACAAATCTTCTCTTTTCAATGTTACCTAACATGGCCTTACCTCAGCCTGCCTAAAATGCCACCAACATTTCATTTACCAAAAATCACAAAAAATATCATAAACAAAGGATAATCCATTGTCAAAGTGGCAGTGGGACAAAGATCACACCTGTAATGTAGACTGTCCATGTCTAACAGTGAGCAATGAGAAAGATGCGATATTTCACATAAATACATAGAAAAATACCATATAAATTCATATAGAACTAAATATAAATATATAAATATTAATATGTAATATATAAAAGTATTATTATATTATATAAAATTAAATTCAGTTCAATATTTACTTTATTATATGCTAGATTATGTGATGGCAAGGAAATTCTAAAAGGTTAAATTTCTTTTGAACCATTATGAAAAGACCCACAAAATGGACCCGTTTTGAGAACTCTACTGCAACTAACAGAAGAAATTGCCAAGTACATTATAAAAACCATATGCTTTTTGACTAATATAGAAATATGTTTTGCATGATTTATAAACTATATCAAATCACTTACTGTATCAGAGAGGGGAGGAAGGAAGGAAGAAAATTTGAAACTCAATTTTTAAAATGAAAATTTAAAATTGTCTTTACATGTAATTTTTTTAAATGTATTTTTTAAACTAAGCTTTTCCAGAATGCTTCCAGGGCTTGATCAAGTTAATAGTCATTATAGTCTAAGAATAGATATGCAAACATAGATATGTGTGTGTATTGGTTACAGTTGGAATGACAAAGTTTTTCTTTATTAATGAATCTTTGAATATATTCATTTGAATTCTTTGTTGGTTGGTATTTTGGGAAGATTATTGGATTTGGAGTTTAAAAACCTAGCTATAGAGTTGTCTGAGCTGCCCTGTATTACCATAACTAACTCAATGTGGTGAACTAGCTCATGGAGGGGCCTGTGGACACTGTCTGGGAAAAATACAGAAACAGTTTTCCATGTACTAGGCCCTAATGAAGTACTTCATCAAATGGCATGCTGACTACAGCTGGGATGACAACTGGCAGCACCAGCTTTAGTTGTAGGGTGGTTCTGGACTGAATAGTCGCTTGCCAACTGAGCTGGACAAAGGTATGGGCCTGGAAATGCAAGTACAAAAAAAAAATACAACTTACCATGAGCTTATATTCCCATAGAGAAGACAAATATTGAAATAGTATAAATGTAAAATTAATTAAAAAAAATAAAGTAATTAAATACAAGTTAGTTTGGGAGGGAAAGCACCAGTACATGGGAGTATTAAGAAAGGTTCAATGGAGAAAAATGTACCTGAGCTTCATCTTAAAAAAAGAAAGAATGCTTAAGGCTATTAAAACTCAAATAAACTAAATGATCAATCTTGACTGCAGAAGATTCATGATTAAAATACCTTTTTCCTTTTAGTTGTTGCTCAGTGAGGTCTATCTGTGATAGAGTCCATGGCCACATAGCTAGTGTCTGAGGCTAAATTTGAACTTGGGTTTTCCTGACTCCAGACCTGGTGCTCTATCTTCTGTAACATCTAACAGTCCCTTCTTCTTAATAAGGAAGTAAAAGGCTATAGATGCAAAAAAAGAAGTATATGCTGTCAGACATAGTAAATGGGATCATCTATTTCGTTTAACTCTATTTCTGTGTTACAATAGAGTGATGTTGAAAAATGGCAATATAAAATAAAAGCACCAATAAGAAATTTTTAAGTCACTGTTTCCTCTAGGGCTTGTCATTATAAGCTATTGCTGTGCATTTTTCATTAGTCAGTTTCTTGGGGTGGGGGAATAAACAGTCTAATTTTTCAGTTAGCCAGAGCTCTAAAACTTTTACAAGTCCTAGTTCAGGACATTACCAGCTGCACACAGGAATGAGTTCTACAGAGGATGCCAGATGGAACTTTTCCTTTTGACATTTCACACTTAAAATCACTTCACTTCAGACTCACTCATTTAATCCAGGAAGCATCAAAATCTTTGTTTTTCTTTGTATGGGCCAGTTAAAACAATTCTTTATTCTGCTCCATCACATTCCCCTCAACACTATATCTTCCCAAAATTGCCTCATTAAAGAGGTAGAACAGCTGGTGGGAAGCAAGTGGGAGGGAGAAAATAGAAGAATTAGAATCCAAACTAAGCCATAAATTAAGTGTTTTACATTACTGTTTCAATGTGTTTTTGAAGCATGAGAGGATCTCATAGCATTTTAAAAACTAATAATTACTAAATGCATAATTCATTAATAATAAATTACTAATTATTTAACAGAACCTGAGGCTAGACAGATATCATAATCACTCCTAAAGTAAAATCACTAATTTTTTTTTAACCAAAACAGCTACATCATAATACTTGCATTTTAGAGCCAAAAGGCAACCTTGGAGATAATCTCATCCAATCCTTTCATTTTTCAAGTTCAGTTGAATTCAATCAATTCAATGAGCATGGACTAATTGTCTACTACTTGCCAGGTACTGTATTAGGTATTGAGAGATTTTTTTAAAATGTTCTAGGGCTTACATTTGACTGAAAGGAACTTATTTTTTTACTGTAAAAGTTTGGTCTCCACTAGACTAAAATGTTACCAGTTCCTTCAATGACTCCCTGACAAGAGAATCTCAAGTTCCTTCACTACTTTGGCTGACTGCCTCTGTGTGCTCCAAAGCTTATCAGCAACATTCCTAGAATATATATTTAGTTTCCTAAGTTGATTGACTTTATAAAAATCACAGAATGTCATAGTTAGAAGAGACCTCAATAGCATTTTAGTCCTAACCATACTCCTCAAAAAGAATCCTGTCAACAACAAACTTGACAAATGGTCCTCAAGCTTTGTGTTGAAGAGCTTCATTGGGAGAGAATCCACTAGTTCTCAGGGTAGCCAGATCCACTTTGGGACAACTCTAATCTTCCTAAATTTGCTTCTTGGTCATCTCCTACCTATTGCTCCTCATTCTTCCATCTAGAGCCACCTTAAGCTGATTAGTAACAGAGCTAGGTTTGAGGGCTTCATATCCAATGCCTTTTCCATTTGTGCCATTAGTCTGTTTAAAATAACAAAGAGAACTTTAACAAAGGCAAATTCCTTAATTACCTTCTTTATTGAATAGCTAAACACTACTCACTAAAAAATTTACATAGGCCAGTTGCTAAATGTTTAATGTCTAACAGCATGAAGACAGTTGATGGTCTCAATCCTGTTTTTCATAAACAATGCACATCTAAACCCATTTTTCACGAGCACTGATGTTCATTGGGGCTCTCTGAACAGAATCAATAGTAACTCAAGTCTGGAAGATGAATTCCAGAATTGGTTCCTCTCTCCAAAAGAGCAGTTAGGTAATAGGTAGACCATCAACTGCTTACTACCTGTAGAATCTTGGTATTGGTCACACAGATTAGAATTAGAATTTCTTTTAGCCCTGTACAAGTACAAGATTGGATTACATGACCTTTAAGGTTCCTTGCAACTTTAAATCTATGGGTCATAAGTTAACTTGTGCCACAGTTCCCTTCTAATTGTCCTACCTCAGTTTCCCTTAATTATTCTGCCTCAATCCCCCTGGTTGCAACACCACCCTTCCCTCTTAATCATTAGAACTGATATAATTGGACTTCCGGCCAAGATGGCGCAGAAGAGGCAAACAGTTGCTTGAGCTCCGCGTTTTCTTTCAGAATTTACTTTGTGACAAACCTCAGAATTAATGCTTGACCAGAAAAGAAACCCACAAATAATCACCAAAAGAAGACATCCTTGAAATTCGCCAGAAAAGGTCTGTGTTTGCTCAGGGGAGGGGATGAACAGACAGGGCACAGACTGAGAGCAAGCAGTGAGAGCGAGGCAGGCAGCTCACTCAGCTAAGACAGGAGTAGGGAGGGGTGCGATCTCTTCCGATCTTGCAAAGCAACTTTTACCCCAGGGTGGATATTCTGTCTTGGCAGCAAGCCAGGAGCAGCAGAGAAGGTGTAATCACCGGAGGTGAAGAATAAAACCCTGGAAAGCTAGCAGTCTCTCAGTACCCAGACACCCCCACCCCCATCAGGAATGACTTAGCGCGTTCTTAGAGCCTCACAGGACAGATGCAGGACAGCCATTGCTGTCCTGTTAGTGCCTCGCTGCTGTCTCCCGCAGTCTGTAGAGGAAGCCCGGTACACCGTCCAGCCCCATCCCCCCCACACACACACCAAAACAGACCAATTGTTTCTCTTGTCTATTTGTTTTCTTAAATTCCCACTCGGACAAAATGAACAAAAAATTTAAAAGGGCTCTAACCATTGATAGCTTCTGTATGGAGAGAGAGCAGACTTCAAACCCTGAGGAGACTAAAAACAGACTGTCTCCAGAGGAATCCCCTAAGGGGGATATGAGCTGCTCCTCAATACACAAAACTCTCATAGAGGAAATCAAAAAGGCTCTCACAAGAGAGCTAGA
Source organism: Sminthopsis crassicaudata (assembly GCF_048593235.1). Classification (NCBI taxonomy): domain Eukaryota; kingdom Metazoa; phylum Chordata; class Mammalia; order Dasyuromorphia; family Dasyuridae; genus Sminthopsis; species Sminthopsis crassicaudata. The sequence goes on along the minus strand of NC_133618.1, from coordinate 532,016,309 downwards.
AGAGAAATGAGAAAAAGAAAGGGAAGCTTGGCAAGAGAGTCTGGAGAAGCAATTCAGATATGGAGGAGTCATTATAAGGATAACCCAGGATCTAGCAGCATCCACATTAAAGGAACGAAGGGCCTGGAATATAATATTCCAAAAGGCTAATGCAGCCAAGAATAACTTACCCAGCAAAAATGAGCATTGTTTTCCAGGGAAGAAGATGGACATTTAACGAAATAAATGAATTCCATCTATTCTTGATGAAAAAACCAGATCTACACAAAATGTTTGATCTTCAAATACAGAACTCAAGAGATTTCTAAAAAGGTAAAAAGAAATCTTGAGAACTATATTTCTGCCATAAAGATATGTAAAGAACACATGTATAATTTGTCCTAGAAACCAGAGGTGGAAAGGAAATTATATCATAAAAAAGGGTAAAGTGGTGGTACTACATCTCATGAAGAGGCAAAGGTAACCTATTATATCTGAGAGAAAGAAAGGAGGGGGATGAACATAGTGTGTATCAATAGACATATTCGATTTATGGTGAAACTTCTTCCACTTCATTGAAAAGTGGGAGAGAAGGAGTAAGCTAAGGGGAAGGGAATACAGAAATTGTGAGGAAAAGGGATAAAATAGGGGAAAGAACTTTAAGGTGGGGGAGGGATACTAAAAAGTGAAGGCTGTGAAAAGCAAGTGGTGTTCACAAGTTTAATACTGGAGATGGGGGTAAGAGGGAAGGAAAGGAGAAAAGCATAAGCAGAGGTTAACAGGATGGTAAGCAATATAGAATTAGTCATTCTAATCATAAATGTAAATGGGGTAAACTCCCCCATGAAGAGGAAGCAGTTAGCAGACTGGATTAAAAGCCAGAATCCTACTATATGTTGTTTACAGGAAACACACCTAAAACAGGATGATACATTCAGAATAAAAGTAAAAGGATGGAGCAGAATCTACTATGCTTCAGGTGAAGCCAAAAAAGCAGGGATAGCCATCCTCATCTCATATCAAGCAAAAATAAAAATTGATCTAATTAAAAGAGATAAGGAAGGGAGATAAGGATAAGAGATAAGGATATCTTTCTAAAGAATAGCATAGATAATGAAGCAGTATCAGTATTAAACATATATGCACCAAGTGGTGCAGCATCTAAATTCTTAAAAGAGAAATTAAGAGAGCTGCAAGAAGAAATAGACAGCAAAACTATAATAGTGGGAGATCTCAACCTTGCACTCTCAGAATTAGATAAATCAAACCACAAAATAAATAAGAAAGAAGTGAAAGAGGTAAATAGAATACTAGAAAAGTTTGATATGATAAATATTTGGCAAAAGCTAAATGGAGAAAGAAAGGAGTATACTTTCTTCTCAGCAGTTCATGGAACCTATACAAAAATTGATCATATACTAGAACATAAAAACCTCAAAATCAAATACAGTAAGGCAGAAATAGTAAATGTATCCTTTTCAGACCACAGTGCAATGAAAATTACATTCAATAAAAAGCCAGGGGAAAATAGACCAAAAATTAATTGGAAACTAAATAATCTCATACTAAAGAATGATTGGTTGAAACAGCAAATCATAGGCATAATTAATAACTTCACCCAAGAAAATGACAATAATGAGACATTATACCAAAATGTGTGGGATACAGCCAAAGCAGTAATAAGGGGAAGTTTTATATCTCTACAGGCCTACTTGCATAAAATAGAGAAAGAGAAGGTCAATGAATTGGGCTTACAACTAAAAATGCTAGAAAAGAAACAAATTAAAAACCTCCAGACAAACACGAAACTTGAAATTCTAAAAATAAAAGGTGAGATTAATCAAATTGAAAGTAAAAAAAAACTATTGAATTAATTAATAAACTAAGAGTTGGTTCCATGAAAAAACCAACAAAATAGACAAACCCTTAGTAAATCTGATTAAAAAAAGGAAAGAGGAAAAGCAAATTGATAGTCTTAAAAATGAAAAGGGAGAACGTACCACTAATGAAGAGGAAATTAGAACAATAGTTAGGAGCTACTTTGCCCAATTTATGCCAATAAATTCAATAACTTAAATGAAATGGAAGAATACCTTCAAAAATATAGCTTGCCCAGATTAACAGAGGAAGAAATAAATAGTCTAAATAGAACTAATTTAGGACTGGCTACACTAAGATTATAAATTGTAAATGTTTAATTTAGCTAAGGAGAAAGATCTTTTATCAGACAGCATGACCCCAGACCTTCCCTACTTATCAGAATGTCCAGTGCCTCCCCCACTCTGTCAGAAAAGGATTGATAGTCCACACTGCTCTCAGTGCTCTGACTCTGCCTCTGCCTCAGTCCCCAGGTAACTGAAGCCATATATATATACATACATATATATATATATATATATATATATATATATATATATATATGTATGTATCTATGTATGTATATATACATATATATATATATATATATATATATATACATATATTTCAAGGGAACCTCACATTCCCAGCTAGATGCTTTTGAGAGGGCAACATGCCACCAGCACAATCTCTCCCTCTCAAATAAAATATTAAGAACTCTCTAATTTTATTAACTCTAAAATTTTATTAAGTATCTTTTTTTTGCTATATTATCTAAATTTCCTAATTCTTCCTAATATATCCATGGTTCCCAAATGGTGTACTGTATCCAGGACATATGACATTTTATTTTACGTATTTTAAATTTTCCAAGAAAACAACTGTGTTCTGTGTGAACTTACTAGCTTAAGGTAGATCAGTTTCAACTTTAGATCATGCTATACTCCTTTCAGTAATAGTCCTCCAACATTTGAGATATCTTTTTGTTTATTTGTCCTTTTAAGTTATAACCATAACTTTTTGAACTTTTTCAGACAAAGCTGAGTTTCCACAGTTGCTGTAATAAAAATCAAGTAAGATTTAAAAATCAACATAGGATGGAAAATGAGAATGGGTGCTTTCCAATTTGATTCTGAAGTTTGGAAGTTATGCAATGTCCAAGAAATATATACATTTTATTAGTAGTTTTTTAAGCATTTTTTCTTTCAATTTATGCATGTTAATTTTAATGACTACTAAAGCTTTAATAAACACTTAATAAACTGTTTGGAACTCACTACTTTAAAATGGAACCATTAAATATTTCTTTTTTAAAGTTTTTTTTTCTGTTTTTTAAGTATTTTTTCTTTCAATTTATGCATGTTAATTTTAATGATTACTAAAGTTTTAATAAATACTTAATAAACTGTTTGGAACTCACAACTTTAAAATGAAACCATTAAATATTTCTTTCATCCTAGGGGTGTCATGAAAAAATAACAAAGGTACTAAGGGCACTGTGAACTGAAAAACTTCAGGAATCTCTGCTTTATAGCAAAAGATATTGGGGGGGAGGAAGTAAGAGGAAGAAGATAAAAATCTATTGCTGATTTTTAAAATGAGATTGTATAAGAACAAAATAAAGAATATAGTAGAAATGATTATCTAGAATAAATCAAATTTTTAAAAGAAATGTAGACTATTTCATCATTATTTTCAAAAAATGTATCTTATCATTTGATTTAACATTAGTAGACATTCTTCAAAACTCAAGGATGGATGTATTTTGGCAGATATACATGATATTTTAAGTGTCTTATTTAGTATCTTTTCAGATTAATCTTGCATTTGTTTTTATTTATCCTTCATTTTCAAAGCAAACTAATAAGACCATGATATGTGAATTGGTTTTAAGTGAGGCAAAGATGCACAAAGTCTTTAGATTCACTCTCAGCCATCAAAATCCAATGGACAGACAAAAGTCAATATGACTAGTAATAGATCAAGATATAGTGGGTGACTTTTGCATCTTTGATGTATGGCCAAGCCCTAAGTGTTCCTCAGCACTTGCTTTACCTATTTTCATGGCTGTTGGAAAAAAAATTGTTCTCATCAATCCATTCTACTAGGTAAATATCAATAGATATAACCCACATAAACTAAAATGGGGGTATCCTAATTAATTTTAAGAGTGTAAATGGTCTTGAGAGAAAAAAGTGTGATAACTGTTGCTCTTGGCAGCTCTCTAAAATTATAATTATAAAGACGGTTATCATCTACATTGGTATAGGAAGTTTCCTCACTTAGAAATTCTCTAAACAAATAAAATCAAGGATCTAGTCCCTATCCCAATAAGCCAAATATGAAGCCATACAAATTATCTTTCTCAGTGTTTATGAGCCAGACTCAGGATTTATCTGCTTATATAGGTTCAGTACAGATGACAAGGGTCCCAATATGGCCTGCCCCAGAAAATAGAGCAATTTACATTCAGATAAGGACTGAGCAGTCATTAAAGAGAAAATAACTAAACATATCTAGTGCTTATTGCTAATAGGTTTAAGTCACATCAAAAAACATTGTACCCCTTTATCTCCCTATTCTCAATAGCAACAAATGAGAACTACAAGGCACTGTACTAGGCATTAGGAATACAAAAATAAATTTGAAATAATCCCTTTCATCATTGAAGCTTTCACCCTGTTGGGAAAAGGGAGGAATGGAGCATACACGTGAATAAGTGATAATTTCAGAAAGGAAAAAAGTTAACAATTAGGGTTTTAGGAAAGACACCCTACAGAAGCTGGCACATGAGGTAAGCCTGGAGATGAGGATAAAGCATATTTCAGTCATGGCAGAGAATCTATCTAAAGGCCCCAAAGTAAAAGATAGGATGTCAAGTTCATAGAACAAGAATACTCTAAATGCTATCCCAAGAAGTTTGTACTTTATCCCAGAGGCTGAGAATTCTTGATCAAGGCAGTGACATTAGCAAAACTATACTTCAAGATGTTGATTTTGGTAGCTATGTAGAAGTTTAATCAGAGAGAGGAGAGATAAAAGCTGAGAATACAATTATAATTCCAATAAAAGGTGATGAAGTAATAACATCTGGGAGGAAGGAAGGAAAGAAAGAAGGAAAGAAGAAAGAGAGGGAAGGAGGAATGAGAAAAAGGGAAATGGAGATGGAGAAAGGGTGGGAAGAAAAGAAGAAGAAAAGAGAAAAAAAGGAAGGAAGAAAGACAATATGGAGAAAAAGCCATACCAATTACTTCTTTGATGCATGTCATTTGGTTACATTTACCATAAAAATGATACTTCTTTTTTTTCCATTCAATCAGTGAGGGGGAAAAAACAAATTACATAAAACAGAGAAGCTGATGTAAACTTTCTATTGAGGCAATTCACCTTAAACTTAGAGAGATATTCCCAAAGTATCAAAAACTATTCTGTATTCTAAAGAAATATCTCTGGGCAACAGTACACCAACAAAACATAAAATAGACTGGAGTTTTATGATAGGAATAAATTCATTCAGGTTGCTACCATTTACTATTAACCAGTTTCTATAATTCTTTTTTGAATATCATTTTTCTGAGGCTATGCTTGCTTACTCCATTCATCAATGACAATAGTTAAATCTTAGAAAGGTAACTATTAGGCACACTACCAGTATAAATATTTATCTGAACAAATGACACTTAAGGTTCATGTGTCTCTTATGAAAAGGAACAAATGTGGAAAGTTGGCAATTATCCAATTAATAGAGGACTACAGAAAATCTATCTGAATAATTCAGGTAAAAATAGCCCAGCTTCTTCTGAATTCCTCAAAACAATTCTCTATACTTAGTTCTCTAATTTACCAACTTTCCATTATACTTTTTACCATTAGCAAGGATATCAGTTCCTAGGATCTGAACTCTGTGTTCCACAAAACTTCTGGGAAATTAAAAAAACAATTTTTCAAGGATTTGGTTTAAACCAATATCTTATAATCCCATCTCATTTGTCATCATGCTTCTGGATTTCTATATGTGAATACTGTGCATTATCAAATATATTTCAGAGTCATTAAGTGACTTGCACTTCCATGGGTATGACAGACTGAGCATAAATCAGCTACATTTATACCTTCTATGAATAAATATTAACCTGAATGTACAAGGTCTTGATTTTCTTCTTTAAACAGGCTGATAACATGCAGAGAACATCAATGGTCTAGTTGAGATTACAATTTATGTGTCTGTATAAATAATAGAGTTTAAATTCTAGGTTCCAAGCAAAATTTTTAGAGTTTGTCTCTTTACATGATTTTCCTAACTGCAAAATAAATGGATCTCCAACAGAAACAGACTTATTCCTTTCCTAATCTTTCCTCCAATGAATAAACTGTTTGCGCTCTATTTATACTAATAACTAAAGCCTACTGTTGTATTCAAGTCAATTTGACTAAGTGGAAAAGATGTTCCTACTTTTTAGGCAAAGCTGGAAAATTTTATCCCCTTACATTTGAAGATTGCATTTCCTGTTTGTGAGTGTCCTTCAGAGCCTCTGAGTTTTCACTCTAACACCCACAATTTCACTTAATTATACAAATATATACAAATACATAAATACAAAAATATACAAATACAAAATAATTGTAAGTTAAGGAAAGAATTTCAAGGAATTTTAAAACATACATACTCTTCATGCCTTGCAAATTGGCAGAGATAACAAAATATGTGAAATGGTCCATGTTAAAGGGATTGTAGAAAAAGAAACAATACTAAAGCACTGTTGATAGAATTATGAACTAATCCAACCATTCTGGACAACAATCTGGAATTATGGAAATAAAGTAGATAACAAGCCCATATCCTTTGACTTACAGATTCTATTACTGGGTACATAATAGTAACTAGCATTTAAATAGGTTTTTAAGATTTGCCAAATTCTTTAAGCATGTCACTATATTTAGGTCTTACAACAACTCTATGCATAAGGAAAGTATGTTTCTTATTCACAGTCACACAACTACCAAGAGTCTGATAGAATCTGAACCCAAGTAATCCTAACTTCAGGTCCAACACTCATGGTCCAACTGAGATCCAACATATTCATGGTACCAGTGCTTTGAGGAAAATATTAGGTTAAAAAAAAAAAAAAAAAAAAGGTCCATATACACCAAAAACATTTATAGTAGTACTTCTTGTGGTTGCAAAGAACTCAAAGGAAATTTGAAGTCTATCTATCAACTAAACAAATTAATTGGAAAGCTGGAGTACACAAGTAGAATAGAATTGTAAAAAATGACAAATATTCTGAACATGGAGAAGCATGGAAGGACTTACATGAACTGATACAAAATGAAATTTCAAAAAAGCCAAAAAAAAAAAAATAGATACCATGGCAAAGGCTATGGAAAGAAAGAAAAACAACCACCACACAAAACAATAATAAGAAAAAAAGAATGTTGTAAAAGTATGAAGAATAGGCATGGCTCCAAATAAGACATATAAGAAGATAATTCCTTTCATCCCTTTGTAAAACTAGTGGCCTCATGGGCATGGAATATTGCATATGTCATTCTTTCACTATATTCATTGATTTTACTAAATATTTTTCTCTTCTTTTTCTTAAAAAAATCCTTAGAGGCGGGAGGAGGGATACAAGGGACTATGTTTAAATAATGTTAATAAACATTTTAAATGTATATTATATAAAAACATATTTCAAATGTTTCTCATTGTATGTTCTCCCCATCCTAAGGGTTGTGCATCTTCAGTGACTGTCCACCTATCCTTTATCCAAATTTTATATTTAGAGCAAACGATCATAGGCAAATTCTCCTTTCTCAAATGTGACAGTTTATACTGCTGGCTTGGACATTTTAAAGACTGACACGAACAAAATATGGATGCACTGGAATAGAAAGGTGGTTATTTGCTGCCTCATAAATGATACAGAATGATTCTATGACAAGCACTGAGATCACCAATTTTGCTGACACTGGATACAGAGGGGATATATACCACACTTCTCTTGAAGGGAAATTAGTAGAATTAAAAAAAAAGTCTCTGGACTCTCAGATGGCTAAAAATGTACTAATGATCATGTCTTGATGAATATCATAATATTTAAGGATTTTTCTGACCTTATCAACATAAAATATTATCATTTTGAAAATTCACAATATGTGGGTAAGCTTGGAGAGGAAAAGAAGCAATATTTTTTCAAAGGGAAAAAGTGACTGGAAATTATTATCCAATCATCTTTACTTCAAAATTTGAAATTCAAAAAAAGATTTCTTAAGTATTTACTACTAGTGCCTATGCTAGGGATACAAAAAATAAAACTGTTCTGGTCCTCAAAGAATCTACTAGAAAAGAAAGAGTTATAAGAAAAATACACATGTATTTATACAAAATAATTTCAAAAACAGATCAATAGCAACTCCTACAAGATTATGAAATAAATTACCAACAACTAGAAGTCAATGAATGGGTAATTATCACTCTGATACTGTGAACAAGTGTCCCTCATTTTCCTTTCATGCCAGACTCTTTCCATATATAAAATTTCCCTTTCAAGGTCCTTCCTCACCTGAAATTCTTTCCACACAAAAGAGATACAAAATTCAACACACCCAAAGGAGGTTAGTCATTCTCCAGTACTGTCCTCAGAAAATAGGAGAACAAGGAAATATTTGTTCTAAGTTCCCCATTCCTCTAAGTTGTCTGTAGGCTGATCTTACAATTCTTGGTTGGTTTTACAGTCCCTGTATTTCTTTCTGACTCCAGCTTTGTATTTTGGTGCTTGAATGTTCTATCTCAAAAACTTCTGGTTCTGACCACTAGTGTGGAATACAACCTAGCTCCTTCCCTTAGCTAGTGCTGCACTGTGGCCCTAAAAATGACTCACAAGTCTTATCCCAAATCCGTGACAGAAGAAAGAAAAATATATTCACTTGGATCAATAAGATTCTTAATTCTGCCCATATGGAGAACTCTTGATATAAATCCGTTTCAGAAATCCACATAGACTTTCAAATTCCCCCAGCTCATCTATGCCTGTTTTCTCACTAAGTAGTTAATCTCCTTTTCTGCCTTTTCCCTCCCATTCTCAGTTAAAGTGATTAATGGGGAGAGAGGCAGAGGTGAGAGTGGAAAGTAGATTAAGAGTCTAAAACATGCAATGTGCTATGTCAGGGATTCAAAGGAAAGAATGAAATAGTCCTTCCCTCAAGAAGTTTTCATTCTACTACAGGATATAATCAGAAACAGATCAGGAAACACAAAAATATAAAGTGTTAAAAGCTTGAAAATTTAGAGAGATAAGAGAAGTCTTCTGTAGAGGTGACACTTAAGTCACCTTCTTTAAAGGAAAATCAGAACAGCAAAAAATAAGGACCTGGACAAAGAAAGACCTGAAAGGTAGAGATGAGCAAGAAATGCATTTGAGGCACAGGAGAGTCAAAGCAATGTCAGACGAGGTAGAAATTTGAATTTCAAGTGTAAGAAACATCTATCTGGCAGTCCAGCTTGGCTTGAAGTAGTGTCTAAAGGAGAGTTATAAGAAAGGAGTTGGAAAAATAAGCTGGCACTAGATTGTGGAGGGGGCTTAAAAGCCAGACTCAGAATTTTTTTTTATTTTATCCTCAAAAAGCACTAGAAAATGAGGTCATGATGAACTTTTAATTGCTTAGAGTACCTTCCTTTGCCAATTTTGAAGCACTGAATCCTTTTTTTGTGTGTTATTTTGTTTTTGTTCTTCAGAGATAAGAGGTCCTAAACAACTTCTTTGTGGCTTTGAAAATTTTCAGCATATGACTGTCCAATCAAAGACTAAAGCCATTCAAGTAATTCTCTAGGCCCTCATCCTTCTTTTTTGCATCTCCCTGGAAATGATCTCCATTTTAAGGCAGGGTCCTAGCCTGCAAACCTCAGTATATCAGGCAAGATTTCCACAATTAAAATTTACTTTCCTTTAGGCAGAGAACCCTCAAGTAAGGATATAAGGCCCTACATAGACAAAGGGAAGGGGAGGGAAAGAAGAAAGAAAAGAAAAGGAGCTATGTTGTTCAACTGGCCAGCTCCAGTTGGGTAGCTCCTACTTATAGAGGTTATTATTTGTCCTTTGTTCTCAAAAAGGACCTTAAAACATCAGGGAGGTGATACCATGATATAAATGAATAAGTTCCAAGCCAAGTCCCACTTGATTGTTTGGGCTCTGATTGGCTGGCCCAGATTGAATTTAAATAGTTATTATTTCTGCTTTGGCCAGAAACCCTGAGGGTCTTTTCCTTTCTAATTGACTTTTTTTCTGAACTAAGTACAAGAGGCCATTCTCTGCCTCAATTCTTACCTAGCCTTAATCATTGATTGGCCATTGCCTCAAACTGAGACCTATAAAGACCTTAGCTTATCTATATCTTGACACTGGAGCCAGATGGCTCTGGAGAAAAAAGTGAGTTTGGTGATTTTGTACAATCCTCCCTCACTTAAATCCAGTTCACCTGCATGTCATAGAATCCCCTCCTGGTGACAGTCCTCTATGAAAAGGAAGGACAAACAAGAATTACAACATCTCCCTAGGGGATACTTCCCCCACTCTTTTCCTCCTTCCCAGAACATGTCTAACATCTTTCATGAAATGATTCCCACCTACTCCTTCCATATTGATCTCTTCAGTCCTGAAAGAAATGATTAATAAGCAATTATGAAAGGGTGGGGTCCTCCAATAGGTATTTACCGAGAAACTTCTGTATGCTCCAAGAATTGTAGAGAATAAAAGAAAAGTATGGTATCTGCCTTGAAGGACATTCTAGGTCCAGACAAGTACACATAAAATAGAAATTTAGAAATATGTGAGGCAAATCAGAAATATCTCAAATGGTAAAGAAGGTGAGACTTCTTCTACTATACCATTTTAAATTTTCAGTTACCTTCACCCCTGGCCCATGTCTAAAAAAAAAAAAAAAATTCAAACCTTACACATGCTTCCTCCTAAGGACTATGAAGACAGAAGAGTTTGTGCTCAAAAAAACCAGGTGCCTGACCTGCTGTCCTCTACACACTGAGCACACATGACCCGATCTTTCATTATTAATTGTGACGGCTTCTGGGAGGGGCCATGTCATTCCAGCTTTGTCTTTCAGTCCCATGAGCTTTGCTCAGAATAAGCCATCTCTGCTTGTCAAATGCCAGAGGTGGCTCATGATGTACTAGAAAGAGCCCTGGATTTAAAGTTGGGATGGAGGGTATTGATCTCTATTAGGGCTCAGCTACTTCCTGTTTTGTGACATTGATCAAGTCACTTAATCTGTGTGGTTCTCAGTTTCCACACCTGAAAAATGAAGGGGTGAGCTAAATGGTCTATATACCTTATAGTCTTTAATTCTCTAATTTTCTCTCTCTTTCTGATTCCTTATTTTTAAAAAAGGTGGGAGAGCCCTCTGTTGTCCCCTGCTTCCCTTTTATTCTGACCAATTTGCCACTTCTACATATGTGTTGTTTTCCCCCATTAAAATGTGAACTCCTTGAGGGCAAACCTTTCCTGTTTTTCTCTTTGTATTCCCCATGTTTATCACATTGCCTGTCACATAGTAATGGTTTATTAAATGGTTTTTCATGCATATGAGTAGTTGACACTGACTGTCTCCATTTCTTCAACTTCCAGCCCCTTCTTAACTCCCTGAAATTTGTCTTTTATTTTATCATCATTCAAGATTTGAAGGTCTGTGATTATCTCCTAAATTGCCATATAAAAAAATAATCTCTGCTCAGTATTCCTTTTTCTTGACCTCTGTCTGCATCATCCAATACTGCTGACTTCCTTCTTGAAGCTTGCTTCTCAAATTCTGAACCAAGATCCTAATTCTCTTCATATCTCTTGTGTTATTCCTTCTCAGGCCTGACTATGAATATTTCCAAATGCTTAGTTTGGATCTCCTTGTATCTTTCTTCATATTTTCTTACTTACTCCCATGGCTTTAACTATCATTTCTATGCAAATGACTCTCAAATATCACTATCAAGTCTTGACTTGGATATCCTGCCAATACTTCAAATTCAGTGTGTCCTAAATTGAACTTGTTCTCTTCCTTCTCATTTTTTCTAGTGCCTTTTTGAGAGCATATTCTAACTCTTTACCTTCTTCCCAACCCAACTTCTCTTTCTTCCAGTAGAACTGCCTTCTCCCTATCATTCAATTTTTCCTTCAGAGATACCATTAAATTACCCTATATTCTCAATCTCCTCAATTTAATCAGGCACCAAATTCTGTCATTTCTTTCTCCAAAATGTCTCTCATCTCTGTTCCTTGCTTTCTATCCCTACCATTACCACTTTATCTGTAATATTGCACTAACTCCCTAACTTGTCTTCCTAATTTCAGTCTCCTCTCCCATCCATTCTGCCCACTACCACCTGATTAATCTCGCTAAAATGCCATTTTCATTGGTTAGTATCAAAACTTCTCAAGTCCTTCTATTGCTTCATAGAGTACAAAGTCTATATTGTGACATTCAACGTCCTCCCCAGCATAGTCCTTTAATATAACTTTATTTACCACTCATTTTGTCCATCAATTATGTACTGCCTTATGCTATAGCATGGTGTGGTAGAAAGAATACTGAACTAAGAATAATTATGTACCAAGAATTCAAAGAAACTTGAGATAAATGGAAAAGAAAGATGTTTGATAAATTTGAAGAGGGAAAAACTGAAGGGAAAGGAGAAGATTCAGATATAATCTCATGAAAGCAAAAAACATCCAGATGAGACCTTGAAGGAAGAGAGAAACTGAAAAATTGAAGAAGTGTGGAAAAGGAGGTCCATTATTATTAATAACTAACATATGTATCATATTTTAATGTTTTCAATATACTTTACATACATTATACCCCTATTTGATATTCATAGTAACTGTATGAGATAGGTGCTATAGTGCTATTTTATAACTGAGGCAACTAAAGCTCAATAACATTAAATACTTTGTTCATAGTAGTTATACGTCTCAGAGCTAGAATTTGAACTCAGGTTAGGTTTCCCAATTCCAAGTTCAGAATTCTTTCTAATAAATGTTGCCATATTCCCCTTCTCCTAGTCCAATATGTTTTTCAGTGTCCTAAGACTACGGTGATCCAATGAACAAAGACACTTTCCTGCTATAAATAAGTAGGATTTTCCAAATAGCAAATCAACAATGACCCTCTTGGAACTAAAGTCCTAACAGGACCTTTTCATCCTTGGTTATGAAAGAAGTATTTATTTTAACAATACTTCAGTGTACATTTATTTAACTATGTACAGAAAAGTATGATAGGTGCTCAGGAAGATAGAAAGTTCTTACATGAAATAGTCTCTGCCCTCATGGAACTTGCATTTTAATAGCTCTATATGATATGCATGCAAACAACTATAATGTATATACATATATACATATATGCACATACAAAAACAACCTATTCTCTATATTTAATAACAATAAGTTTAACTCCTTTAGTTTTCTTGTGGCCTTGGGACATTAGCAATGACCCACGTGCTACCAAAATAATAAAATTTATTTCAGAAAAAAGAAACAAGTTTCCTGTCATTAATATTTCTTTCCTTTTTTTCACCATATTCCATGGCTCATAATTTTTCTTCCCTAGAAACAATAAAGGTGCCATCAATACAATGTTTTTTTAATGTATGCTAGGCAGTTATTGTAAAAGGATTGTCTATTTATCATGGCAGTTGTGGTAACGATCCCATGCAGGGAAAATAAATATGGAAGTAAAATCTACATTGTAAAGGGGCTAGAGGAGGAATACATTTCTGTGACCATATTAACTATATACATTCTTCTAGCTGTTTACAAACCACAATGACTTTATAGGGTTCTGAGTCACATTCTCTGCTTGAGCCTTCTTTGCTTGTGACTCACAGAAATTTTGCAGCAGGTTCTGCTCCCTAGTCAAATTGCTTTGGATTGAAAAGAAAATCTGCAAAATCATATTTTTCTGTTCTCTATACTAGTCATAGGCTTAGACTTGTTAGTGTCTAGATTAAAATCAGCCTTAGCAAATAAAATTCCGGTCCACAAAGTCAATACAAATAAAGATGTGACAAATGGAGCTGGGATATCAAAAGATCTTTACTTTAAAGATTAGAATAAGTGTATAGGCACAAATAGTGTAGAGATTCTAGGCAAACTCTAGATATCTCAAATACAATAAAAACTTGACTTATGGCCATGCCAAAACAATAAATCATACACACACATACACAGAGAAAGAGAAAAAATTGAAAAACAATTCATAAAAAAGTTAGATATCCATACATGCCAAAGAGGATTAATTGTGATGGTATAGATTACTTGGTCAATTAGCATTTATTAAGCACCCACTGTATCTTAAGTGATAAATATACCCAAAAAAGGCAAATAACAGTTCCTACTCTCAAAAAACTCACAGTCTAATGGAGGAGACAACAAGCAAATAAGATATGTGGGGAAAATAGAAAATTATTTCATGAATTCTTTAGTGTTTATCTAGATGTCTGACTTTGTGTGCATGAATCTAAATCTTATTAACACACACACACACACACACACACACACACACACACACACTCCAGAAAACATGAATCTGATTGGAATATTGTCCTAAACCAGCCAATACCAAATTTACTGAATATGCAATCCCTGGGATATCTAAAATTCAATATTTTTTAAAAAAGGAAAATCTTTAATCTTGTATATTAGATTTCTCATATTTTAAATTAGACCTACACACAAATATTTTTAATTCAATGGCGTTATGGTTATAAAGTAATGAGATATATTTTATTACTTTCTTATTTTATACAAATTTACCAGGATTTATAGTTCCAAGTCATAGTTTCTCTTTAGAGCAGTCACCTAGTCAATACATTTCTTCCCACTGATCTTGCCATTGATCAACTATCTTTTAGAATTCTTCTTGGAAATTCCTTCAGAAACTGCTTAGAAGTCATATAAGAAAAAGTGTATTGTTCCTCATTGGTCATCAAAATGGTATTTCCTAATTTTCCTAATTTCCTAATAATTACTCCCAAAACTTATGTCTAAATGATTTGGGGGTATCTCTAAAAATCAAGTCCATCATACAGAAAAAAAAAGATATACTACTTTTGAAATATAATGTTATTATCTCAGGCAATCATTAAAATATTCAAAGACTAGAGACTTTCAAGGCACATGACCAACAAAATAAAGAACTAGACATTTTCTCTTAAAATAACAACCTCTTTCTCTTCTCCCCCCCACCAAAGACTGGGGTTAAGTGACTTGCCCAGGGTCACACAGCTAGGAAGTGTTAAATGTCCTGAGACCAGATTTGAACTTGGGTCCTCCTGAATTCAAGGCTGGTGCTCTATCCACTGCACCACCTAGCTGCCCCAACAAGCTCTTTCAAAAATAGGAATTACATGCAAAAGATGAAATAATTGTAGCTGTTTACATTTGTGAGAAAGAATCCCACTGAAGAATGTTCCCATTTGGGGAGGAAGATAGGGTAATGGGCAATGAGGAGCTTGCAATGGGTATAATTTGTAAGGATTTGGTATTTAGAGACACTGAGAGAACATATTCCTACCATGGACAGCATCTTGCCACAAGAAAAAGGGAAACAGAACTCCTGGGAGTAAATGATACCCACAATAGCTGAATACCAAGGATCCAGAAAGGAAATTGAGTATCAAATGGATAGGAAAATGATCACGAGAAGAGCAAAAGTTAGTAATGCACTTAACAAACAGGGACCAAAAAAATCCTACCATGGAGTAATATTCTCTCTATCACATGCATGAATTGACATTTCTAAGAATGAAATACAACATAAAAAAAGGCATTCAGTAACAAGATCAAGTCAGGAATCTCTTTATAAAAGGAAATTCAAAAAAAAGGAAACTTAGAAGCCTTAAATCCATAAGGAATACACAAAATAAAGAGGAATAAATAAATAGAAGGTCCATGAATCAAAGAATAAAATTCTAGAATAAACAGAAAGGCAATAAAAATAATGAAGAGAACAAGGTAAAAAAGTCAAATAGTATTCTTAGCAATGTCAGCATTAGTAGGAGTAAGGTATAAATCATCAGAAAAAAATAAAAGACTATACAAATAAGTGCCCAGACTTATACAGACTTTAGTTTCCTCTGTAGAGAAGGGAAAACTAAAGAAAACAACTCCACTTAATGAAAGCTAGTTATCAGTATTAAAAATCTCACTGAGACTGTCAGCTTTCAAACAATAGATGTGCATATCTTGTGGTGCTGGCTAACATTTAACAAAGAGCCAATCATTCAACAAATTTAAATTATTTCACAATATGCCATCTAAAAAGATGTCTCAACTAGTTGAAGTTAAAAAGGAATATGGTACTTTTTACTTTAGGTTCATAATATTTAATATAATATAAATGCTCATTTCTGTGTCTTGGATGATGATTTTTTATAGTGGTACAGTAGAAAGACTAATGACTTTACAAGTGAAAGGACAGTCATCCAGATCCTACTTCTGATGTTTCCAACTATCTGACTACTGTGGTCTAAGACTGAACCACCTGTTAGTAGCTTTATTAATTATGGTCAATTAAATTTGTGGTTTAATTGTGATCAATTAAAAATCTATGATACTTCTCTTGTGAATGGATCTCAAGCTACATCTCCCAAATTTCATTGTTATATATTATTTTTCAAATTGCATATAATAATTTAGATTTATGTCTATTAAATTTCATCTTATACATTTTAGCCCATTTGACAAAAACCTGAAATTCAGATTCTGGCATTTTTGCTATTTTCTTCCCACCCCTACCTGTTTAATCATTTTCTGATTTAATAATCATGATATCTATAATGTCTTCAGCTGCCATTAATAAAAATGTTGACCTGAATAGAGCCATAATCATGGTTATATAATCCAAGTGTCAAGTGAAGCTACTAAACTCCCTTAATCTTGGCAGTTGGACTAGATTCTAAATTGGATATTGTCAACAATATTTTATCTGACTTGTATCCTACCTAGAATATCTGGGGAAAATATCACAGTTTGGTTCAGTTTGATTTGCATTTATGAGATCAGTTCCTGAAAATAACCCAGGTTTTCCATAATGAATGCAAAGGTGATTAGTGATATACCCTTAGTTCCCTATAAATACCATTTCTTATTCACCTTTTCTTCCTCAAAGGCTTCTTAGTCAGCAAAAACTCATGTCTCTTCTACAGGATATGTCCAAGAGAAGCCCCGGCAATTCGAGTGCATTACAACCTCTTGTCCTATGTGTGTGTGATACATTCAGGCTCATCATTTCAATCTCCTAACTGCTCCACCTATAGCAGCTCCGGCTGCTATCCATCTTTGTCACCTGCTGAGCACATTGTTGCTTCCATAGCTGTCTACTGATGCTATCACCATAGTGACTTACAGCCCTACAGTTCCAAAGCCACATCCTAAGCAAGCCCTTCTTCACCTCCCAGTCTGCCACTAATTCACAATCTCTTCTCCCTAATGTCTCTTTCTCTCAGCCAACACTGACCAATACAATCAGATCTTCTATGACACTTGCTTTGAAATATTTTTAATTTGTTCCATCATGATTGATATATTGGGGAGCATTTTGAGCATGACTCAAAATTTGGTTTGTTTTTTCACAATTTCATCCCAGAGAAAAAGCAAAAAGAAAACAATGAGGAAAAATGAACATTAACTCACAAGCTTCAATCTTTCTTCTTTTGTGGTGGAAGACACAGGCAAAGAAGGGCTGGTGCTACATATGAACTCCATCTTCCCCCCCAACCTTCCAATATGATCAAGACCTGTCCTGATCCAAAGTTATAAGTCACTAGAGGATGCTCTCTCACCATTCCTATAGATTTTGCCAGCCCAAGGTGCAAATTGAGCACATGGCCATGTAGGTTGCCACTATTTATTATGATATTTATGTATTTCTTAACCAATGAATATGTAGAGAACTCTAACAATGTTTCTACTAGGTTCCTATCTGTTATAATATGCCACTGATGAAATTTTTGAGGGTTGTACCCCCTAACACTGTATTTTCCATAAGACTGTAATTTTTACTGTGCAACTTTTCAGCTTGGTGATTCTTAGAAATGAATATGTCTATTATAACAGAATTAGATATTATATCACATAGATAGATAACAGAATTAATTTGATTTCTGACATGTACCTTGAGAAATTCTTTTTCTATATGTCTATGCCTGCTACTCTATTTTTCTACCTCTCTGCCCATTCTCCAATTAGAAAGGAATACGAAGGGGGAAAGAAAGACAGGAAAGAATTCTTGTCTACTATGGTTAGAGTTTTGTCAATTTTAGAAGCCAATCCTGAATTCTTTTGTTAAAGCAGTTTATATCTGAGGATGTATGTAAAATACAATTGTTCTCAGGGTAACTTCAACTTTAGAAGAAAGTCAATTACATTCATATTCCATGTAAGATCTATCTATAGATATCTCTGGAAATTCCTTGAAAAGAGGTTTGATGGTTTTGATTTATTTTATTTTCCTAGAATGGTAGAATATTAGGGCTGAAAGGGGACACAAAGATGCTCTAGACTATGTTAGTTCTTTAATTGCAATGGAAAATTCACTAGATTTAGAATTAGAAAGATGTGGTTGGACCCGTATTGGTTATATAACACTGGACAAATCACTTAACCTCTCTAGAGCTTAATTCATTCTTCTGTAAAATAAAATAATTGAACTTGATGGTTTCTAAGGTCTCTTGAAGCTTTATATCTATCATCTAAAACTATGAAACTAGATCTATAAAACTAAAATTCTTATGGCTTGGGCATTCAAGCTCTTCCCTTCCACTCTATAATTGGGTTCTCTGTGGGAAGCAATACTTTGGCCTTCTCTCGATGGCAGATTTAAATAGTTAGAGATGTTATATGAAAACAAGACTAAAGCAATCCAAGGATGTGCTTACACACACATACACACATATTTATGCCAGTTTTTCCTCCCTTGTTAATGCCTTACTCAATTACTTCAATAACTATTTAAGGATTTTTTATGATGGCATTCATTCATTCAAAAAATATTTATTAAGCACCAACTAAGAGGATGCTGAATCCTACTCTCAAGAAAAGAAACAAGGCTTTAATATACAACTCTCCCTCCACACCATTGACCACTATATCCCCATAAAAAAACAGGCAATCCTTTTACAAATGGTCTTCTAACATTCAACACAGGCAGGGTTTCATAGTCATTAAAACAGAGCATCAGGGCTCACTTCAGAATTGTCTCCTCATGCATCTTATTAAAGGGGGGGGGGGAAATTCATCCTTTCTTGACCTATATTCAATGCCCACATGGCCTGTTTCTGTTCAAATGTTTCTTTGATCTTAGCAGGATAGTTTACCTCTGAATCCAATACCTGAAAAAAAAAATAATAAGCTCTCCCTTAAATGAATATCCATACATTTTCTCTACATCTATCCTCTTCAAAGAGGATAAAAAAATTATCTATTATTGAATGGGAAAAAAATAATTACTGTGTTTTTTTTCAGTGGCATTATCAAATTACATAATTTTCTCAATTTCTTTCACTTTGACCATACAGAAAGAAGAAAACAGACCTCTGAAGAATCTAAAAGACACGGGAAATTATTTCAGCTGCCAGCTGTGAAAGGCAGAAGTTACAGGGATGATTCCTTAAGCAGGATTACCTGCAGGTGACAGCTGGGAAAAACTAGATGGACTTTGAAAATAAGTTTGCTTGAAGTAATGGAATGGCAAAGAAACCCAAGTGGGGCTTGATTCCAAAATAAGCATTCTTGAGATTGGAAGGAAAGCAGAAAACTGGGGGGAGGGGAATTTTGTAGCCAGTGTTTCTGATAAAGATCTCTTTTCTAAAATATATAGAGAACAAAATCAAATTTATAAGAATACAAAGCATTTCCCAATAGATAAATGATCAAAGGATATGAACAAGCAGTCTCAGATGAAGAAATTAAAGCCATTTCTAGTCATATGAAAAAATACTCTAAATTACTATTTATAAGAGAAATGCAAATTAAGACAACTCTGAGGTACCACTATACACCTCTCTTATTAGCTAAGATGACAGGAAAAGGTAATGATAAAAATTAGAGAAGATGTGGGAAAACCGGGATACTGATACATTGTTGGTGGAACTGTAAAGGGATCCAACCATTCTGGAGAGCAATTTGGAACTATGCTGAAAGGGTTATCAAATTGTGCATACCCTTTGATCCAGCAGTGTTTCTCCTGAGCCTGTATCCCAAAGAGATCATAAAAAAGGGAAAAGGACCCATATATGCAAAAATACTTATAGCAGTCATTTTAGTAGTGGAAAGGAACTAGAAACTGAGTAGATGTTCATCACTTGAGAAATGGCTGAATAAGGTATGGTATATGATTGTTATGGAATATTATTTGCCATAAGAAATGATCAGAAGGATGACTTCTGAAAAGCCTAGAAGGATTTACATGAACTGATGCTAAGTGAAATGAGTAGGACCAAGAGAACATTGTACACAGCAACAACAAGATTATGTGATGATCAATTGTAATGGAATTGACTCTTTTTAACAAGATAATTCAGGCCAATTCCATTCCATTTGCATCCAGAGAGAGAATTACAAAGACCAAATGTGAATCACATTGTATTTTCACCATTTTTGTTGTTGTTTGCTTGATTTTTTCCTCTGATTTTTTCCCTTTTTGACCTTATTTTTCTTGTGTAGCAAGATAAATGTGGAAATATGTTTAGAAGAATTGCACATTTTTAACCTATATTGGATTAATTGTTGCTTGGGCAGGGAGTGGAGGAAAGGAGGGAGAAAAAAATTGGAAAACAAGGATTTGCAAGGGTGAATGTTGAAAACCATCTTTGTCCATTTCTTGAAAATAAAAGGCTATTAAAAAAAAAAAAAAAAAGAAAGGGACAGTTAGGTGGTGCAGTGGATAGAGCACCAACCTTGAAGTCAAGAGGACCTGAGTTCAAATTTGGTCTTAGATACTTAACACTTCCTAGCTGTACTCTGGGCAAGTCCCCAATTGCCTCAGGGAAAAAAAAGAAAAAGAAATTAAATTAAAGTTATCTATAACCATATAAAAATACTCTAAATCACTATTGACTAGAGAAATACAAATTAAAGTAACTCTGAAGTACCACTTCACACCTATCAGATTGGATAATGTGACAGACAAAGAAAACGATAAATGTTTGAGAGGATGTGGAAAAACTGGGGCACCAATGCACTGTTGGTGGAATTGTGAATTGACCCAACCATTCTGAAGAAGAATTTGGAACTATGTCCAAAGGGCTATAAAATTATACATACACTTTGTCCAGAAGTGCTACTACTGGATCTTTATGCCACAGAGATCATAAAAAAGGGAAAGGATCCATATGTACAAAAATATTTATAGCAGCTCTTTTTATGTTAACAAAGAATTAGAAAGTGATGTTGTGTCCATCAATTGGGGAATAACTGACCAAATTGTGGTATATGAAGGTAATGGAATTCTATTAATCTCTAAAAAAATAATAAACAGATTCAGAAAAACCTGGAAAGATTTATATGAACTGACACTGAGTGAATTGAGCAAAACCAGAACATTGTACACAGTCACAGCAACATTATGTAGTAATTGACTATCATAAAATTAGCTCCTCTGAGCAATATGGTGATCCAAGACAATTTCAAAATCTTGTGATAGAAAATGTCATCCACAACAAGAAAAAGACTGAATGTAGATTGAATCATACTATGTTTATTATTTTAATTTGTTTTTTGCTTTTTTCTCATACCCTTTTGTACTGATTCTTCTTTTACAACATGACTAATATGGAAATTGGGGAAGGGGGAGGGAAAGAAAAATAATTGCCAAAATATCACAAAAATGAAATGTTGAAAACTATCTTAACTTATAATTGGAAAAAAATACTATTAAGTGCTAGATTAAAAATAAGCATTCTTGAGGAGTTTGAATATGTCAGATATTGGAAAAGCAATGAAGCTTATCAGCAAAGTGGTATGAAGACGGCAAGGGTACATCTTCACAGTGCAATCACATAGAACTAATAGTTCCCAGGGACTGTTTGCAAGGAAGCTTAACAGCTAGCCTCGGAAGCAAGAAGAGCTGAGTTCAAGTGTCTCCTATGATACCTACTGACTATGTAACCCTAAAAAAGTCACATAAGTTTCCAGTGCCCTAAACCAGTGGGGTCAAACTCAGATGGAATTGGGGCCACTACTCCATATGGATTCCTAAAGTTCACTTATTGACTTAGTTTTAAAATGTAAGATTATCTATGTTTTACTGTATGTTGATTTATTTTGCTAAATATTTCCCAATTCCATTTTAATCTAATTCTCAAGTCTGACAGCTGCACTCTAACCAATTCTCTAAGAAAAGAGTTTTTAACCTTTTTTATTGTGGGTCCTTTTAGACATCTAGTTAAATCTATGAACTTTTTTTTCAGAATAATGTTTTTACAATGAATAAAGTAAAATAATTAGAATTGCAAAGGAAACCAGTTATCAAAATATTTTTAAATAAAAACATACAAGTTCACAGATCCCAGATTAAGAATCCTTATTTAAAATTACAAATGGCAGAAAAGGTATAGATGCCTGCATTGACAAAGGAAGTTTCCTAACCAGGGAATTCCCTATATCAGTGAAATTTTAGATCTAGGACCCCATCCTTATTTAAGAGAATGGACTGTGAACCTAGTGTTTGTGGTTAGTGAGTAAATCAGTAGTCATGTGTGGAGAAAGAATAAAGCCATATGCGAGT
The DNA here is from genome assembly GCF_048593235.1 of Sminthopsis crassicaudata. Taxonomy (NCBI): domain Eukaryota; kingdom Metazoa; phylum Chordata; class Mammalia; order Dasyuromorphia; family Dasyuridae; genus Sminthopsis; species Sminthopsis crassicaudata. The sequence continues at coordinate 531,993,680 of NC_133618.1, read as the reverse complement.
TAATTTGACATGAGAAAAATAAGTTCATTGCATTGGAGGCAGAAGAAATGCAAGAAGCTGACCAGCATCAACTGCAATGAGTTCTGGTTTAAAAGGATAATGCAGTGTCCAATGCCCCAGTGTCCCCCTGTATAACATAAACATCAGTAAAGAGGAGCAGTGATCAGAAGCTAGTCCTCATGTATATCAGTGCAACACTTTCTAAGCTCTTTCTGAATTATTGTAGGGAAGAATGTGCACATTTTGACTTCCAAAAAGACACACTTCAAAGTCTAATAATTGGACTAAAATTTGATTAAGTAAAGTTTGCTTTTTATTGAGGAGAAAGATGTTTAATTATATTATAACTTATGGTTACATTTTAATGCACTTATAAATGTATATTTATTTATAGTATATATTTTATACATTATAAGCATAATTTTAAATGTGTCTAAGGTTTAGGGACTAAACCAGTGATTTTATCAAAATAGTGATTGCTTAGATGAGGAAATTACCTTTGTCAATTCTAATCAACATTTTTACTGTAATATATAATCCTAGAAAGTTGCCTAGGACACCATCTTGCCCAAGGTCACATAGCCAGCATGTCACACAGGCAACTGGAATGGTGAAGAGAGGCAGGCCTTGAGCCAAGAAGACTGGGTTTAAGTGACATTTCCAACATTTTACCTTTATCTATTTTAAATTCAGAATTGGACAATTTTAATTGTCCTGTCTTCTCTCAATTGTAACCCTTCTCTGGGAGAAGTTTTCTTTTCTTTAAATCCTTTTCTCTGTGAGCAGGTTTCTTGGGAGGCTTCTGGAGCCTCTAGCCAGAGCAAAGGTAGAATCTCAAATCCTCTTTTTCCTGAATCCTGGCTCTGAATCTTCTCAAGCTTCCCTGAAGTTCTCCCGGGAAATCTTGTCCTTATCCTAATCTAGACTGTTGTTCAGACTCAATGTTGCCTCTTTTTATCTTCCCAGAGAATGGGCTTGTGGGTACTCCAGGGGCTTGTGGGAACTCCTTACTGACCAATGAGCAAGCTCCTTTAAAGTATTCCTTCAAAGGTGTATACTCCCTTAAAGATTTGAACTAAAGGTGTGAATTCTGAGCTAGAGAATTGCCAAGTACTGACTTACCACCTAGTTAGAACTTAACAGGCAATATTGCTCAAATTCAGCTATTTTTTAAAAAAAAATTATGATAGCTCATACTTTTAAGTACTTTGAGGTTTACAAAACATTTTTCTCATGAATACCTTATAGGATAAGTAATGTACATGTTACAGATGAAGAAAACTGAAAAATAGATTAATGAACTTGCTGTAGTCAGTGTTAGATCCCAGACTCAAACTCATATTCTTTCCCATTATACAAAATATTTTTCTATAAGTAAGATCTCAAAAACTTAAGGATATAAACCTGATGGACGTTGATAGAGAACCACTATAAGAATCTCAGGAAAAACATGAGTCTTGCAGATTAGAACAAGGACCTCATACCCCAATAAGTCATTCAGATTTCAGACTCAGTTTTTCTGAGCCAAATAAACCTACTGAGAATTAAAATCGCAAACCAAAAGCATTAAGTGATAGTAAACATCACAATATTATAGGTAAGTATTCTATTACACCACATTTGTACTTGTATTATTCATTTTTTCCAATATCTCACATGTCAGCCTTCTGGATACAGTTCCGTATATTAATAGTTGGATAGTCATATGTGTCTTACCAGCACAATTTACTTAAATGCATTGACAACAGGGAAAGTTGGAGGATTAGTCAGAGAACCTGACATTTGTGCATCATTCATTCTTAAAAGCATTCATACACAGGCACCTTCTCATTCTTGATACCAAGAGCTTCGGTCCAACATAATAAGCCCAACAATCATCAGATAGCACAAGGTGTGCCAACTACAAGAGCACATTTAAGAACATTTCATCAGGAACTTTCCACTGAGGGGTGTGTGTGTGTGTGTGTGTGTGTGTGTGTGTGTGTGTGTGTGTGCGCGCGCGCGCGCGTGTGTTTATGTACTTGTACACACAGAGTTATATATGACACTATGAATATACTGTCCCATATGAATAAAAATAACTGGGTTCTAGATGCCTTGTCTCTTTATAACTTTGGTCAGCAAATCTCTCTCAACACATAGTGAGTAATGCCAAGATAAAACCCAAATATTCAGGTTTCCAGATAAATCTAAACAAAGTTGGCAAAAGTTCCCCCAAATCAGCTTTTCACATGCAAATGGATTTATGGAGAATTCTGACTACTTACCTCTTTCCTATGTGAAACTCAGAATTCCATGGCTAAATCTTTCAGTGTGTTAAGATCTAGACTAGGAAACATGTCTCTGCTTGTGAATAAAGATTTTTATCAGTATGGAACTCAAGCCATATCCTAACAGGTAGGAAATGTCAGTAAGGAAATACCAGGTAGGAAATTACCCATCACCCTTTTCTGGGAGGAGAGATTACCTGTGATTTCATTTATACTAGGCATACTAATTGTCAGAAACACCCTCTACCATTCCAGGTGAGCAGCTCATAAGTAACTTAATGAGGAAGCCTTGAATAGCAAATAAGAATGGTGAACTTGGAGTCAAAAACAGATACCCATTGTGTAACATAAACTAGGGACAACTTCTGAGTGTTTTAGGCAATTCTCTAAGACTTAAGTGGCAGAAAGGTACAGACCTGCACTGGGTCCATTGCTATACTCCACACCAATGAAATCAGAGGTCCAGGTCTCTGTCCCTATCCCTGGGAAGCCACATTAAGAATGATGATTTATTCAGGATTGCACAGCTGATGTATCAGAGACAAGACTTGAACTCAGGTTTTTCTGGCTTATGACTCAGAATCTAAAGCCATGATGCTATTTGGCTTCTCTCTCTAAGATTGTAATAGCTCAAAATGATAGAGCACTTTAAGGTTTGCAAAGTATTCTACCTATATTATTTAAATTGAGCAACAACATAGCCCTGAGAAGTAGGCACTCTTATTATTCTTATTTTACAGATGGTGAAATTAGGGCCCAGAGCACTGAAGTCACTTTCTCAGGGTTACACAACAATTAAGGGTTCTGAAACAGAAATCCAATCTAGATTTTCTGGATGTCAACTCCAACACTTTGTCCATTATGCCACACTGCTCCACTAAACTGCAGATTAAATGCTGACCTGCATTAGTGAAAGAAGTTCCCACACCAGGCCTTAGGAAGGAAGGAAGGAAGGAAGGAAGGAAGGAAGGAAGGAAGGAAGGAAGGAAGGAAGGAAGGAAGGAAGGAAGGAAGGAAGGAAGGAAGGAAGGAAGGAAGGAAGGAAGGAAGGAAGGAAGGAAGGAAGAAGAGAGGGAAGGAGGGAGGGAGGAAGGGAGGAAAGAAGGGAGGAAGGAAGGAGGGAGAGAGGGGAGGGAGGAGAGAGAGAGACGGAGGAAGGGAGGGAAGGAGGGAGAGAGGGAAGCATACTGCTATTTTTACCTCTTAGAGTTTGCTTTGAAATCCTTTCAAATATAATCTCAATTCAGAGGCACAGTCTTATTTTCCAGTCTAGGTTTTAACATACTAAAACTAATTTGACTCTAAATTTGGTCTGCTCTCTAAGCAAGGAAACACACACACACACACACACACACACACACTCACACACACACACACACACACACACACCCCTTTGTTTTGTCTTTGGGATCAAGTTGTATTATCCCTCAGTCTCAGACATCCAAGATGATCACATAGTCTGTTATTTTTAACTCCCCAGGCTCACCTCCACATATAATCAGAAGCCAATTGCTAGTGATTCCACTTTTGTTGCACCTCTTGTAAATACACCCTTCTCTGCTCTGGATACTGCCAGTAGCATTCAGGGCCCTAGTTTAGGTCCTTATCAGCTCATGGCAGGACTATTGCAATAACCTGCTGTTGGTGTTCCATCCTCAGATCTCTCCCCATTCCTGTCCATCTTCCATTCAGAAGTCAAACTTGATCCTTCTTAATGGGTAGATCTGACTTCAATACTCCTCATCTTATTCGGTAATTCTGGTGGCTTCCTGTTACCTCCAGAATCAAATATAAAAGCCTCTTTTGGGCTTTCACACCCAATATAATATGCCCCATCTCACTTTTGCAATTTTCTAATACCTTTCTACCCTCTTCCTGTTCTTTCTTGCTATTTCTCCCCCATCTCCCAAATTTATGCATTTCCTCTGCATAAATCTGGGATTCTCTCTATTTCCTTTCCTCCCTGATTTCCTTCAAGTCAGGATTTCTGGAAGAAGCCTTTCCCTATGCTCTTTAACACTGGTTCCCTCCTTCTGAAATTGTCTCCAATTTATTCTGATATATCTTGTTTGTACATAGTTTGCATGCTGTCTCCCCACATTAGACTGTGAGGTTCTTGTAAGAAGGGACTTTTGTTTGCCTTTCTTTGTATCCCTAATACTTAGTAGTATTTCCTAAGCCCCTATATTTGATAAATGTTTCTTGACTTTAAGAATGTTCTTGTGAACAGGACTGATATAAGAAAATGAAGTCAACTTTCTGCTACTACTCAGTATGATCTGAGAAGCATCAAAATGTCCTAGTGCTGGTCTTCCTTACCATTTCCTCTCTACCTATATGTTACATCAGAAAGAGCTCTAACTCTGGGCCTGGGTTTAAATTTCTACCAATATGTATCAGGATAGATCTCAATTTCCTTCTCTATAAAATGAAAGTTCTAGATGATCCCCAAGTTCCCATCTAGTTCTATAGAATCTTATGATCATTTCCTAAGGGCTTCTTAAGGAGTTATTCTAGATATATACATGCATACATACACACACACACACACACACACACACACACACACACACACACACACATCCCTTTTTAATAAGTGTCACCTGAAGCCACCTTCCTTAATATTATGAGCCTTAAAAAGGAAGTATTGCATAGTGGAAAGAGCATTGGATTTAGAGGATGGACCTTCCCTCTAACGTCCCTTTCAGCTCTAATATCTAGGATCCTCAAAGTTGGGTCTCATCTTTTGACTACACACAGCCTTATGGATCACAGTCACTTGCTTTAATGCCTTTAAACTCAACATCACTAGTTTATACATAGAATATATGTATGTGTACACATGTGTGATACATACATACATGTATATATAAATATATATACATATATACATGCATATATATGTGTGTATATATATCCCCAGACCTCAATACAATCGAAAACATTACCATTTTCACATTCAGCCACTGATAGCAATTCAATTGTTACAGAAAAAAACTGCTCTGTTAAAAGGAAAAGCTACTGTGTATCAACCACACAGGTACCTAAGCATGATCAGATCCAATTTCCAGCTGCTTGTTCATCCTTTTCTCCTCCATCCTCAGCCAGCCAGTGCTGTCCCTCTCTCAGCCCCCTGGTCCTTGAGGAAACTCTCCAGGCATAGCCCCTGGGTTCAGGCCAAAAGTGCTCTTCAGGCAACTTCCTGGCATCCCAAGGGACTTTTTCCTCTTCTCCCTGGGTCCCCCATATTCAAAAATTCAGCTGAAATCAATTATTCAGTCTGTTCCCTTCCAACTAATTCTCTGATTAATAAAAGAAAGCCAACACTCTAGTTTCTCTGGGTTTGTTTTGTTTTTTGTTTTTTTTTAATCAGCTTTTTTTTTTTTTTTTTTACTTCTGACCCTTTTACACTCTTATTCCCTTCAATCCATTTTCATCCTATCACAGAGGAGCAATATCCACATTTTCCATATTTAATGCTCAAGCCAGTTTTCACCTACAGCAAGCCAGCACATATCTATAATGTATGCAATAGAGTAGGGGAGCTATTCATTACATTACATTTTAACTAGGTTAAAACATTAAGTTATCTGGGATGGTTAGGACATTAGTCTGACAATGTTATTAACCAAATGAATTAGATGAAACATCAAGATTAAAGAAATAATAAAAGCAAGTATGCATGCAGCACAGAGTTCCAAAGACATCAGAGACAGAGAAAGGAATTGTATTTACTTAGCAATCATTGATTTGCCTCGGTATTAGACAAGCCTGTGGGGAAAGAGGTGTTTCCCTGGATAAGTAACACCTGGAGAAAGTGATTCTGCGGGGAAAATGTAGCAAAACATTGTGCAAGTAAATAACAGATTTGGGTAGAATCTAAGGGTAACATAGTTCAATGTTGCCAGTCTAATCCACATCAGAAAGGCAAGAAGTGTGTTCAGGAGTCTTATTGTTTAAATTGCCAGTAGCATTCCTGAAACTTCCCCAGCTTAACTAGATGCATCACAGAGAGAACCTAGGTAAATTGACTGTCCATGCAAAGTCTATCCAACCGGTCATTAGAGTATCTTTTTACAAGAAAGGACATCCGAAATAAGTTTCTATAAGTGGGGAGTGGGTGGAGAGAGAAAACTCATCTCAGTGGATTTGAATAAGTGAATGAATGCAGTGAATAGATAATTGGTGGAACGGCTTTATGCTGCATTAACTGGTATGATTTTAACAAGGAGTAAAAGTGAAATCTGCACCGCAGCTGGTATTATTCATTCTAGATAGTACTATTTGGGGAAACTTCTTACTACTGTTACCTGTAAGAAAAAAGTACGGGACCCAATAAAGACATCTAGCAGGGATTATTTTATTTATATTTTTTCTAGACAAGAACAGGGCCCTGGGAAAACTGGGAAGAAAACTCGGAAGGAATGGAGGAAAGAGAAATAAGAGTCTGGGGAATGTTTGTGTTTCAATACAGTGGGATCATACAGCCTAAGAAATTCGTCATAGAAGCACCCAAGGTAATTCTTTTTGGAATTCAGAATTTTGCCGTTCTAGCTACCAGTTCTGCCTCCCGGTCTTACATAAATACAAAAAAGAAAAATATTTTTAATTGTATTTCACTAGTCTGCTCTCTCCACCCTGTTTTAGGCACCGAAGTAGCACGATAATTGAGACGCTGAGGACTAGTCCTTAGCAAATGGCCAAGAGGACTGTGAAAGGCTGAGCTTGGGGTAGGAGGGGAGAAGGAAGTCCGTGCCTACACAGAGCAACAAAAGCAACAAAGACAGAGGCAATGCTCAGACTCACCACGTCCATGATTTGCAGGAGGCTCAGTGAGAAGTAGACTGTGAGCGGCTGGGAGTCGTTGGCCACCGGTCTTTCCAAGGGGTTGTAATTCTTGAGCAGTTCCTTATAGAGCTTCCTCTGGAACTCGCCTTGCAGAGATGCTTCAATAGACGGAGAACTTGTTAGGCCGCTCAGAGTCGGCCAGGCGGGGACACTGCACCCCCTTTCTCCGCTGCCCGAGAGCCCCAACTGCGTCCGTGTAGCCTCTCCTCCCGCTCCTCTCCCCCCTTGGCCCGACACTCACATGTCTCCAGAGAGACCTGGAGTGGGGAAGCTTAGGAACCCGTTCCCTTTCCGCTTCCAGGTCTGCCTTTCAGCGTGCGGGTCTGTGGGGCATCCCGACCTTCTGCCCATCCTCCAGCCCTCGGGCTAGACCCCGACCCCCGGACCCAGATTCGGGGAGTCGGGGGGATCCTGCCACCGTGCCCTCCACTCCACACCCTAACTCCGCAACCCAAGGACTGGAGGGAGAGGGTCCCTGCAGGGGACAGCAGAAAGCCGGATAGCGCAAGGGGCACCGCCCCCCACCTTACCCTCACCCTTCTAACGCTACGGGATCTCAAAGCCCAGTTAACGCCGGGGAAGGGAGGAGGAGAGGGCGGGGAGAGCTCGAGCGCTGCTTTACCGTGAAGGAGCGAAGCCGCCACCACCAGCCACACACTCCCGGGCTGGCGGCTCATTCTGAGGTCCCCCGCAACCTCCCCCGCTCCAAGTCCGACTACAAAGTTGAGCACGGCCCCCCTGCGAAGAGCCGAGCAGCCGGGTCCCGCGGCTCCTGTCACCAGCGGCTGCCGCGCTGCCCTTGTCCGACGCCCGGCTCTCCGTCACTTGCCTGCTCCCTCCCTCCCGGAGCTCCTGTCCCTCCCTCGCCGCCACCCCGGTTTCGCTCCTTCCTTTAAAGCCCAGGCAGCCCTGACAGTAGCCGGCAGCGCCGAAACGCCCCCCGCTCCGCCCCGCAAGCTCTCCACGTGACGGGATCCCCTCCGCTCCCGCCCACCCCCAAGATTTCACTCACTCCAGAAGCCTGAGGGAGAAGCTGGGGAGACGGGTGCAAGCATTATGAGAAGGCAGGGCTTGCCCGGAGAACTGAGGTTGACAGGCAAGGATGGAACACCCCAGCCTGCCCGCCCAGAGATTTGTGACTCTCCTGCCAACTCACGGTTACGGCCGCATTTCACCTACCCTTCCTCAAACCCTGAGACCACCGAGAACTCCCCTAGTCCCAAACCCCCTCCTTTGCTATCTCTGACTGCCGTTCAACCTCACGCCCTCCCTTATTTCAGTCCTAAACCACCAAGATGTTGAGCATAATAATGAATATTTTCTGGATTGCCTACCATTTTCCCACATTCAGAGAAGTTTGATGGGTTCCGTGCTAATTACAAGAATATGGATCGCTCTCCTACAGTGATTCCATCTTGGTTCTGGAAGTCCTGAAATTAAATAATTTAATTTAAAAATACATAATCTAGGGTGGAGTCAAAATTCTAATTCATTTTCAGAGCCCTTTCATGACTTCCAAGATCCTTAGATACAAAGACCCAAGAGTAGAGCTCACTTCCCTGAATTCTTCCTGAACTTGCCCAAGTCTCCTAGATCTATTCCCTGACCTCTCCCCCCACCCCAAATTAAACTGAAACTTAACTACTTCTGGAAGTTATATAGAGGCATCTTTCTACTACATTTCTTTTCTTCTCATACCAAATTCTCAGCCTAGGTTCTTGATAAGATATCCTTTTTTAATATATCACCAATCCAAATCCACTTTTGGCTGGAGAAAAAGGAACCCCCATCCAATCTGCTCGTAGAGAAGAGAGCCTGATTGGGTCCGAAGGATCCACATTTCCCGAGCCTTGTTTCTAGGGAACTACATTCCTGAAAACAGAGGTTTGGGTTTGGGTTTTGTATCTTTTTTTTTTTTTCTTTTTTTTTTAAACTTTGAGCCTATCCCATCTCTTTATCTAAGAATTCAATTCACATAATTTTGAACAAACTTTTCTACCAACTGGGCATAAAACACTGTGTTAGGAGTTTGGGAAAAGAAGACAAGGAGGAAACAGAGAGCTTACTTACCCTAACTTGGCAGTGAGGGTGGGGATACAACATCTACACAAAGATAATTAGATCAAAAAATCTTCCAGTAGATGGTACATCTATTTACTGTATACTTTGAAGGAAACTAGAGATTCTGGGAGACAAGTTAAAAATGCATTTCAAACCTGAGACATCCCAAAGTTTTGTATGCATCTGAATTGGTTAGCAAGGCTCTGACTGAATGTCTACCTACCTCCCTCTGCAGGAGATTCAAATATTCTGCAGGAGAAACCACTAATCATTAAGCAAAAATTTTGAGTGAACAGCTATACTACATATCTAGTACAGGGTTCCATACTGTGGAATTTTTTTAAAAATGAATAAAACACTAAATTATGTATCCCCAAAGAAACAGGTAACTTGGAGCATGTTTTTAATCTTTTTGTGTCATGAACTCCCTTGAGCAGTCTGGGAAAGCCCATGGACTCCTCAGAATAATGTTTATAGCCATATAAACTAAAAAACACAGCATTACTCACAATAACAAACATTTTAAAGTACTTATGTGCCAGGCACTCTGCTAAGCACTCTACATATATTATGTCATTTGACCCTCCTAACAACTCTAAGAAGTAGGTACTGTTATTAGCTCCATTTTACAGATAAGAAACAGGTAAACAGGTTAAATGCCTTGCCCAGGGTAACATAGCTAGTAAGTGTTCATGGTCATATTTGAACTCAGGACTTACTGACTTCAGGCCTAGCATCTTATCCATTATGCTATAACTAATCTCATTGAAATATAGTAATCAAAAAAATGTTTCAATTCATTGATCTCTGGTGTAGGGCAAGATAGGATTTGGAGGCAGGATCACACTCCCGGATTGAAGTCAAGAAGATATCTCAAGTTCTAGTCCTTGCAATTTCCTGCCACTTTAGAGTTGTATCAATTTATTCACATTTCTATATTTCAGTAAAATAAAGGGATTGGATTAGTTGGTCTCTAGGGTCCAGGAGAGAGGGGGGGGGAGGAAGAGAAAGAGAGAGAGAGACACACGCACACACACACACAGAGAGAGAGAGAGAGAGAGAGAGAGAGAGAGAGAGAGAGAGAGAGAGAGAGAGAGAGAGAGAGAAAGGGAGGAAGAGAGAGAGAGAAAGGGAGGAAGAGAGAGAGAGAAAGGGAGGAAGAGAGAGAGAAAGGGAGGAAGAGAGAGGAAGAAAGAAAGAGAGAAAGAGAGAGGAAGGAAGGAAGGAAGAAAGAAAGAAAGAAAGAAAGAAAGAAAGAAAGAAAGAAAGAAAGAAAGAAAGAAAGAAAGAAAGAAAGAAAGAAAGAAAGAAAGAAAGAAAGAAAGAAAGAAAGAAAGAAAAGAAAGAAGAAGAGAAGAAAGAAAGAAAGAAAGAAAGAAGAAAGAAAGAAAGAAGAAGAAGAAAGGAAGAAGAAAGGAAGAAAGGAAGAAAGGAAGAAAGAAAGAAAGAAAGAAAGAAAGAAAGAAAGAAAGAAGAAGAAAGAAAGAGAAGAAAGAAAGAAAGAAAGAAAGAAAGAAAGAAAGAAAGAAAGAAAGAAAGAAAGAAAGAAAGAGAAGGAAGGAAGGAAGGAAGGAAGGAAGGAAGGAAGGAAAGGAAGGAAGGAAGGAAGGAAGGAAGGAAGGAAGGAAGGAAGGAAGGAAGGAAGGAAGGAAGGAAGGAACAAGTGATGCAGATAGAGATAAGTCGATTGAGATGATGGAGATATATAGATGTAACCCTTGTCTTAAAAGCTATTTGCATAGAACCCTCTCCTCATTGGTTGAGATGAATGCCCCATTGCATGAGGGACCAGGCAAAGTAGTCAAAGGCAGGAGTGCTCCAGCCTTCTTCAGTCCTCTTTCCGATTCTTTAAGCTTCAAGTCTTCAAGTTTTGAGTCACTTCTGGTGCTTCTAGCTTTCAGGTTCAAGAAGTAGGATGGATGAGGCAACCCCACTACAGGTTACTGAAGAAAAAGACTCTGGAAAGTCACAAGAGCTGGCAGTCTCCACGACCTCTGTCTTCAGCTCACTAGGAACTAATGAGGAGTTTCCTTTTGGTGGGATCTAGATCTCACTTTCCTGGCAGAGAGGAGTTATTTTGCTCTCAGTGAAAGAGCTTCTTCACTCTGTATTGTTGTCTCTTATATATTCTCCTATGTATACCTTCTACAATTTGTCTTTTGCTATTATTTGGATAAACGTGTTTCTTGCTATTCACTATGTGTGTTCATTGTAGAAGTGGTATGTAGTGAAAAAAGGGATCAAACCTTGGAAAAGAACTTGTGGTCTTCCTTCTCCCAGTAGCAATGATAAAGCCATCAGAAGGAAGATTGAATACAATCACATCCCCTAAATTAATGATATTTAGTAAACAGAGGGGAGTAATTCTACTCCAGGACTCATTTCTCTAGGGAAAGTAGAGTACCACCTGCTCTTTCATAACATATCTATATGTATATATATATATATATATATATATATATATATATATATATATATATATATATATATATATATGTATATACATATATATATATATGTTACATGTTCCTCTTCCTACCTTAAGGAATTTCTTGAAACTCCTTTACTAAAGCTGCCTAAGTGGGTTCTGATTGCATTGATATATAATGCAAGACTACATCATGGTCCCTTAGGTAACTACACTTTATTAATGACTTAATTAAATGTAATGGAATTCTAAATCACTGAAAATGAAAAAGGGACCAAAAAACACCCACCTTAAGGATCAGTCTGCTCATTAATGTTTATCTTTAACCAAGTGCACTCTCGATTCACATTTTAGTCTAGTTTTAAAAATACAAAGCGCTGCTGCTCCTGAAATATTTTACTCTCTTGAAATCCCAGCAGAATGTTTTCAATTTAATCAGCATTTGTTAAGCACCTACTGAGCACTTTGCATGCCACTGGGTAATAGAATTTAAGTGTTAGGTCACATATTCCTGTCCCTGGATTAAAAAGTTCTTCGTTAAAAAGCTTATAAGAACAGGAGTAGAGAATACAAAGATTTCCAATTATGCTTATGTTTATTTTTCTAAACCATTTACATAAGTTAAAAAAAAAAAAAAACCCTAAAACAAGAAACATAGGTGAGGACCTGAATCCCAGTGACTTTCCCTTACCTCTAGGATAAAAAATGAAATCCTCAGCATTTAAAGTTCCCTATAATCCAGTTTTAGTTCCTATTCTTTCTTTTTATCAGTCTCCAATCCAACCAAAATGGCTTGTTGGCTATTCCAACATTCCATCTCCCGTCTTATTGTACAGTATTCCCTGATCCCTATGTTTAGAATACATTTCCGCTTCACATGAGGAGCATTAAATTTCTGACTCCCTTCAAATCACTATTAAAATGGCATCATCTACATTGAAAGTGCTCATTTCTTATTATATATATACTATATATGTATATATATTATATGTAATAATATATAATACATATATAATTATATATGTATATATTCTTTTTATAAACTGTACACAGTTTATTCTTCAGTATAATGAATGCTCCTTGAGGGCAGAGACTTTTGGTTTGGTGTCTGTATCCCCAACAGTTCCTTCTTCAGCATATTTCCCAAATAAGGAAACTGAGACAAACAGAAGTAAGCCCCAAGTCCCACAGCTATTGAGTGTCTAAGGCCAGATGTGATCTCAATGACTCTTTTCTGAGTCCAGGCCAGACACTCTATCTACTTCACTACCTCACTATCCCATGTGAAGAGTAGTATTATATTAGACTAAAAAGAGAGAATAGAGCCAGGTTGTAAAAGGCCCTAAATATCTAGCTAAGGAATTTTTACACCATGAATACCAGGGAGACACTACATATATTTGAACATAGGAGCGACCTGGTCAGACTAGTATGTTAGGAAAATTTAACTTAGAAATTACAACACAATGAGATTGGAAATAAGATGTTAGTACTATGTTCCAAATAAGAAGTATATAAGAAGTATTGGGGATTGCAGGCCTTCATGATTTCAAAAACTTTGGGAAGTCATGCTGAAATGGTAATTTTCTTTACAGAGACAGGACTGGAGAAACTTATATTTCCCAACATTGCCAAGTGATACCAACATAGGAAATGCTCAAGTGGAAATACTTAAAGGTCCCAACTTTCACATTGATGATGAGAGTCTGGTTGAAATGAAAATATTAGAGAAAGAGAGAAAAATGTTTCCCACTGCTGGAAATATTGTGCAAAATTATGCAAAGTTAAATCTTCTTTCATAAAATTAGTAGAAAGGCCTCCATGATACCTGTATGTTGGTCTCTTTCACAATTTAGAAGCATCCTAGAAAAAAGCTTTCATTCCCATTTGGGGGCATTACAGAGTAATAGCTTGGCTAGAAAAGCTGCAGGAAGCATATCATTATACTAGATGAGAGGGACCTCTTTCTTCACCCACTTGATGAGGATCCGGGTGAATGGACAGCTTTCAAGAGAAGTGCTGAACATATTCCCTGCATCTGGCACACAAAAAAGCAACCCTTGCACAAAATACATTCCAGCTTCTGCTCTAATCTGTGATTTTCTGCTAAATCAAAAAGTCCGATTTTGAAGTATAATGATTCTGAAGTTCAAACTCCTCTGAACGTCTCCATTTTTAGATCTTCTTCCTTTCTGGTGAGATATCACAAAAAGTACTCACTTTTGTTTCTGTTGCCAAGGAATGGACTGATTAGAAGAAATAAAAGAGATGCTCTAAGCTCCTTAATGGTGCTTCTTCCTGTTCCTTTTTATTTAAATAATCATATTCCTTATGTTGATTAAGTTTATAATAAAAAAATAATATTTTAAAAGAATGTAGTATATAATAATTCAAATAGTCTCAAAATATCTGAGGAAAAAGAGAAAGAATCATTGTATAATCTTGTTGTTGCCATGTACAATAATCTGTTTCTGCTCATTTCACTCAGCATCAGTTCATGTAAGTCTCTCCAAGCCTCTCTGAAATCATCCTGTTGGTCATTTCATGTACCACCATTTATTCTCCAATTGATGGGCATCCACTCAGTTTCCAGTTTCTTGACACTATAAAAAGGGCTGCCACAACGTTTTTGCACATGTGGGTCCCTTTCCCTCCTTTAATATCTCTTTGGATAGAAGCCCAATAGTAACATTGCTGGGTCAAAGGGTATGCATAGTTTGATAACATTTTGAGTATAGTTCCAAATTTCTCTCCAGAATGGTTGGATCCATTCACAGTTCCACCAACAATGTATCAGTGTCCCAGTTTTTCCTCATCCCCTCCAACATTCATCATTATCATTTCCTGTCATCTTAGCCAATCTGACAGGTGTGTAGTAATATCTCAGAGTTGTGTTAATTTGCATTTTTTCTGATCAATAGTGATTTGGAACACCTTTTTAAAAAGTTTTTTTTCAATTTATTCAAAAACATTATTCTGAGAAAGGATCTGTGGGCTTCACCAGATTTCCAAAGAGGTCCAGGACATACAAAAAAGATTCAGAACTAGAAGGTCCCTTAAAAATCATCCAATCCTACTTATTGATTTTGCAGATAAAGAAATTGAGATTGTGATTTTTCCCACAGGAAATAACCATAGCTCCTTTATTTCCAAAACCTAGGTGTTTTCTACCATGTCATACCTACTCTGATTTCTAAATCTGAGGCTGATAAAAGAAACTTTGTGGAAGTCAGTCAGTGAATACCTATTTATTAAGAACCTAGTAAGTGGCTGGCACGGGCGCTAATCACTAGGGGATACACAGAGACAAAAGATCCCAGACTTCAAGGAACTCACAATCTAATGGAGGCGATAACAAGCAGACAAATATATACAAACAAGCAATACAGCATAAATTGCAAATAATTAGGAGAGGAAGGACTCTAGGATTAAAAGATGTTAGGAAAGGCTTCCTGTACAAGATGGGATTTTGGTTAGGACTTAGAGAAGGAAGGGTCTTCCAGCATGGGAGCAGGCAGCAAATATATATGGAGTTAAGAGATGGAGTATCTTATTCATGGAACAGCAAGGACATCAGTGTTGCTAGATTCAAAGAATACGTGATGAGAAAAAGATGTAAAAAGATTGGAAAAGGTAGAGGACATCTTTATAGTCTTTAAATGCTAAACAGAGCATTTTATATTTAATCTCAGAGGAGATAGGGGGCCCCTAGAGTTTATTAAATTGGGGGATGGTATGGTTGGACTTGTGTTTTGGGAAAATAAATTTGGTGGCTGAATGGAGGATGTATGGGAGTAGGGAGAGATTTGAGGCAATCAGACCCATAAGCAGGTGATGAGGTGATGAGGGCCTGGACCAAAGTGGTGTCAGAGGCAGATGAGAAGAGGGAGTACTTAAGAGATGCAGCAAGGGTGAAATTCATGGATCTAAGACACAGTAACAGATTGGAAACTCAGAGATGCCAGTTAGGTTTCAAACCTGATGGACTGGGAGGATGTGATGCCCTTCTATAAAAGAAAAAGTAGAATATAGGAAAAGGGGTTTATGGAGAAAGAAAATGAGCTTTATATTACACATACTAAGTTTAAGATGTCTACTAGATATCCAATTTTAGAAGTCTGAAAGCTACTTGGGAGATGTGAAATTGGGATCAGCAGAGAGATTGAGACAGGATGCAGAGATTTGAGAACTGGATTTGGATTCAAAATCTCAAAGTCTGCTCTTTACTGGGCTATGTCACAACAAACAAGGTTTTCAATCTCCAGACTTCAGTTTCCCTATTTGTAAAATGAAAAGATGAATAAAAGGACAAGTCTATTGTCCCCTCCAAATCTAAGTGCTATACTTTCACAAAGTGTAAGGTACTATTACAGAACATTGCACAATAAATTTGTATGGATTTGAAAGTATTTACTTGTTTCTTCAAAAGGTTTGATAGAAACAATGTTGATTTATTTTGATTGATGATATGAAAGGATAAGCTTCTATAGGGGAGGGAAGAAGATTTGATGAGTAATGTAAGAAAATTTTTAAAAGAAGAAACAAAAGAAAAGAATATCAATTAAACATTAAAAATTATACAGGAAAGTAAAAGAAAAGGGACAGAAAACTGGTATTATTATATAAAATGCAATGTATACTTTTAAAAAACAAGCTATGTAACAAAATTTGGCAGTTTCATAAGTGACCTTCTTCCTATTCCTTTTTATTGAAATAATCATATTCCTTATGTTGGTTAAGTTTATAATAAAGAAAATAATATTTTAAAAGAATGGAGCACATAATAATTTAGATAGTTTCAAAATATCTGAGGGAAAAGAGAAAGAATTTGGTTATTACTTAATGAGTTCCCAGACAGGGAAGTGCTAATGAAGTAATTAGCACCTGTAGCTTTGAGAATAAGCTGAGGTAGCTTGTGGCACTCTCAGACTCCAGCACATGCTCCCCAAACAGGAAATCATCACAAAGCTTATAAGGGATCAAGTAAAACCTGAGGGACAGAGTATCCCAGATCCTTTCTGATTGGCCAGACTCCTGTAGCCAGACTCTAACACTCTGACTAGAGGCAGACACAGACACCATTTGTGCTGCTCTTGCCTTTCCCCAAAGATGACAAGCACATCCCCAAAGCATTTTAGCCCACACAGAGAAAAGCAGACTGCCATGATCACCGAGCCACCCAGAGTTCTACTAACACCATCCCTTTCTCTCCTTGCCTCATATGAGACATACATACAACAGCACTATATGAGACCAGTAAGAGTTACATTGTCTCAAAGAACTACCATATACACAAGTTTGTGAATAAGTTTAATGCAACCATTGTTAGGGTCAGTTAGGTGGAACGGTGGATGGATAGCCAGGCTTACAATCAGGAGCACCTGAGTTCAGTTCAGATGACCACAACGCTTTCATTTTAAAAATGAAAAAATGGACAACCTTTGGTTGATGATCCAAAGTGGTTAAATAACTCACACTATAACCAGTAGCAGAATCAGGTTTCAAATCCAACTCTTCATTCCAAAATTTTTCCATTGAATTACAGCTGCAATTCTGATTCATCTAGCTTCTGCCCGAAGCCACGTATCTAATCTTCCAAAAAAAAATGAGCTTAATCCCTTCTCACTAGGAAAAGCTGCCCTGCAGTGGGTGTATGATGATAATTTTGTTCTCAAAACAATTCAATAAGATATTAGTAAAGGTTATGTAATATAAGGTGAATTTCATTTTTTTTTTTTTGCATTTGGAATCATATAGTTAGAGCTAGAAGAGATCCAGAGATCATACAATCGAATCTCCACATTTTACAGATGAGGAAACTGAGGTCAGTGCTCAATGACATAAAATTAGTAAGGTCAGAGGTAGCACTGGAACCCAGGTCCACTAATTTCGGAGCAAGTAAGTGCTCTTCCCATTGTACTATATTGAATACATGCACTAATTTTTTTTACAATTTGTTTATATAAAAAGCACAAGTGAATAGATCAAATTTGGCATCTATTATTTTTAGTGTATCCATATGTGAAGGAAGCCTAATCACTTCACCCACTGTATCTCAAATGTCTACCATAGGTCATTAGCTGGAAGCTGCTGTTAGTATAGACATAGCATCTGGGTAAGATTAATTCTTCTATATCGGCCTTAGATCTTTTAGCCTATTTTAGTCATTTAACCATCACTTTTATTATATGGATTGCAAAATTCAAGGTCAGGGGCTGTAACGTGCTCTCCTGGCAGTTACAATTACTAGTCTGTCCTAGACTCACCAGAGTACCTTTGACCACTGTCCTTTGCAGTGTGAACTCTACCCGGCTCGCCTCCTCTGAGGCCTTCTAAGGTCTCTGGCCACAATCTCTTGAATCTATAGCTTAGTAACCGGTAGCGCACTCAAGAACAACCACATGTAATCTTAAAAGCCTTTATTATACCTACTCACATAATGCCCTAACTGATGCCCTGACTTGTTGGTTCCCTAGTGAACACCTGGTCAGAAGACCCATGTGTTCACTACCAAAACCCTTACCTCTTTTGGCTACCCATCTTGGCTTGGCCACCCAGGCTAGGGAGCCAGAGTGAAGAGCACCAGGTTAAAGAGGGCGGTTGCTGCCTGCAGTGGGCTTACATAGGGCCTGTGAGGTCACACACACAGCCAATCAGCGAGAGAGTCACCCATTACGAAGCTATCTCAATATGGCCAGGATCCCGCCCAAGGGCAGTCCTAATATCCACAGAAATTACTTCTGGGCCTCAATCTCCCGATGCACTGTGTCCGCCCATTTAAAGGGCCCTTACAATTCCCTTTCTCTTGTTTTGCGGGAACCGCACATCTCACCAAGCTAAACTTTTAGCACCAGCTATAGTTCACTTGATCCATGAGATGACAGAGTGTTATGCCCAAGGAGGTACAAAGCAGCAGATCAGTAAACAGAAGTATGACAATGAGAACCAGGCTCAACAGTGGCCCAAATGTTCAACCCATTCATCAAAGTCATACTCGAGATAATAGGCCAAAGAGATTGGATGCCAATGAGGTAGGATGTCAACACTGAGGTGGGAAGTCAACAAGGTAAAACATCACAATTCTAGTTAACAAATATCAGTAGTTGGTTGTCACAATTCTAGTTACATTTATCACAGTTCTAGACCAATTCTAGTTTCTTACAATTTTCTGTTGCACTTTTCACACTCCTAGAACAATTCTAGCTTATCACAATTCTCAATTGCACTTGTCACAATTCTAGAACAATTCTAGCTTATCACAATTCTCTATTGCACTTTTCACAATTCTAGAACAATTCTAGCTTATCACAATTCTCAATTGCACTTTTCACAATTCTAGAACAATTCTAGTTTATCACAATTCTCAATTGCACTTTTTCACAATTCTAGAACAATTCTAGTTTCACAGGTGCACATAAGCAAAGTCATGTCCAGTAACATTGTCTCAATAACAATGGCAGGTGGGTGTGTTGGTTTTTCACCCACTAATTTAAAAGCATAGTCCTTCAATAGAAAGCATAGGGCAAAGCCTCTCCCCAGGCCACCATATGGCAAGTAGCCACGGGAGGAGCAAGCAGGCCCATTGTCCATTTATAGTCTTTATATTGCATATCACCCGAAACAGTCCATTTCAGCTGCAACACTGGAACTGTGTCTGCTGTCTCTGGTGTCATGGTCAGGAGGGACATTGCTGCCATCAGCGTCTGAAGGGCTGCGGACATCTGGCTGGTCCCTCTGTTGTCTGGTCCTTCTCTTGGATCCCCAGGTTACAAATGTCTCTGGTGGGGATGAACTCTGCTGCTGGATCTGCACCTAGGAAGGAATGTCCCCGGGGCCCAACTTGGGCCTTTCCAAATGCCATCCAGGCCTTTCCACATCACAGTGGAAACAAAGTTGTTGTCAAAAAGATTAACAAAAGTCAGTCTGTCACTTAGCTGCACTTTCTGTGTATGCCCGAAGTGCATTGCTAAGGTAAAATGCAAAGAATTTAAAAATGTAAAACCAAAATAATTTAAAAGTGTAAAACCGAAATAGATTAAAAATATAAAACCAAAATAACTTTAAAATGTAAAATCAAAATACTTTGAAGATGTAAAATCAAAAATGTTTTAAAATGTAAAATCAAAATTTAAAAATTGTAAGCAATCACATATCCCAAAATTCCCTTCTCTTGTTTAGAAGAGAAGATCTTGGGGATAGTCTGTGCAGTAATGACTTTACTAGAACACTCGGCTATATCCCTGAATTCTTTTGCCTAAAAATCAAAGTTTGAGTTTCTGATACCGAATTGTACTTCAGGAGTGTGAATCAATAAATCTGATATTTTCCTCCTGGGTCAAAGATCACACACTGTCTATTTATTCTAGTGATTAAAACAGCAATTTTCCAACCCATTCTAAACATAAACACTGTTTTATAAGTACCCGTAGGGGGTTGGGAAATCAAGCTCACCTGTGGAAGTGGAAAATCCACGAGGTAAGAAAAGAGGAGTTCCAACTCTCCAAAGACGATCCTAGCAGTTTTACAAGGATAAAACTCCACTCTCTCTAACTGCAAGGCCTTATCCCTGTAAGGTTTCTTAGAAATTAACTGAACTGTATTTTTAAAACTTTTCCGATTATACTCAATACCCCACAATTCCTTTTTGCCTTGGGGCATAAAGCCTACTCCTGTCCTTTGAAATGAAGACACAGGAGTTTTGAATGGATTAATGGGCAGTGCTGATAGTATTATCGCCCTTCCTTTTCCTCCTCCCCCTTCTCCCTTGGCCCAAGAAGGTGAGGCAGAGGGAAGAATTGGAAAATCCCCCAAAGGCTGATTCCAAATCAAACCTGAGCTTTGCACATAAAAAGAACTAAACTTCTTCTCAATGGAAGAGTAATGGATAAATTCCTTAAAACAACAATGCAGGAGGTAAACCAACAAAACGCTAAGAAGAATTTCTACAACTTTAGTCCATGTGGTTCGTTTATTTCCTTCCTTAGTTTCAGCCACTGGTTTGAACTCTTCCTGTTCTATCTGTATTAACCTAGCTTTTTCTTCTTTCTCTAGCTCAATCTGTAGTTTAACCTGCAATTCCAGCAACTCTTGCTGTGGCATTTCGTACTCTATACTGTCATACATACACACTAGCTCTAGGTTGCTTCCTCTCCGAGCTATATTTACTGGGTGTGGGGATAGCCTTCTGGGAGCTTGATTACAAGCTTCCTGCTGTTCTTCAGTGGTGATCTTTGTTAAAAGATCTTCCATCTGGCTCTTTAACCTCTTGATATAAGCATTATGTTCAGCTGTGTCCTTGAGTCTGATCCCAGATTTAACTGGGTCCATATTGCTTCTCTGTCTTCCCTCTTAAGTGGCGTTTCTACCGGATCTTTCAGAATCTTAATTCTGAATATTAAATATTTTCAAAACCTGATAATTCCTGATGCCCCACGTTGGGCGCCATTTGTAACGTGCTCTCCTGGCAGTTACAATTACTAGTCTGTCCTAGACTCACCAGAGTACCTTTGACCACTGTCCTTTGCAGTGTGAGCTCTACCCGGCTCGCCTCCTCTGAGGCCTTCTAAGGTCTCTGGCCACAATCTCTTGAATCTATAGCTTAGTAACCGGTAGCGCACTCAAGAACAACCACATGTAATCTTAAAAGCCTTTATTATACCTACTCACATAATGCCCTAACTGATGCCCTGACTTGTTGGTTCCCTGGTGAACACCTGGTCAGAAGACCCATGTGTTCACTACCAAAACCCTTACCTCTTTTGGCTACCCATCTTGGCTTGGCCACCCAGGCTAGGGAGCCAGAGTGAAGAGCACCAGGTTAAAGAGGGCGGTTGCTGCCTGCAGTGGGCTTACATAGGGCCTGTGAGGTCACACACACAGCCAATCAGCGAGAGAGTCACCCATTACGAAGCTATCTCAATATGGCCAGGATCCCGCCCAAGGGCAGTCCTAATATCCACAGAAATTACTTCTGGGCCTCAATCTCCCGATGCACTGTGTCCGCCCATTTAAAGGGCCCTTACAAGGGGCAATATGTAACTTGTCCAAAGGAATGGAGTTAGTTAAAAGGGCATTAGAATATCAGTCAAAAATTTTGTCTATGTGAATTTGGAGGAGATATGGGAAAACTGGGACACTAATACATTGTTGGTGGAGTTGTGAACTGATCCAACCATCCTGGAGAGCAATTTGGAACTATGCTCATGAGCTACTAAACTGTGCATACCCTTTGACCCAGCAGTGTTCCTACTGGGCTTATATCCCAAAGAAATCTTAAAGAAGGGAAAGGAAGCCACATGTGCAAAAATATTTGTGGCAGCCCTTTTTGTAGTAGCAAGAAACTGGAAACTGAGTGGATGTCCATCAGTTAAGGAATGGCTGAAAAAGTTATGGTATATGAATGTTATAGAATATTATTATTCTGTAAGAAATGACCAACAGGATGATTTCAGAGAGGCCTGGAGAGACTTACAGGAACTGATGCTGAGTGAAATGTGCAGGACCAGGAGATCATTGTACACCGTAACAATACTATATGATGATCAATTCTGATGGGCATGGCTCTCTTCAACAAAGAGATGATTGATGCAAGTTTCAATGATCTTGTGATGGAGAGAGTCATCTTTACCCAGAGAGAGGACTGTGGGAACTGAGTGAGGATCACAACCTAGTATTTTCATCTTTTTGTTGTTACTTATTTGCATTTTGTTTTCTTTCTCATTTTTTCCTTTTTGATCTGATTTTTCTTGTGCAACATGACAATTGTAGAAATATATACATAGAAGAATTGCACATGTTTATCATATATTGGATTATTTGCCATCTAGGGGAGGAGTGATAGGAAGAGGGGGTAATTTGGAACATAAGGTTTTGCAAGAGTCAATGTTGAAAAAATATTCATGCATATGTTTTGAAAATAAAAGGCTTTATTTTTTTAAAAAATCTTGTATATTATATCATGATCAAGCCTAGTATGACCTCCAAGCAGATGTGCCTCAGAGCAATAGCTAGGGTGGAACATCAGGATGGAACAGAAAAGAATGATAGTCTATTGTAGGAGAAAGAAGTTTTTGGGAAGTCCAATGATCTGCAGATTATCTCTCCTAGATCTATTTTCCAGGTCTATAGATTTTCCCAGTAAGTATTTGACGTTGTTCTCCAACTTCTCATTTTTTTGGTTTTGTTTGATTGATTCTTAGGTTCTCTGTGAATCATTCATTTCTATTTGTTCCATCCTGACTTTTAAGGAGTTATTTCTTCTTTCACAGTTTTTAGTTCTTTTTGTAAATGCCCAATTTCGTTTTTAAATGAGTTATTTTGCTCTATTGAATTTTTTTTCCATTTCCCTAATTTTTTTTGAGAATTATTTTCTTTTTCCAATTCAGAAATCCTATTTTCTTGAGACTTTTTTATCTTCTCCAATTCAGAAATCCTACTTTCCTGTGAT
The DNA here is from genome assembly GCF_048593235.1 of Sminthopsis crassicaudata. Lineage (NCBI taxonomy): Eukaryota > Metazoa > Chordata > Mammalia > Dasyuromorphia > Dasyuridae > Sminthopsis > Sminthopsis crassicaudata. The sequence continues at coordinate 531,970,627 of NC_133618.1, read as the reverse complement.
TTTTTTTACCTTTTCTAATTCACTAATTTTGTTTCCCTGCATCTCCTGTGAATTCTTTATTTTTTCCAACTCCAATTTCATAGCTTCTCTTTCCTTTCCCCATTTTTCTTCAAACTCTCTTAACTTTTTAATAGTCTCTTCAAGGAGAGAGTTATGTGATGGGGGGCAGGAATTGTTCCCCTTTAGGTTGTTATCTGCTGACTCTCTGCTGTTAACTTCCTCGGGGTTGGATACCCGCTCTTTCTCTGTGTAGAAGGAATCTATGGTTTTTTGGGGGGCTTTTTGCTCATACTTAAAAAATCTTTTGGGGTCTGTCCCTGGGGTAGGAAATTATTTATTTATTTCTTTACCAGCTTCCTCCCAGACCAGATGGATGCAGCGGCCCCTGCGCCTGAGCTAAGAGAGAGCTCTGGGAGAGAGTTCCCCACCCCATCCCTGGAAGTGCCTCAGAGGTGATCAGCACTGCTGTGCTTTGAGGGCGCTGTGTTTTAGCGGCTTCCCTGAGGTTGAGACTGAACAGTAAAGGCGACTCAAAGCCTAGCCTATGCCTCCCGGTGGGGCGTGGATGTCTGCAGCAGGTGATGTGAAAAGCCCCTGCGCTCAAACTGGAAGTGTCTGCCAGAAACCACGGTCCCTAGTTCAAAGGTTCCGCTTCTCTGGGACTTCCGTTCCACAGCCTCCAGCCAGCCGAGCCAGGCACTATGTGTTACTGCCCCGCCCACTCTTCAATCTCTTAACTACCCCGAGGTGAAAGCCTGGATTGCCTATGTCGCCCACACCCACCAGTGCTGAGATCTGCTGAGTCACCCCTGGGATCCGGGAAGATCCAATCTGGTTTTAAATTTTAAAGTTGCTTAGATTTCTCTTCTGAACTGCTGTATTATAAGCAGAGAAGAGCTAACAGCCTGTGCCAGATTCTTTTATCTCAGTGGCTTCTCTGATCCCAGAGCCCTCCCCAGCACGACCGGCGCAGTGTGCCACTACCCCACCGTCTGTGCTGGCCTCTCTTCTTCCTCCCCTGGGAGCTGACCTTTCCTGTTGAAACTCCAGATTCTCTTCAGCTGGTAAGTCGTGCTTCCAGTCCTTGTGGATTCTATCAGTCCAGCGCTATTTCTGAGGCTGGTTATATCTGGTTGGTTGTGAGGGAAGAAAGGAGCTTACACAGTCGCGTGTATCTTCTCAGCCATATTGGCTCCGCCCCCCCCCCCCGACACAATTTTCAAGATTTTTAGGCTACTGAGGGATAGGGTAAGCTCTCCTTTTCTGGTTTTATTTATAAGCAAAAAAGAAAATTCATTTTTTTTCTCCAACAGCCTTCAAATGATTTACAAAGCCAAATTCTTTAGACCTTTGCAATTGTGCTATTTCCCATCTGCAAATGGAAAAAAAATCAAAAATTCAGTGCAAAGGAAAAATAAGGCATCATCTTCTCCATTGAAACAATTTTCATTCATACTGTCCAACACATAGTAATAAATGTTTCTCTCTTGTGGGTGCCTTACAGATTACCTAGTCTACCTTCATTTGGAAGAGTGGGAAGGGAAGGGAAGAAGGGATGATTTGATATGATTTACCCAAGTCCATACAGTTAAGCTAGAACCAGAACATCAGTGTGATGATTCACAGACCTTGGTGTTATACCATGGATCAAACACAGAAAACTGCCTATCAGTGAAAAGCTCATTCTTAGACTAACTTCATCATCTTTACTTTCCTGTTTTTGAGTTTTGTTTTTGCTTTTTTTATTCCCCAAGGCTTCTTCCTTCTCTGATTATAGAATCTGGTATATTTGTCCAAGTGTTGGAAACCTAAACTCCAGTTCTTGCTATATTCACTAGGCTGGTGATAATTCTTTTCAAATTTGACTCAATTCAACAAATATTTATTTTGTTTTTGCTTTCTGATCCAACAGTTTATTGCCCTTGGTATTAGCCACTGTTCCCTTTTCTCACTTCTGATAGCTTTGTCTAGGACTACCTGCTTTTCTGCCAATATCACCTGCAATCTTTTCCTAGTCAATTCTCATTAACTAGACACATAAACCAGGACCTATCACAAAGGAGTGGTTAATTTCAATGGTAGTCATATAGTACTTTTCTTTTTAGGAAATACTTAGGAATTAAATGACTACATATGTTTCTTAGAGGAACAAATATGATATAAGTAATAAAAATCTCAAGTTTCCAGGGTCATGAATCTGATTCAAGATCATAAGCAGTTATAGGACATGGTCTGGGTAACCCAAGATGTGCCAGCACACCTCTGACCATTAGCATTACCATTGACCCTACCCCAAGGGTAAGACCATACTGGATCCCCATTCTATGCACTCCCATGGATTAAATAGAATGGATCTTAATAACTGTCAAACCTGATCACCACTACTCATTCTAGCAATTCATATGAGGTCAAATGAACTATCATCATTGACAAACATAGTGTTGCTAAAGAATATGACATAATGAGTAAAAAAGGTACTTCAGGTTTTGAAGATATAAGTGAATTTTTCATTTGTAGGACCAAAAAAAAGTAGGAGACTTGGGAAGGAAATTATATTTGGGGAGTGATCAACTGGATAAAAGGATAATACCTGAAAATGTTTAGGGTTACTGAACCATGGCTTAAAACACAGGAGTAATGGGTTTTTGGCAAGAGATAGAGTGCACCTGGTAAAGCAAAGAGTATACATATCAACATATTTGTTACAGGAAAAAATATTTGTCTGGCAGAGTCTGGAAAAATCTATTCAAAAGACTTAAAATGAAAGAGGAAAGTTTGGGAGAAAATTACTCATGTAATCTGACAAGCCTTATGCCATAGAACATGACAGGTCCAATAATTCAGGAGACAGTACCCAAAAAGAGAGCTAGCAATAATACTTGGACCTCAGATGTCTATGTACAAAAGCACAACATATGAACAATAAACCAAATGAACTAAAGAGAATAAAAAGCAAAGGAACAATCATTGAGATCATAACAGTAATATGGCTGGGAAAAAATATTCCTTATTCAGGAGGAACAAATTATATGAGGTGAAAGAAGGAAAATGAAGTAGAAATAGATATTAAAAACATAATTCTTTGAAAAGAAATTGAGGGACTTAAGGGAAGAGATGTTTTGGACAACATATGCATGAGGATTAAAATAGGCATCCCATATCTAATACCTTTGTCTGGGACACTCCATCTCCTTTTCTGTTCCTATCATCTGTAATCATTTCCTGGTCAATTCTCATTAACTAGACACATCAACTAGGAACTATCAGACATGATATTGGTGGAGGAATGTTCCATAGATCATCTAACTAGAAGGAGAAATTTAGATGAGAACTCTGAAAAACACATCTCAGATCTAACAAAGAAGCATGATATTATAGAGATATAGTATCTCAACAGTCTGAATATTCGCTGGTGCTTCCTCTCTCTCTGACAATACACAAGTGGTCAGCCATATTTTGAACTACTCAAATCATTTCTGGAATACAATGTTCAGTTTTAGGGAACATTTTAGGGAAGATGTGCCTGAGCCGTCAAGAAGGCAACTCAGATGATGAAAAGGTTGAAACAATATGCCACATGTTGATTGGCTGAGTAATGGGGAAAGTATAGCCTGAAGAAGAGAATGTTTAGAAAGGGGATATGACAGCTGTCTTCAAGTTTTCTGAAAGGCTGTGCTGGCTCCCAGTACTATGGAAGTAAAAGCTCTAGAGGAACAGATTTAAGATTGATTTAAGGGAAAAGTGTCAATGGATGGGGGTGGGGAATGGATAAGGAGGGGGAAAGCTTGTAGCAGGCATGTAGATTATAGTTCTCTGAAAGCAATCCTGTATATTATAAATAATTGTAATTATTGGCCCTGTGTGTTCTTCAAGATGAGCTGAGGTCTCACCTAATCAAAGAGCTAATCTTGTTCAAATCAAAGCTTTTCAAATTATTTTTTTCAATCAGCAAGCATTTATTTTCTCTTCCTCCTTCTTCCCTCCCCCAATATAGAAAAAGGAAAACAAAAACAAAACCCTTAGAACAAACATACATAATCAAGCAAAACAAATTTTCATATTTGCTTTTTCTAAAAATGTCAGTCTGACTATACATATTTAATCCATCATCTCCATGATGGGTGGTAAATGGCATTTTTCATCATGGTCCTGTGCAATATTGTTGGATCATGCATTGATAAGAATTCATTTTCCCAAATTTGTTATACTATAAGTTGTTCTTCTGGTAGTGGTAGTGGTGCTGGTGTTCAGTCAAGTCCAACCCATGGATTTTATCTATGGAGTTTTCTTGGTGAAGATATGAGAATGGTTTGCCATTTCCTTTTTCAGTATGTCTCCATCTTATAGATGGGGAAATGATGGCAAATAGCAGTTAAGTGACTTGTCCAGAGTTACATAGCTAGCAAGTGTGTAAGCTTGGATTTGAAATCAGATCTTCCTGATTTCATGCCAGTGTCCTATCCACTGAACCACTATCTGCACTTTAGTTTTTCTTTGCTTCTCTCCAAATCAATTCATTACAAGCTTTCCCAGATTTCTTTGAAACTCCCCTTCCTCATTTCTTACAACACAATAGTATTCCGTACTATCTCATTTGCTCCTCACCACAATCCTATAAGGTAGGTGCTATTATCCTCACTTTACATTTGAGGAAACTGAGGCAAAGAGAAATTAAGTGAGTTTCCCAGATGAGCATTCTACATAGTGCACCATCCAGCTGCACATAACAACTGTTAGATGTGATGAGTAACCAGGGATAAGGAGGCATGCAATATGACCTACAGAACACTGCCAACTCACTGCTTATCCTCAAGCAAGTTGATTGACCCCTGGGTCTCAGTTTTCTCAGCTGCTAGATCATGGGGGGAAGGCTAAAATAGATCAGAGGCTCTTAACCTAAGGTCTGTAAACTTTAAAAAATATTTTTGATAATTGTATGCCAACATGAGAGTTTTCCTTTGCAATTCATTGTAGTTTATTTTATGCATTTAAAACATTATTCTGAGAAGGGTTCACCAGATGGCCAAAGAGGTCCATAATACAAACTTGTTAGGATCCCTTAACTAGCTGATTCCAGACTTCTCTAGACTTTCTACATTGTGAAGCAGTTCATTTCTTGATCAGAATTCTAATTGTTAAAAAAAAAAAAATCTGTCTCAGGTTAAGCCAAAATCTGATTCCTGATAATTTTCATTCATTGATCTCTTTCTGTACCTTTTAGTTACTCCCCTGAGTCTAATGTATCATCTACATGACAACTCTGAATTCTGAAGAACTCCTAAATATAAGATGTTAGGGAGAGGAAGTTGGGCAGGTGTTCAACACAGAGGCAAAGTCCACTGAAGGAAATGAGAGTTGCTGAATATATCATGATTGCCTAGAAAATATTCACCCAATACAATAATGATAACCACGGCAGCAACAATAATAATGAACTTTAAATAATAATGCACTTTAAATGCACTAAAGCTCTCTAATGAACATTATCTTATTTAAACCTTAGGACATGGCTTACCCTCCCAATGGAAGAAATGCTTAGCTTTTATATATAGCAACATAAAAACATTTACAAGGAGTTTCTTGTTTTCTTTCAGCCCCATTAAATTCATTTTTAGCAGACCCATCACCCACAAAACATGCTACCATTTCTGAGGAACCACTGAGCTGGCAATATTCCAGTTTTCCATCACAATTGAATGGTTGTTAAATCTTTCTCAGGCAGAAAACAGAAGAGCTCAAGCTGTCACATAGTGGAACCAATTGCCTTGTGAGGTGGTGAGTTCCCTATCCATGGAGGTATTTGAGTAGATTCTGGTTGCCTATGTGATATAGTGCTGGTAACTTGAAAGGTGGGCATTTTCAGTCTGCCTAGGGATGACTAGGAAAGGGAATAATAATATCTGAAATGTATATACCCTGTTAAAATTTACAAAGAAGTTTATACATGTCATTTTATCTGAATCTCCTAATAATACTTTTTGGCAGATGTACAGATATTCTTATCCTACTTTGGTCGATAAGAGAAGTAGGAATCAGAGGGAGTGTTTCACAGAGGGCATTTAGGTAGTGCAATGGATAGAGGCCTAGATCTGGAATCAGGAAGACTTCAAATCCAGCCCCAGACACTTACTAGTATGACCCTAGTGACTCATTTACCACTGTCTGTCTCAGTTTCTTCAACTATAAAATGGGCATGATAATAACACCTACTCCAAGGGATACTGTGAGCATCAAAGGAAATAACATTTATAACAGTGTCTGGCCCACAGTAGATACTTATTGTTTCCTCTCCTTCCTTGTATCCCTAAAACCTAGCACATAATAAGAACTTTATAAATGTTTGCTGGCTAATCAACTGACCAATTAACTTGTCTTTGACAGTAAGTATGAGAGGTAACATTCAAACCCAGAGCTTGCTGACTCTTAAGTCTAGACTCCCAGCTAGCCTTTATTAATCAATGGTAATTACAGAACGTCCCCAAAGTCTGAGTCCAATTTTCAGCTGCAGAAGCTTAGGACAACACATATACAAGAGTCTTATGGCAGTTTTACTAAAGCTGAAAACTGCTTTAAAGCTTTTCAGACATTCTGCACATAACATTTTAGACTTTACAAGGTATTTTGTGCACACAATCTCATTATAGTGAGATTGTGACTCTCAGCTGAAAGCTCAATGACCACTTGTCCACTACGCTGCATAGTGGACTCTTTTTCAATTTGGAATTGGACAATAAGGTCCCTGGATCCCTTCCACCTCAAAGATTCTGTATCCTCTGTGATTCAGCTCTAACACCTTTCATACTAATGCCCAAATCCACTGGAATTTCTGAGACAATTATTTAATAATTCAAGGAGATAGAATAGGTTGTGGGATGGTATGGAATATCACTGGCCCTGAATCAGAGAACCTGGGCTTACATCTCACAAGAGATGCTGATTGCCCAAGTGATAATGAGCAAGTCATTTATAGTTCCTGGACCTCAGTTTCCCCATCTGTAAGAGAATCTTGGCAGTCTCTGAGCTCCCTTTCATCTCTAGACTTGTGATCCTGGGAGAGAGAAAGAGGGGAAAGTAGTCATCTCATATACATGAACTTCAGAAAATCAAGATATTGAGTCCCTAAATAAGCCAGTAATTTCTTCAGCTTTTCAGAGGGGGAAACACTGGCTTTGGAATCACAGGATTTATGCAATCTTTGGGTAAATCATTTAATTTTCTATACTTTGGGGCAGCTAGGTGGTGCAGTGGATAGAGCACCAGCCCTGAATTCAGCAGGACCTGAGTTCAAATCTGATCTCAGACACTTAACACTTCCTAGCTGTGTGACCTTGGGCAAGTCACTTAACCTCAGCCTCAGAGGGAAAAAAATTTTTTTTTCTATACTTTAATTTCCTCATCCACAAAACAAGGAGATTCTATTAAGTGGTATTTTCAGTTTCTAAATCTACAATCATATGGTCCTATCTCATTTACCTAAGGCAAATGAGAAGGCAGCTACGTGGCACAGTGGATAGAGGCAGGACGACCTGAGTTTAAACCTGATCTCAGATAGTTCTTAGCTACATGATCTAGTCAAGTCACCTAACCCTGCTTGCCTCAGTTTCCTCATCTGTAAAATGAGCTGGAGAAGGAAATGGCAAACCATTCCAGTATCTTTGCCAAGAAAATCCCAAGTGGTCATTACAAGTCAAACATGAGTGAACAACTGTTCGGCCAAGCACTGTGTTAAGTATCTTTGTCAAGAAAATCTCATGGACTTATTCATGGGGTCATGAGGAACAGAACACAACTAAATGCCTGAACAATAACAATGCAAATGAGAACTAAATAAGAGAGTTCCACTAAATGAAATCTAACTTCAAATCAATAACTCTTGTCCTGAAGACCTAAATCTAAAGATACCTCATTATCCCTTTGCCCTTTCATCCCCCAAAATGCTTGCTTGGATTTTGTTGCAAAAAATAATCTTAGATTTTAATTCAGTAGGTAGTTAACAATATTCCATGCTGTCACATTATCTTTTCATTAGGACTCATTTAAATTATCTTGGAATTGCCTAGGTAATAGAGTGGAACCAAGTAATCACTAAGTTGCATACTTACTCTATGCTTATAATGCATTATTTTTTAATGCAAGGTTGTCGAGATCGCCATTCTTTCATTCAGTCAGTTTTCAATAACTAACATGAACTTTGTGGCCTTACTTGAGAATTAATGAGATAGGCAATATGCATCAGAAGATTAAAGTTTTAACAAAACTTGATGTTTTCCACAACTTGAAACTCAATCTTGACATAAATGTCATTTCGATTGCAAAACTTGGCCTGACAGAGCACTTGATTTCTCTCTATAGATGAAAACACAGTTATATATATGGATTAATTCAATTCAATAAACTTGTTCTAATGTGTACTATGTGCAACATACTTTGTTAAGCTCTGGAATAAAAAGTTTTGAAGTTGTAAATCTATCCAACTCTCATTTTACAGATGAGGGAATAGAAAACCAGAGGTATTAAATGACTTATGAAGGATATACAGATAGTGAGAAGCAAAATCAGGACTCAAGCTAAAGTCTCCTAACTCAAAATCTATAGTTTTTTTCACCATGTGTCTTTATAGAAAGATGAGATCAGACACAATCTGTACCCTTATAATCTAGTTGGGAGGAGAAAATGCACATCTAAACCTGAAGTCCCACAGAAGGGAGTAGAATGAACTAGTTACTATGGGAGATTCATGAAAGAAAAGATATTCTTTCTGACTATGGGGATTAAAGATTTTATAGAATAAATGGGCCTTGAAGCATTTCAAGGGGTAATAGTTGTTATTCTGATTCAGTTTTTCCAGTCATATCTGACTCTTCCTGACCCTATTTGGGGTTTTCTTGGCAGAGACATTGAAAAGGCTTGCCATTTCCTTCTCCAGCTCATTTTACAGATGAGCAGAGTTAAGTTACTTGTCCAGAGTCATACAGTTAGTAAATGTCTGATGAGGCTAGATTTGAATTCAAGAAGATGTCTTCCTGACTCCAAGTCCTATGCTCTGTGTACTAGCTGCCTTACTCAGGGTAGAGATGATTTCAATTCATTTCTCTCCCTTTCTTTCCTCAAATCAGAATGAAATTTCTCTCTCTCTCCCTCTCTCTCTCTCTCTCTCTCTCTCTCTCTCTCTCTCTCTCTCTCTCTCTCTCTCTCCCTCTCTCTCTCTCTCTCTCTCTCTCTCTCTCTCTCTCTCTTCTCTTCTCTCTCTCTCTCTTTCTCTCTCTCTTTCTCTCTCTCTCTCTTTCTCTCTCTCTCTCTCTCTTTCTCTCTCTCTCTCCCTCCCTCCCTCTCTCTCTCTCTCTCTCTCTCTCTCTCTCTCTCTCTCTCTCTCTCTCTCTCTCTCCCTCCTTCCCTCCCTCCCTCCCCCCCTCTCTCCCCCTCTCTCTCTCACTCTCTCTCTCTCCCTTCCTCCCTCTCTCTCTCTCTCTCTCTCTCTCTCTCTCTCTCTCTCTCTCTCTCTCTCTCCCCCTCCCTCCCTCTCTCTTTCTCTCTCTCTCTTTCTCCTTGCAAATATTATTTCCTTAAATTTACCTTCTCTCTTCAAGCTTTCTCCTCCATTTCCCGATCCCTCTTCTAGTATAATTATCCCTTTATTATTTCATCATATATTTATGTTATCCCCTCCACCCAAAGCTCTCTTGCCTGACTTAGATAAGAAAGATTCATGCAGCCTACCTCCATGTTTGTGTATTCTCTTATGGGGACTCAATTACTAAAAATAATTAGATTCCTTCTCCAGCTCCCTATTCTGTTTCTAGGGTATTTTCTTCTTTCTTTCCTTTTTTTCCTTTCTTTTTCCTTCTTTCTTTCTTTCTTTCCTTTCTTTCTTTCTTTCCTTTCTTAATTTTTTTCTCTTCTCTTTTCTTCCTTTCTTTTTTATACCCAGGCTCCAAGTTTATTTTTATTTCCTAATTCATACTACAGGAGAATGGTTGTCTAAAAGAAAAATAATTTCTTCTTCTCCCTTCCAGATAAAAGCATTTGATCATAATTTAGCCCTTTTAAGTTGCAAATTTGTTTGTTTACTTTTATTTTTTTTTAGGCTTCTCTTATCGCCTGTGTTTCCACTTCAAAAATACTTCTCAATTGTTTCTCTCAAAAAGAAAGCTTGGAAATCATCATCCTATTAAATGTATTTTTCCCTCTGTAGGATTAATCTCTAGCTTTTCATAATAGGTTCTTCTAGCACTTGCAAAGGTTTTTTCCCATTAGTTTTTATTATTTCACATTTCATTCTTCCTTTGCTTTCTCATATTTGCTGTATAATCCTTTTGGCTGGCATTCCCTGGTGTACAATCTCTTCTTGTTCTGCCTACGCTTTACAGAATTTTTTTTTAAGTGAATGCTCTGAAGTTTGGCAAACACATTTCTGGGTGTGTTGAAATTGAGATTTCTTTCAAGTAGTGACCTATGAATTCTACTTTCAAAAGGAAACTAAGTGGTAGAGCAGATAGAGTCTTAAACATGAAGCAAAAAATATCAAATTTGCATCAAATACTTATTAAGAGTGGGAAAATCATTTAACCTCTGTTCTCCTGTGGGGAAAAAAAAAAGCACTTACCTCCAAAGGTTTATGTAAAGATAAATAATATTTGTAATGTGCTTTACAATCTTTAAAATGCTATATTAATGCTAACTATTATTATTATCCTCATTAGTGTGATTATTCTATTTATATCTGATTCCATTAGTTCTGAAACTAGTTTTCTTCTATACTTTCTTGGATTGTGTTGTCCAGATTTTTTTTATTTTATCATGATTTTGGTAGAGTTATTAGTTTTAAAATCATCTCCTTTTGTTCTGCTGTCAATTATTTTGGATAGTAGATACCTTGCATATTCTTCCAATTTTCCTAACATTTAACTACATTTTAACAAGTCATCTCATAGTTTTGAATTTTTGAATTCTTCTTCTCTCATTTTATTTTTCAGAGCATCTGCTACTTTGGCAAGATTTTCCAGCTTCTCTTCTAAACTATTTATCCTCCTTCCAAGTTTTTCTAGTGTGCTTTCACATACCTTCTTTCATTTTTTTTTTCACTAGGCCTGCAGTTTCACTCTTTGTATCCCTGTGGCCAATCCATTCCTTTTCTGGTATTTTAAACAGTACTTATTGCCAAGTTTTTCTCTTTTTTTTGGGGGGGGGGTGACTTTTTCCCTGTATTTAAGAGTTTCTTTATATTGGCTCATTTCTTCAGCTCTCCAATGGTTAGGGAAAACTGACCCACCCTCCCATCTTAACTTTCTATTTATTTTGAACTTTCCTTGGCTACGCAATTGCTGGGAATTACTGTCATTGCAATCACTGGAATAATTGTGGTAGTTATTTCCAAAGGGAGTACTGCCAATCCCTCAGCATAGGGCCTAGGATAGGAAAGAAGAATTGTTAGCAGCCAAATAGCATTCTCAATCCTCGGCCTGAAGCAGAAAAGCTTTTAAGTCTGGCTAATAGTGGTTTTTGGGCCTTTTTTCCTCTACACACTTCTAGATGATGACAATATTGAGTAGGGTAAACAAGACTATTAAAGAACATAGATTTCAATAGGGAGCTGGGGGAAGGGTAGTATCCATTCATGCAACCATAGATACCTCTCTACCATGGCCATAGCTTAGAAAAGGGTCCAATATAGCCAGGAGATAGAAGCCACATCTTTTCTACTCAATGCAAGTTAATAGTATAGTCTTTTATCATTTTTTTTCTTGTGTATTATCTTATTGTAAATGTTTTATGTTGTCTTTTGTTTCTTTTTATTTTTAATTGGTTCTTAGAGCTCAAATTCTTAATCGTCAATCATGAACTTTTCTTTACTATTTTTCCTATTTTGATAACTGTAAATCTCTAATCAACATATTTTAAATAATACATTGTATTTAATATATAATGGTATATACAATAAGTAATTCAATTTATTCCTGTTGTCATACTATGTATTCTTTTTTTAAGCATTTAAAAATATTATTGTGAGAAGTGGTCTGTAGGCTTTATCATATTGCTAAAAAAAGTTCATGACATATGAAAAGGGAGAGTTAAGGTTAGCCAGAGGCTTTCATGTCATAATCTCTATTGAAATTTTCAAACTTTCTTTTAGAACAAATGTGTTTAAGAGGAAGTTGAAGAAAATTAGGAAAGCTGAAAAGATAGAAGACAGGTGATAGATTGGAAATATAAAATGAAACAAATATTCTCAGAAATCACTTGATTGATTTTACTTAACTATATTATAAAGGAAAGCTTCTGGGATGAGAGAGGTTTTGAGTAAATATAGTAATAGAAGTAAGAAAAAGAGAATCAATAAACCATTAAAATACATAAAAGAAAGTTCTGAAAGGAATGCAAACAAGGCAGTTTTGTTATTACTACATTAATTTAAATTATGGTTATTGTTTTGTTAATGTTATTGTTGTTTTAAATGTGCCAGGCCAGATGTGGTAGCACAACTTGCAAACCTTGCTGCTGGGGAGACTGAAGGCTGTTCGATTGCTTGAATTTGGGAGTTCAAGAGGACTGAAGCTTATCCAATGGATGAAATAAGTCTGGCATCAGTATTTTGAGCTCCTGGCAGAAAGAGCCATTAGACTATCTATGGAGATATGAAACAACCCAAGTAGAAAATGAAGTAGGTATAAAATTCTGTTACTATTGGTAGTGAGAATAGTCCTTGAGTGGCCAATATTCTTCCAACTCAGATGAGATAAGGAGACCAAATCTCAAAACAAAACAATTTTTTAAAAAGCCATTGTAATGTAAAAGAAGTTCAGTTTCATGAACAATTATCTTTTTTTGTTCTCTGTATAATGAAATGTATATTAATGATTATTAAATTAATAATAAAAATATTTAAATAAAGTTTGGGGGAATGAGTCATAAGGCATAAAAATAGGAGGTTTCCAAATATTTTATACTTGGTTACATTTTGACTGTCAAAGAATCCTTAAAACCTTTCCAGGTGGTTTTCAAGGTCAAAACTATTTTCATAATAATACTCATTTTTTAATCTCAATTTAGTAAATATGGTTAGATATAACCCAAATAAAGCTCTTTGAAAGGTAGTCAATAATTTATGAAAGCATAAATGAATTCTGAAATCTTAAGTTTGAAAATCACTAAAGTAGAAAAAACAAATTAAAGCTGAAGGAAAAAAGAATAGAATACTGTTTCTAATGATCCCTTCTGAGTCAATCCACAGTTGCTCCATATGTTAAAGACTTTGGATAAGGAGGAAAAACAATTAATTTCATCTGCCTCAGATAATGATAATACTGAAAGAGAAGAGAGGAAAAGAGTGGAAAGAAAGGAAAAAAGTGAGGAAGAGAAAGAAAGACATGAAGGAAGGATAGAAGTGGAGAAAGAAGGAAGGGAGAAGGGGGAGAGAGTGAACTAGGGAGGTGTTAGGTTCTTACTAAGTGCTAATGAGATAATGAGATATTAGGTTCTTACTAAGAGCTAAGTCGGTACTTATCCTCTGGGAGGATAAAAGAAGGCGGCACTTGAGAGAAAGACAGTCTCTTGTCTGGGCCAGACCTGAGACAGCTCTCTGGAGGAAAGAAGAGTCTCTGCTCTAGATCAGAGTTGAGGTGGCTCTCTGGAGGAAGAAGTCTCTCCTCTAGACCAGAGAGTGATCGGCAGTTTCTGGAGACGACAGCACGTTATAGGGAGGAAAGGAGAAGGGAGGGGAAAGAGAGAGAGAGAGAGAGAGAGAGAGAGAGAGAGAGAGAGAGAGAGAGAGAGAGAGAGAGAGAGAGAGAGAGAGAGAGAGAGAGAGAGAGAGAGAGAGAGAGAGAGAGACTATTTTGGTTTGGTTTTCCCCTTATATCAAAGAATCTTTAAAGTCACTTCCATTTCACACATTTTATGATTCTGTGAATGAGCTGAGAATAGTGAAAAGAGTTTTGTGTTTGTTTTTTAATGCCATGTGGGGATCAATTGAAAGAGCTAGAGATCTTTAGCCTGAAAAAAAAAAAAAGAAGTTTAGGTATAACATGATATCTATCATCAGATATTTGAAGAACTGTTAATCTTGTTCTGCTTGGTCTAACAGAAGAGAACTAAGAGAGTTAGAAGTCACAGAAAGCACATTTTAGCTCACTATAAGGAGAAATTTCCCAATAATTCAATCTGTCTTAAAGCAAAATGGGGTGATTTAAGAAGTAGTAAGTTGCTGGGTCTGGTGGCATATGGGTATAGTCCCTGCTTCTGGGGAGACTGAAATGAATGGATCAATTATATTCATGAGTTCTAAGTTTTAGTACTTGAAGCCAATCAAATGTCTCACCAAGTAGACCACCAATATGGTATGTCCCCTTGAAGTGGAGAGCCTTCAATTTGCCTAAGGAGAGGCAAAACTGTTAGGATTACAAGGTGAGAACTCAGGTTGTCTGGACAGTGACAAGGTGAGAACTCAGGTTGACTTGACAGTTGGGGCCTTTAAAGGGGGTTTACACCTTAGGAATTCTAAGAGGAGCAAGTTCATTGGTGGAAGTATTTCTCCACGCCCCATTGAGTTCTCACATACCTATTCTCTGGGAGGATAAAAGAAGGGTAGCATTGGGTCTGAGAGAATCTACTGTGATATAGAGTTGTGGCGCCAGGCAGGCTGAAAGGAGACCAGTCTGATTTGAGGAAGGACAAGAGCTGGAGGAGATTCAGAGCTCCCAAGAAACCTGCGCACAGAGGAAAAGATTTTACAGATCTCCTCCCAGAGAAGGATTATAATTGAGCAGACAGACCCTCACAATTCAAGAACTTTACAATATCCCTCTGTAATTAATGCCTTAATCAAAAGACATGAAAGTAATGGAAGGGATCACAGGTACCAAGACATCCTAGCAGGTGTTTAATACTAGAGTTTAAAGAGATTTCAAATGTCATCTAATAGAATTCCCTCACTTCACATGTGAGGAAACAGACCCAAGTAGAATAAAAGTCTTGTCCAAGATCACACTTGTAGTAATCATCAGAGTTAAGGTTTGAATCCAAGTCTTCTGATGGAGCATCTAATATTTTTTTTAAACAGAAATATTTTGCTTTTTAGTTTTGTCACTTTAAGTAATTGATTGACTATTCTTCCCAGCATTGACCCTGAAAAGATGAATACTACAAAGGAGGAGATAGGGTCTAAATTTAGTTCAATTGATTTTCAGTCATGTCTAACCTTTGTTGACACCATTTTGGATTTTCATGGCAAGGATACTGAAGTGGTTTGCCATTTCCTTCTCCAGCTCATTTTACAAATGAGGAAACTGAGGCAAACAGGATTAAGTAACTTGCTCAGGATCACACAATGAGTAAATGTCTGAGGTCAGATTTGAACTCACAACCAAACTCCTGACTCCAGGCCCTACAGCTCTGGTCAGAAAAATAGAGGAAGTTAAAGCTTCCATAACAATCAGGGATCAGTCTCATAATTGGTCATCAGACTTCCAGTCTGGGCAAGATATAGAAATTTATAACAACTTATTAAGAATATTATAGGCCAAATGCAAATTAAGACCACTCTGAGATACCACTACACACCTGTCAGATTGGCTAAGATGACAGGAACAAATAATGATAAATGTTGGAGGGGATGTGGGGAAATTGGGACACTAATACATTGCTGGTGGAGTTGCGAAAGAATCCAGCCATTCTGGAGAGCAATCTGGAATTATGCCCAAAAAGTTATCAAACTGTGCATGCCCTTTGACCCAGCAGCGCTACTACTGGGATTATATCCCAAAGAAATACTAAAGAGCGGAAAGAGTCATATATGTGCCAAAATGTTTGTGGCAGCTCTTTTTGTTGTAGCTAGAAACTGGAAGATGAATGGATGTCCATCAGTTGGAGAATGGTTGGGTAAATTGTGGTATATGAAGGTTATGGGATATTATTGCTCTGTAAGAAATGACCAGCAGGAGGAATACAGAGAGGCCTGGAGAGACTTAAATCAACTGATGCTGAGTGAAATGAGCAGAACCAGAAGATCACTGTACACTTCAACAACAATACTGTATGAGGATGTATTCTGATGGAAGTGGAAATCTTCAACATAAAGAAGATCCAACTCACTTCCAGTTGATCAATGATGGACAGAGGTAGCTACACCCAGAGAAGAAACACTGGGAAGTGAATGTAAATTGTTAGCACTAATATCTGTCTGCCCAGGTTGCATGTACCTTCGGATTCTAATGTTTATTGTGTAACAAGAAAATGATATTCACACACATATATTGTACCTAGACTATATTGTAAACATGTAAAATGTATGGGATTGCCTGTCATCGGGGGGAGGGAATAGAGGGAGGGGGGGTAATTTGGAAAAATGAATACAAGGGATAATATTATAAAATATATATATATATATAAAATAAAAAAAAATTTAAAAAAAAAAAAAAGAATATTATAGGCCAGATTGCTACTTAGGTGCAAGGTGAACAAGGTTACCTCCAAGGTCCCTTTCAAAATTCTGAAATTCTATGATTGTGTAAGATATTAACATAATCCTTAACAGTTTACAAAGGACTTTGAGAATTTTATTTAATCTTTATAACCATGTGATGATATAACTATGATTCTTGGCTTACAGTTAAGATAACTAAGGCTTTACAAAGTAAAACAGTAAGTAGGAGAACTAGAATTTAAATCTGTGACATTCTGAATCTAAATTCAGTTTTTCTTCCCTCTACTTGCTAACGAAGATAAGGTCTACTAGATGCTTAGTAAGTACTGAATAAGTCAAAGAGGTAGCTAATAAATTAATTCAGGACCTCATAAGAAGCATAAGTTCCTAGCCCAATACCAAGTCAGATCCTTCAAAACAAGGTACACCTGTGGAACACCTTGTAATAGAAAAGTTCACAATCTGGAGTTTGAAATATATTTATCTGTGCTTTATTTCCCCTAGGAAGGTAAAGGAAGGAGTCAGAAATTATCATTGTCTCACCCTTTCCATTATCATTCTTAAATACATTCAAATATAATTTCATTGGTATTTGACCCCCAAATAGCCTTAGCTTAAATTTCTTTTCTTAGGATTAATGACTTAAAGAAGGATTTAAGAAATGATCTGCTCCTACTCCCTTATGGAACAACTAAGTCATTTTACTGAAATCATACAAGTAATGAGTAGAGGAGCTAGGATTTGAACCCAATTCCCTACATTCAGATCCAGAATATTTTCCCCTATAGGAGTTGCTTCCCCCCCCAACCTCATTTATTTCCTAACTTGATCTTTTTATCCCCAAAAAAGATTTAGTATTTCTTCTTTCTGTGTTTATTTCAACTAGCCCTTGGCCCTTCTCTTAAAATTCACTATAAATGGTGCTGTGAGCCTTCATTTGATAGTATCCATGTGTATCCCACTGAGAAAACATTTCCTAAGATGCTAGTGCCCATGGCTTCTTTTCCTAAACTGATTTTAGAAAATACAATTCATCAGACTATCAGTATGATGGAAAGACCTTAGTTCTAACAAGTATAAAAGTGGCCATGGGGATTTCTCAAGTTATTTAAACTATTAAAGAGTCATTGGAATCCCCATCAGCAATTACACCCTGTAAATGATTAAAG
Source organism: Sminthopsis crassicaudata (assembly GCF_048593235.1). Taxonomy (NCBI): domain Eukaryota; kingdom Metazoa; phylum Chordata; class Mammalia; order Dasyuromorphia; family Dasyuridae; genus Sminthopsis; species Sminthopsis crassicaudata. The sequence continues at coordinate 531,953,041 of NC_133618.1, read as the reverse complement.
ATGGCTATCAGATGTTTGAGCTACTGGAGTGTGGAAGCCATTTAATGTTTTAGCTGTACAGTGCCTAGTAGAGTGTTTTGCTCTCCTAGTTGCCAAACAAGCATTTTCTCTTTCAAAAGGTTGGGGTTTTTTCCCTCTGATTCTTGAACATTTTTTAAGCCTATTACTCTTTTCACAAAACCATGACCTGACTATAAAATCTGTTGGTAATTAAACATGGGAAATAATAAGATTCTTTAATTAAGGAAATTCTTTCGAATTAGAATTTTAAATTATTTAATTTCCCCACCTGGTGGTATCAAAGAACAGGATTTTTTTTAGTACAAGATAAAATACATTTGGTTCCTTTAAAAAAAAATCTTGGAATGAATAGGGTTCAGTTCCATTCAATAAATTTTTATTTTAAAGACATCTTTTATTGATGCATTTTTACATCACTGTCATTTCCTAATGACCCCACCACCACCATCATAAAACTCTCTCTTGTCATAAAGAATTATACCTAAACAAAACAGATTGGTTTCTTAGCCATTTCTGACACTTTATGCTTTATTCTTCACCTTTAAACCACCACTTTTCTGCTGAGAAGAGAGGTGTATTTCTCTATCAGTCTTCTGAAGTCAACTGTTCATTGTACTGATTAAAGTTCTATTGCCTTCCTTCCTATATTTTTAATCCTGTTTTTACATAACATTTTTTGTTTTTACATTACCTTCATATACAAATATATCTTTTCCCTTCCTACATAGCAAGACACCACCTCATAAAGATTTTAAAAGAAAAGAAAAAAAAAGCAGCTCAGTAAAATCATCCAACATATCTGATGTCTTTCAGTGTTGTTCTCTTTAACACTATTATGGTCAATGAGTAGATTGTTATCCCGGTTCTGTTTACTTCATCCTTATGGTACATACATATGCACACAAGCTGTGTGTAAATAATTTAACTTCTCAGTGCCTTAGCTAATTCTCTAAAACTGTAAATAACAGTTAAATTGTCATCATGGAGAAAATTTCCAAACTAGATACTTCCTTACTGATAAAATTTGATCCACATCAATAAAGAAAAAGAGAAGTTAATAATCTAGTGATATTTCCTAAAATTCTTATGAGAGAAGCACTCAAAGTGCTGCATTATGACACAAGTCCTTCATAAAAAATTTGTCAAAAGGCCAAAGGGATAGAGTTGTTATATCAACCTCTGCTCCCTCCATGCAGCAACATAACTCTCCCCCAAAAGGAGGATGGCCATTAATTTCAAGAGAACCACTCAAATTGAACATTACAACATGGCATGACAGAAAATCTATTGGGGAAAACGAGGTGATGGCCTTTTTTGTGATCTAGCATACACAGAGACAGACACAATCCACCATGCATATTTAATTAAAAATAACTGCCAACAGTAAGTGAGATGAATGACTCAGAATCTAAATTATGAGCCCTGGTCATATATTTGAATCATATCTAAGACTTGACATATATAATAAACAAGTAGACAGACAGAGCCAATCTACAACCAGTTGTTGTAGTAAAATCTGGGTTATTCAGCTGAAAACTACATTTTCACAAATAAATAAGTGGAAGCTTTAGAGATCCCTGAGACTGTCCTGGGAGCATAAGATTGGGAACCAAAGCCAGACCACAGGTTCCTGAAGCCTAGCAGAACAGTAATCCTGTGCTTCAAGTTATTTAGGCAAGTTTTGATATGTCTCAATTCATTTTCTATACAAGACAGAGCTAAATGGGCAAAGTAAAGATAGTAGTAATAGTAGTAGCAGTAGCAGCAGCAGTAGTTGTTGCAGCAGTAGTAGCTAAGTTTTATAGAGAGCTTTAAGGTTTTCAAAGTATTATATATATATATATATATATATATATATATATATATATATATATATATATATATATATATATATACACATATATACATAAATATGTATGTAAATGTATATATATATATGTATATATCATAATAGTCCTGAGAAGTAGGTGCTATTACTCTCTCCTTTTTACAGATAAGGAAATTGTGGCAGACAGAGGTTAAGTCACTTACTCAGGGTCACATAGTCAATGGGTATCTGACAGTGAATTTGAACTCCAATCTATCTTGAATACAAGCTCAGTACTCATGGTCACCTATCTGCTAGTTTAAAAAAAAAATGTTTAGATTAGATGTTGGATAGAACTTTATGACCACAAGGCCTGTAATACAGTGGTATCGGTTACTTAGAGAAATTGCAGCATCCTTTTTTTTCAGCAACTATTAAAGAGAAAAGATGACAATTATCTGCAATGGTACCTGGCACACAACAGATATTTAATTAATAAATGTGCAGCACTCCCTCTAGTTTTACTTCACCATGGCTGCTGGGTCCCCAGAGGCTGGCTGATTATTCTCAAAATTCTAAAGACTTGTAGTTTTTATTACTGTTACTCATAAGCCCCAATTTAGCTTTAATATGGATATCAGTCTATCAATATAGTAAGGACAAAAGCTACAAAAATATCCCTAAAATCAGGGGCACATTCTGCATCCTTCACACATATGATCCCTGGGAAGAGGAGACATAAGCTAAAACTTAAAACACAAAGGTGCTGTAAGGGACATGTGAGATTTAAGCACTCTTGGCCCCAGAAGAACTTTTCTCCCTTCAAAGAATCTCCACACATTTCTCTTGTGGGCATATATCCATTAAGGACAAGTCACTCCCTTACTCAGTGAGCTAGCTCCCAGAGAATGCAAGTCTTGGCTAACAGGTCAATCCAGTGCTGTACTTATAGGACTCTGCTGCTGCTGCTTCTGTCTCCAATTGTCCTGTTATCCAAGAACCCTCTAATACTCATTCACCTAAGATCAGGAAAGAAAAAATACCAAAAGGGGGGGAAGCCATGCAGTCATGCCCTCAAGGACACATAATGGCTGGTGAGAGATCAAGCAGCCAGTATCTCTCCTCCAGTGACTCACAATAGTTCTTGGCTCAAGCACTGTTGGAAAGGAAAATGTAAAAGGAGTCAAGCTTTGAGGTATATAGATAATTTGGGATGTGAGATCAATTCTGGTTCTGTGCTTCCCGAATCATCAGCCCTTCCATCTCTGAAACCTATAAAAAGGTTTTTATCATGACAGTGTGGACCTGACATATCATAGCCAAAACCAATTTCAGAAATTCAACACATTGGACTGAAAACAGCAGATTCTCATTGACTATTCACCCCCATATAAACAAACAAATGAAAAGAATATTAAGTGATTACTCTATGACAAGTCCTGAAGATGTAAATAGAAAAAACAAAATAGTCCCAATCTTGCCTATAGACCAAGAGATGAATTAGATGTCTCCTTGAGGACATTGACATGGTCTAATCTTGGTTCATCTTTCTACTTCCAGAGTTTGTATAGAATTGAATTCTTTATCTTAGTATTCTGTCTTATACATGGAGAAGAAATGTAGCTGTACAAAAAGGGGTAAATTAATGAGAAGGGAATGTATAAAAATGTCAAATTGAAGAGGGAATTAATTAACATCTCAAGTCTGGGGAGAAAAAAGCATAGGATTTTCATGCTGGAAATGATTCCTTCTAATTCCATAGATAATGGGACAGAGTGGCACATAAGACCTCCCCAAAAATGTGACCTTCATGTCTGTGATAGGAATAAAAATAACATCTGTTTAAGATCCTTCACTCTACTAAAATAACACCATCCTCTACCAGATAACATTTTCCCTATTAATGTCAGGGAATATGCATGTGAGATAGTATGTCATTGTCATGGTGGGAGAAAGAGAAAATGCATTTTAATAAGCATTTATATAGCACTTATTATGTGCCAGGATCTGTACTAAATGCTTTTTTTAAGTTTTATTTCATTTTATGATTTTATATCATCTTATTGCAAACAAATGGTACGACTTAGGGAAACTGGTCTCAATACTTCATAATAAAACCTCCTATCATTGGGATAACCCTAGAAAGAGGTGCATCAATATGATTTGATTCAGCAGTCACTACTGGGTCTGTATCCCAAAGAAATAATAAAAGAGAAGAAATGACTCCCCTCTTTTTTTTATGTTTGTGGCAATTATTTTTGTAGTGGCAAGGATTGGAAAGTGAGTAGATACCTATCAACTGTGGAATGACTGAATATGAATGTAATGGAATATTATTATTTTTTTATTTTTTTATTATATATATATATATATTTTATAATATTATCCCTTGTATTCATTTTTCCAAATTACCCCCCCTCCCTCTATTCCCTCCCCCCGACGACAGGCAATACCATACATTTTACATGTGTTACAATATAGTCTAGGTACAATACATGTGTGCGAATATCATTTTCTTGTTGCACAATAAACATTAGAATCCGAGTACATGCAACCTGGGCAGACAGATATTAGTGCTAACAATTTTCATTCCCCTCCCAGTGTTTCTTCTCTGGGTGCAGCTACCCCTGTCCATCATGATCAACTGAAGTGAGTTGGATCTTCTTTATGTTGAAGATTATGGAATATTATTGAAATGATGAGAAGGATAGTTTCAGAAAAGCCTTAAAAGACTCATATGAACTGATGCTGAATGAAGTGAACAGAATTAGGAGAAAATCATATACAGTAACAGCAACATTATGTGATGATCAACTCTGATAGATTTAGCTCTTCTCAATAATACAGGGATCCAAGGCAATGCCAAAAAGCTTTTGATGCCATCTGCATCCAGAGAAAGAATTATGGAAACTGAATGCAGATAAAAGCATACTATTTTCACCTTGTTGTTGTTATTTGCTTTTTCTTCCTCATTTTTCCCTTTTGTTCTGATTTTTTTCATAACATGACTAATATGGAAATTTTAAAATTGATTGTACATGTATAATACCAGATTGCTTGCTGTCTTGGGACAGGGGAGATAAGGGAGAAAGAGAAAGGTTTGGAACTCAAAATTTTCCGAAAATGAATGTTGAGGGGGCAGCTAGGTGGTGTAATGGATAGAGCACCAGACCTAAAGTCAGGAGGACCGGATTCAAATCTGGTCTCAAACACTTAACACTTCTTAGCTGTGTGACCTTGAGCAAATCGCTTAATCCCAATTTCCTCAACCAAAAAAAAAAATGTTGAGAACTACTTTTACATGTGACTGGAAAAATAAAACACTATTGAATTTTTTTTTTAAAAAAGGAGAGATTTACAAAATCTAGATTCTAGGACAATGTATAATGATGGAAAATATACTGGATTTGAAATCAAAGAACCTAACTTTGAATTTCAGATCCACTTTACTTCCTTTATGTCCTTGGACAAATAACTTAAAATCACTGAATGTGAATTTCTTCATTTCTAAAGTTAAAGAATTAAAAAAGATGACCTATGAGATTCCTTCTAATTAAATCTATGACTCTGTGACCTAATCCTAGTTCATCCATCATCTAGTTGTATGCATTTGGATCACAGAAAGTGAGATCTAGTGGGGAAAATGATGAGCTTCTAAGTTCAGTAGCCAAGAAATTTAGTTTTTAGTCCTGACTTTACCACCAGGAAGGCCACTTTGACTTATAGCCACAATAAGTGACTGATTGGCTGTGTGGAGTGATTAGAGGGGCTTTGAAAGTGCCCCTCCTTTTGACCTGCCAAAGATTCTTTACATCAGTCATCCTTTATGTTACAGCAGAAAAGGACTCTATTAAAATATAAATATAAACATCATCTGAGAAGACTAACACATAAAATCGTTATTACTCATTAACAATTTACCATTAATTGGTTTGTCTAATTAGCTAGCTAGCCATCTAGCATATCGGTTAAGAACTGGGAAACAGGCTTAGTAAACACTGATGAATCAGGATGTTGCAATATGGGATGATTTCAGGAAATAATGAAGTTCCATAATGAGTGAGAGGTCTGAGCAACTAGGAACATAAATGTAATTGCAAAAGATTTTACAGATCCTACCTCACAAATTTGCCTACAGACAGCCTTGGTCAAAAATTAACTCAGTGACTTTCAACAACAGGTTAATATAAAGAAAACACATCATCAACAAGTATATTCCAATAGAGTGGAAGGGGAAAAAAATGAAAGATCAGACTTTAATGGGGAAATAAAAGTCAAAAGTAGTCTAATGACTCTTCTTTGTCATATATACTAAGGCATAAGTAGGTTGATATTTAATCATATTGAGGAGGTCATAAGCTTCTATACCCGCAGGAAATAAGCCAGATTCCATTAAAAATACTCAAGTTCATTCCCCTGCCAGCTAACAGAAAAATACTAAGAATATCACATTCTAATCTATTTCAAATTTGTTATCGATCATAAGAAATGCTTTGACTCACTAGGATATAAAACTTTCTTCATTTTCCTTAATAAGATGAGGATCGTTCAACTGTATAAATGGGTTTTTTGGAAGTTAAGGGGACATAATTGTACAGAAGGCTCAAAATTACAGTGTTGAATGGTTTATGTCCTACAAATCTATTCAGAATATATATTCACAAATATAATATACACATATGCAAACATATGTATTTGTACATATACACATGTTCATACATATATTATATGTGTGTGCATACATATATATGTGCATATATATACATATACATATATTTCAAGAAAGTTGCTGTCTTCTGGAAATCAGTACCATAAGAAACTCATGGGGAAATTTATCTTTATTTCCATTAGCAACAGTCTTTTTACACTGAGACAATTCAAAAATGCAAGTGATGAAGAAGAGAGACCGTCACCTATCAAGCCCATCCAGAGTTCCTTTGATGTGATGAGTTTGCAAAGCTATTCACACTTAGGTATAAAGCTTTCCTGGCTACTCACTAGCTTTACCTTCAGTGCTTCCCCATGAGCAAATCATTGCTTTGCAAGGTTTCCCAATCTTTCTAGTCTTAACTTCCTATCAAACTCTACATAGCCCATTCCTGGTCATTTATAAACTCAAACACAAACTTCATGACTTAATTTATATTACAGAGACAAAATCTGGTTATGTCATTAGTTAGTCCATACATCTTTAATATCTATTTAATTAGATTAAGATCCTTTACAACTAGCATCAAAAATAGCATGCCAGAAAATCTAAATACAAACCCAATTAAAAACCTAATGTTGGCTGGGGCAGAACTATAACTAGAAATTTTTGCATCTGGAGTAAATGACAATAACTGGAAATGGGTTGGTTCAGATAGGAAATTTTTAAGATATTAAGGGGTCAGGAAGTACCCCTAAAATATAGCTGTTGCATACAAGCAAATGGCAAAAACTGGGCCAGGTAAGGGAAGAAGCACAATACCAGGAAGGGATTGTTCAGAATTCTCTAAATTTCCCACCTGGAGCAAAGTTTCAATAGCCTCATCCTAGGTAAGACAATCTGTACTTATGGAATATTTGCCAAGACTATCTTAGTTATCCTTCTATTTACCCATTTTCTCTCGTGAAATCCTGCTGTCTCCTTTTAAATAGTTTATTGTGTCTAATTTAATCTCTGACGTACTGATTTTCCACCCTTCAAAGATCCTCTTGGGTAGATATTTAGAAAAACATATTACTATGTGTGCTGTAATACAAATTTGATTCAATTTCCTGACTCTCCACAGCTAATTTTCATTCCTTAATTTCTTAATAACTTGTTCTAGGATGTTCTGCTCACCTTAAAAGGCATATCCAACCAAGATTTCCTGAATTAGTTTGCAGCTAGATTCTTGTCACTAATTCTTTTCTTGTGTACTGACACAGAAAGAGCAAGGAAAGCCAGAGGCAGACTCGACATGAACAATCATCTCTATTGCAGAGCCATTCCCTGAACAGGATGTTGGATCCCTACGATGCCAGAAGTCAGAATGATAGACCAGATCAGGGCTCGTCTTAGGAAGAGCTATTAAGGATTGTTTGGTTTGAGAATTTGTCCTCTCTTCTTCAAGCCATATTAATGTAAAGTACATTGTCCCTTTAAGGCATTTTAATAAGTAGCAAACATTGATAAAATGCCACTGCAGTAACATCAATTGCTCTGGGATCCAACAATCCTCTAATCATACAGATCTGACTTACCTATATAATATCCCTCAATCTACAAACTTTCTCATTACCTGCTGTACTACTAAAATCTATTCTCAGTTTTTGTCAAGTTGAAGGTGTTCTGATCAATTAATTCATATTAAGTTGTTAAAGATAACATGATACTTACATTTTTTCACAGAGAATCATTCCTTAACCCAAAGTGGGAAACCTTTCTAATGATAGAATTTCAGGGATCAGTGGGAGGCCAATAAAAATCATACTTTTTTTTCAGTATCTTTTTTTTTTAATAATATTATCCCTTGTATTCATTTTTCCAAATTATCCCCCCTTCCCTCCACTCTCTCCCCCCGATGACAGGCAATCCCATACATTTTACATGTGTTACAATATAACCTAGATACAATACATGTGTGTAAATACCATTTTCTTGTTGCACAATAAGCATTAGATTCTGAAGGTACAAGTAACCTGGGCAGACAGACAGTAGTGCTAACAATTTACATTCACTTCCCAGTGTTCCTTCTCTGGGTGTAGCTACCTCTGTCCATCATTGATCAACTGGAAGTGAGTTGGATCTTCTTTATGTTGAAGATTTCCACTTCCATCAGAATACATCCTCATGCAGTATTGTTGTTGAAGTGTATAGTGATCTTCTGGTTCTGCTCATTTCACTCAGCATCAGTTGATGTAAGTCTCTCCAAGCCTCTCTGTATTCCTCCTGCTGGTCATTTCTTACAGAGTAATAATATTCCATAACCTTCATATACCATAATTTACCCAACCATTCTCCAATTGATGGACATCCATTCATCTTCCAGTTTCTAGCTACAACAAAAAGAGCTGCCACAAACATTTTGGCACATACAGGTCCCTTTCCGCTCTTTAGTATTTCTTTGGGATATAAGCCCAGTAGCAGCAATGCTGGGTCAAAGGGTATGCACAGTTTGATAACTTTTTGGGCATAGTTCCAAATTGCTCTCCAGAATGGCTGGATTCTTTCACAACTCCACCAGCAATGTATTAGTGTCCCATTTTTCCCACATCCCCTCCAACATTCATCATTAGAAAATCATATTCTTAGTAGGAAAACCTTCTCGGTTCTCTTAAATCATATCATAATAGACAGTTCCTTACTCCATTTCATAAGTTCATCCTTGCCTAAGGCAATCTCCAGCCCTATGACTCATGACTATGAGGTGTGATATAGTAATGATGTGGGACTTGAATTATTCACGCATATTCTCTCTCCTTCCCCCCCTCTCCCCCCCAAATCATAGAAGTTCATAATTTCTTGATTTTCCTTAATAATAGTTTCTTTCTTCAAAAGTTAGAGGAAGCAATGAGGAAATTTCCATTCTGGATGTGATTTTCACCGACACAGAGATGCAGGTTACTGAAGAAGAAATTATGGGAATCTTAGGAGCAAGGAGGGGAATGGATAATAGCAATGTCTCCTTGGAATAAATGAATAAATAACAGAGGAAGAGGAAATTTGGATAGAGTTTGACATGTATACTGGATTACTGAAGAAGAGGTTTCAAAGGATTCAAGAAAGAACAGATACAATGGCAAGAACTAAAATTCTACAGAAGATATCATCTCAGAAGAAAAAAAACTCTCAAGAATGAAATTCAGAGGACACAAAAAGAAACAATTCCATAAAGGAGTGAGGATATTTGTCTAAAAAGATCATTGTGGCCACACAGGAGACATAAACCAATTTAGATTTTTTTAAAGGAATATAGAAAAGATGTAAGAAAGGGCAGGTAATGGAGTATAAAGTTAAAAAAAAAAAAGAATCTTTGGCAAGATATATAATGGAATAATAAATCTAAGGATCTTTTGAGGGCAGCAAGGAAAGTTCAAGACAGTAAAAAGAGTTTTTTAATACAAACTATATTGAGTATTTTTTCTTAATATTATAAGCAGTATTTATCTAAAATCAAGAACCAGAATTATGTATAGTGATGATAAGCCAGGTGCTTTTTCAATAAGAACCTGGATAAAGCAAGGATTTCCATTATTACTATTCAACATCATCCTAGAAATACTAGCTATAGCAATAAGAATGAAAGAGAAATTGGGAAAATAAATATAGGCAAAGAGTAAACAAAATTATTGTTTTTCTTTCAGATGACATTTCATTTCATTTAGAGAACCATAGAGAAAAGAGTTAATTGAAACAATGATCAACTTCCACAAAGTTGCAGGATATAAAATAAATAAATCGACACAAATCATTCTACATATTACAAAATCTTTATATAAACAAATATTTCTATATATTACCAAAAAAGCAGCAGGAAGAAATAGGTAAATTCCATTTTAAATAACTACAAAAAATGTAAAATATTTGAGTCTATAAGTCAAGACATATAGAAAAACTATAGAAATACAACTCAAAATAGTCTATATACAAATATAGATTTAAATAATTGAAGAAATACTAATTGCTCATTAATTCATAAGACATAATCAAATGACTATACTACCAAAATTAATTTACTTACTCAGTGCCATACCAAGTAATTCTTTATAAAACTATTAAAAATAACAAAAATGTAAAGGAATAAAAGGTCAAGAATATCAAAAAAAGTTAATGAAAAATGGGAAGGAGGCCTAGATTTCATAAAAAGCCATAATTATCAAAAAACAATTTAGTACCAGTTAAGAAACAGAGAGGGTAGTCAGTGGAACAGATTAAGCACACAAAATATAGAAGCAAACCAGCACAGTAACATAGCAATTGGTTAAACCTGAAGAACCAAATTTTGGGACCAAACTCCCAATATTTTACAAAAACTGTTGGGAAAACTAGAGAACAATCTGCTAAAAATAGGTACAGATCAAATCTCAAACCAAGTTAAACCTCAAATAGATACATGACTTAAATTTAAAGGATAACATCATAAACAAATTACAGAAGCATGAAAGAAATTACATGTCAGGTCTATGCAGAGAGGAAAAGTTCATGAGCAAATAAGAGAGAGAGAAGTTCACAGAAAGTAAAATGGACAATTTTGGTTAGCTGGAATTTAAAAGTTTTTGCCCAAGCAAAAACAATACAGCTAAAATTAGAAGAGAAATAGGTAAATGGAAAAAAATCATTGCAGAAGTTTTCTCTGACAAAGGTCTCATTACATAGGTAACTAATTCAAATTTATAAGAATAAAAGACAATCTTTATTTGATAAATGGTGAAAAAATATTAGCAAGAAGTTTTTATAGAATGAAATATAAATCAATATACATATGAACAAAAATGCCTTACATCTCTAATAATTAAAGAAATACAAATTAAAAACAACCTTAAGGTTCTGTCTCATGCCTCTCAGATTGGAAAAGTTGCCCCCAAAAAGGAAAACAACAAATGCTGTAGGTACCATACTATTGATGGTAAAATGATCCAGCCTTTCTGGGAAGCAATTTGTAACTAAGTATGCCCTAAAAGCTATTAAATTATGTATATTCTTTGATTCAGCAATACCTATAATCCTAAAGAGATTTAAATAAAGAGGAAAAACACTCATATGTACAAAAAAATTATAGCTGCTCTGTTGATGGTGGTGAAGAATTGGAAACTGAGGGCGTGTCAACCAATTAGGAATGACTAAACAAGCTAGGGTATATGAATGTAATAGAATACTATTATACTATATGAAATGATGGAGGAGATGATTTCAAAGAAACTTATGAAGACTTATTAATTGATGAAGCATGGAGCACAGACAGGAGAACGATTTATGCAACAACAATATTATAAAAAAATTTTAATTTTTAAGAATTCTGATCAATACTATGACCAACCATGATTCCAGAGTCCTCATGGTAAAATATACTATCTATCTCCTAATAGAGAAGTGAAGGAATTCAGAATATTTATTGAGAATTTTATTTCATAGTTAAGGTAGGATTTTTTTTTCTTGACAATGACAAAATTTTTTGGGTTTTGTTTTTCTTTTTTGCTTTCTCACTGGAAGAAAGGGGAGAGAGTAAATGCAAGTCTTTCTTTGAAAATAATTATAAAGTTTAATTGTTAAACAGAATTTTATCAAAAAAGGCAAGATGATCAAAGAAAGAATAGGGCTACCGCTTAGGATAGATAAGTAATAATGATAACAATAAAAGAGAGAAAGCAGTTATGCAACTCTCATTATGATTCTGCAGAACAAAATTAACTAAGGGAGGGTTAATTCCCAATGTAAGAGGATAGCTAGATGATGCAGTGGGATAGAGCACCAGGAGGATCTAAGTTCAAATTCAGCCTCAGACACTAGCTGTGTGCCCCAGGGCAAGTCATTTAACCCCAATTGCTTCACCAAAAAATAAATATATACATATATACTCAACGTAACAAGGGAAATAAGAGATTTATCTCTTTACCCTTTGATTAATTCAAATTAGCAAACTCAAATAAACTATTTTCTAAGATAATGAATGAAAGAATTAACTTGAGTAATTGGGGAGAATAAGAGATCTTCAGAATTAGAGAAAAACAAATGTCTCAATTTTTGAAAAAGGAAAGAACATATAGTCAAAAAGCTACAGGCCACTGAGCTTTATCAAAAATTCCTCATAAAATTCTAGAACATATTATTAAAAAGATTGTTAGCTTAAAAAAATATGGAAGGAGGAGCAAAAAAAAAAAAAAATCACAGAGCCACCAGCATGTTTTTAATAAGAACAAATCAAAGTAGATTACTCTCCATTTCTTAGACTTAATTTTGCTTGGTTCTGGAAGGTGGAGTTATAGAAGAAATTTGCAGAGAGGCAAATTTTAGCTCAACATAAGGAAAAGAATCCTAACAGCTGGAACTGTCCAAAAAATGAAATTGTTTCCCTAAAATAGCATTGAATAAATTCTTCATCATTAAAATGATGAAAAAGGACTTTGTTAAAGATATTATTGATGAAATTCCTATTGTAGAATCAATTAAATTCTATGTCTATTTTAGGTGATTAGAATATTCCTTAAATTCATTCTTCCAAGTCTGCAATTCTTCGTTTTTATGGTTCAATTCTGCCTAATTAAAGAATAATTTATTAGATGTCTGTTATTCCAGAACCAGTCCTAAATTGCTGGAAATGCAAAGACAGAGATGGAAGAGTGCTGACCATCAAGAAGTTTCTTTGGTATGTCTAAAATATGACTCTAGAGAATTGAAGAATAATAGGTATAGAAGTAGAAGCAATGATTTTAAACTGGACTAAGAGTTTTTTTAGCAGTGAAAGCAAGGAGAGATATATAACAATGCTTGAGGGTGTGACAGGATTGCCTGGTTGTGATCTAGAGGCTTAAGGGGTGATTTTTTTTTGTTTGCTTGTTTAGTGACAGAGAAGACCTAAGATGTACTGGTGGAAACAGGCAAAGAGCCAATATATAAAGAGAAATTGAAGATGAGAAGCTAGCGATTAAAAAGGAGAGAGGTCAAGTAATACCCAGGAGGCCAGTGAATTGCAGAGTGCAGGTAGGAAAACTGTGAGAATACTAGATCAGATTGCAAAGGGCTTTAAATGCCAAACCAAGGACTTTATATTGTGGAGGTAATAGCGAGGTGTTGAGTTTATTGAGCAGGGAAGTTAGATATGCTTTAGGAAAGTCACTTTGGCAGTTGAGCAGAAAATAGATTGAAATGAGGACTTTGATTGTTGTCCTTTGTCCTCAAAAAGAATCAAAATAACATAAGTCAAGTTATAGGGTTTCACTCAAGGCTGCTATGTGGATGCAACACCTGCTGAGTTCTCTTCTAAGAACTGCCTGTCTTTCAGATCTACTAGAATCTGCATTGTCTATAAGGGTGCATATATTCCATGTGTGGTGAGTGGAATCATCTTTGCAGAGTTTTTGTACATTTCTTCCTGTTTTGACCACAGGTTGGGATCCCTGCCTGCTGGTAATCAGTCCAAGCTTGGGCAAGCAGACACTTTTTAGGGCACCTTTTCCAGCCCCTTCCTCACACACGGAGGTGAGCAGTCTAGTCCTTAAGTAAGGCTGCTCAGAGACCCAGAGGGCTGCTGCTTCCATTGAGAACATGACCTTATGGTCTGGGCCACCTGTGTGGAAGGTTGTGACTATAACTCCCAGTCTATCTGCATCTGCTGCTTCATAACTTGCTTGTCACCACAGGACTTTGAGACAGATAAAAATGGTGAAATGTTATGGGTGATGTCTTTTGATTCATTCATAAATTGGAACTAAGTGAGGCAGAGTTGCACAAAGTCACTGGCCTTATTCTCTCTTCCCCATTCTCTATCATCATCCAGTTGCAGGACAGAGAAAAGGCAACAGGTGATGGCTTGGGATGCAGTGAGAGATCTTAGTGACCTAACTCACTGTAAGGTTTTAGACCCTTGGTTATCCTCAACCCAGTCCAGCCTGTCTGATGAAGTGATTTACTGGGATATAGCCTTAGTGCAAGCTACAGCTTCTTGGAGACTCAGGTGGACCCCAAAGTGGAAAGAAACCCTTAAAAGCATTCAAGAGCCCTCCTGCCAGAGCCACTGGTCTTTCCTGAAAACACCCAATGCCCCAGTGAGATCCTTGAGTGAGGGAGACCGAGGCATGAAGTGATGGGGCCTTTACAAGTGGTTGGGTGAATGAAGTGAAGGAAAACATAGGAAAGAAATAAAGGTAGAACATAAGACGGTTTGAGAAGTCAGTTTGTGGGATGAGAGAAAGTGAGGAGTCAAGGATAATACCAAGGTGCAGAACTGGGTAACTGGCATAGTGGTACCCTCTAAAAATAACAGGAAAGTTTGGAAGTGGGGAAGAAGTAGGAAAGAAAATCATGAGTTTTGTTTTAGACACATTGAGTTTGAGATTCCTACAGAAACACAAAAAAAGTTGGAATTAAGGGAAAGGATAAGAAGTAGATATAGAGCAATGAGAATATGTTGAGCTATAGCAATTGAATCTATGGGAATGGATCTCACCTAGTAGAGAATGTACAGGGAAAATAGAAGAGAATCCAGCTCAGATTTTTGGAGGTGGGGAGCACATAATGACATTTTATGATATTAAACAACTTACTCAATTCTTTTTCAAAGCCTCCTTCAAGTTCCAGGCAAAAACTAATGCAACTGAGAAGAGCAAGCCCTTAATAGTTACTCTTTCCCGGGAATCCTAAACTTTGGACTTGAAAATATTTTTTACAGGTCATACAAATTTGACTGTGTTTTATCCAGCTAGTGAAAGGTATTACAACACAATGGGTAGTGTGATTGATTTGTAAAATTCAAATTTTAACCCAATTTCTTATGCTGGATGAGTAATCATAATCTAGTCATTGTATTCCACTGAGGCTCAGGCAACTTTCTACCACTATAAATTATAGTTGGGAGACCCTTGGGAGAAGGATTAATGAATTTCATATGAAATTTTTATTAATTAAGATTGTAGGTTTATGGAAAATAATCATGTAGATAAGTATCTCCAAGTTTAGAAAAAAATCTAGAAACCCCAATGGGGGGGGGGGAATTGTGCTGAGGAAATTGGGGTTAACTTGCTCAGATCACACAGCTAGGAAGTATTAAGTGTCTGAGACCAGATTTGAAGTCAGGTCCAGATCCTCCTGACTTCAGGCCTAGTGTTCTATCCACTGCATAAAAACCCCAATTTTAAAAGATCCAAAACAGATCAAGACCACTTTGGCATAACGGCAACTCATAAGGAAATATATCTCTGCCACTATATAAGTAGTGTCCCCACAAAATGTTCCTCTGCAGGACAAAACACCATGCCTATAGGTTTAATGGGATGCCAGGCTCATTGTAAAATTCAAGTAGAAATATTTTGTTTTTAAGGACAGACTAAATGTCTAAAAGATTATTAGAGTAGTTTTTGTGGTATAGTGGAGAAAAGGGGAGGATAGAATTTGGAATTGTCTATATAAGGCTTAATCCTGCTATAATAGAGTGTTTAGAAGACTAATGTAGAGATTTAGAGTTTGCTTCCAGGGCATTTGAATATGTAATTTAGTCACAGGCCAAGGTACAGATGGAATATTAGATAGCATTACACCTAATGTATCTGTCCTGTCCAGATCATTAGCTCAGCTCCATCTTCAAATGTTTTACCCACTGTCCAAAAATATCTAGATTGCCAAGGTGACAAATGTTATAATTCCTAATTCACCAGATGGTCAGAAAGACAGCCGACCAACGTGGAGTTCCTGGAACCAGAAATGAGCAATTAAGAACCAAAGTTCGGAACCCAGTTGGTCCAACTTCAAGGTCAGAGAGCTGGGAAGACAAGAAGAATGAAATAGAATTTATCCCTTCATTTTAGAAACTTCAAACAATACTCAGAATCATGCCCTCCTTTTCTCTCTTCTTTGGATTAATATCAGTGTGGGACGTGATTGAAGGGAAGTAACATTCAAACCAGTGCTAATGGCTAAGGTAGGAAGATGGTCAGGTTAATGGTAATCTGCTTGTAAAAATTCCTAGGTTCTATGTGAGAGATGGTTCTCTCTCTCAGCTACTAAGAACATCAATCATCTGACCTCTCAGCCATGCTTTTTACACCATCTTCCTTTCCAAGCGTGATCTGGAAGTGTAATTCATCCATGCTTCTATTGAAAGATTCAGTCTCTTTCCCTCCAAACTCTTACCTCTTCCTAACTTTTCCTACTCATCAAGGCTCACAACATTGTGTCATCCTTGACTCTTCACTCTTAGCATCTCACACTGGTCAAGTTCAGTCATTTCTACCTTTTCCACATCTCTCTTAAACGTCCCTTCCCTCCACTCATGTAGCCACCACCCTGGCACAGGCCCTCATCATGTTATGGTTGGACCACAGTAACAAGGTGGCACAGTTCATAGAGTGCTGAGACTGGAATCAGAAACTTCTGAGTTCAAATCCACCCTCAGACACTTCCTAGTATCCCCAGGCAAATCACTTAACCCTGTTTGCCATAGTTTCCTAATAGGTAAAATGGGCCAGAGAATGAAATGGCAAAGTACTCCAGTATTTCTGCCAAGAAAACCCCAACTGGAGTCAGATATGATTGAAAAACTACTGAATCATATCCTGTTTGACATTTAAAATCCTTTTAACACCCTTCCTACATAAAATCTTACATTTCACTCCCCAACACTCTCCAGCTCCACTGGCCTTCTTCCTATTTCTAGCACACATCTCTTGGCTGTTTTTGCATTGATTGTCCTCCATATCTGCAATGCTCTACCTTCTCACAACAACTCCTTGGTTCCCTGGAAATCCTCCAAGACTCAGCTCAAAATCTACCTTCTTTAAGAGCCCTCTCCTTGTTTCTCCCCTCTTCTCCCCCCCGCACTCACCTCAGTGCCTCCACTCTGACATTACCTCCCATTTACACTGTCTGTGTCTTACACAAACACAGTTGTTTGAATTCGGTCTCCCCCCCTTAAAATGTGAGCTCCTTGAGGAGAGAATCTCTATTTTAGCTTTTCTTCATACCCCCAGCATTTACCACAGTGCCTGCTGGCTCATAGTAAACACTCCAATGTTTGTTGATTTTTCAACCAATTTATGGAATAAGGAAAGTGAAGCATTTATTTATTCCCAAAGTATTTATAGCCTAACATTCAGTGTGTTGTCAAACCTTTATTCCACATCAGTATCAAGGAAGAGGTGTGTTACTGAGTTTAAAGTCAGAAGAGCTGTGGATGACAAACCTAACCCCACTTCTGGGTGTCAGTAATAAGAGCTTTGGACAAAACTTATTAAACTGAATATGGACATTGAAAAAAAAATCGACAGTGAAAGGTATCAAATATTCCACCAAGGTTTATTCTTTATGTAAAAATAAATGGGGGCAGCTAGTGGTATAGTGGATAGAGCACCAGCCCTGAAGTCAGGAGGACCTGAGTTAAAATCCAGCCTCAGATACTTAACACTTCCTGGTTGTGTGACACTGGACAAGTCACTTAACCCCAATTGTCTCAGCAAATAATAATAATAATAATAATAATAATAATAATAATAAATGAATGAATAAATAAGCAGGGGCAGCTAGATGGCACAGTGGAAAGAGCATTGGCCTTGAAGTCAGGAGGACCTGAGTTCAAATACAGCCTCTGACACTTAACACTTCTTAGCTGTGTGACCATGTCACTTAACCCCAATTGCTTCAGCAAAATGAATGAATAAATAGATAGCTATATAGCTAAATAAATAAACATAAGTATTTCATAAGTTCTTAAATTTGCTTTCATAAGTTTGTAAATTTGCTTTCATCCTTAATAAATGGTAAAATTATGTGTATACCAAAGAATTGCTTTAAAATAAATTTCTTTAGAATTTATTATCAATAAATATTTGATTTTGCATACCTATTTTATATACCTATATACACTGAGATCATATAAAATTTTTTCAGGCAAAAAGAGGTCCCAAATAGAAAAAGTTTATGAAGTCCTGGACTAGATGATCTCTAAAGTCTTTCCCAAACCTAGTGAGATATGATTTTTTTCTCCCAAATCTCAACTCTGCTGTCTATTACCTATGTGACCTGGAGGTAGTCACTTAGCTAAATTCACTTTTCCTGTCTGTAGGAAGCCACTTTTTTCTCTAAAGGTAGCTTTAATAAGGTAGACTAAAAGGCCTAAGCTTGGAGTTTAACAATGTCCAGAATGTCTGCAGCTAGATTTCTACGGAACAACAGTGACACCTGGTGACTCAATCTGTGATTAGATATTACCTATTCATCTGAGTCTTCAGTGGAATTCTGAAGTGCTTCTAAAAGTGCTCTGGCAATTACCTGTGGGCTATGCACACACACAAAGTTTAAGGTCATGTTTGTTCAGGTTCTGCTTTGCTTGTACCAAGGCTGAAGTTCTCTGCTCTGCCAAGAACATATTTAGTAATTTGATCTTAGAAAATAAAAGATTTGTTGAGCCATTTTCTCCAATGACTTTACTAAACTCTAGCCAAGTGGTCAAAAATGCTCAACCAGCTTTCAAAAATACAGAGGTGGTGAACAATCAAGCAAGCAAACATTTATTCATTACTTCCTATGTCAGATACTGTGCTTGGGGCTTGGAATACAAAGATGAAAAGAAAAGAAAAGAAGAGAAGAGAAGAAAAGAGAAGAGAAGAGAAAAGAAGAGAAAAAAAAAGAAGAGAAAAGAAAAGCGTAACAGTCCCTATCCTCAGAGAGCTTACCTTCTATTGAGCATGTATAGAATAAAT
Organism: Sminthopsis crassicaudata; assembly: GCF_048593235.1. Taxonomy (NCBI): domain Eukaryota; kingdom Metazoa; phylum Chordata; class Mammalia; order Dasyuromorphia; family Dasyuridae; genus Sminthopsis; species Sminthopsis crassicaudata. The sequence continues at coordinate 531,933,840 of NC_133618.1, read as the reverse complement.
GCAAAAAAAAAAAAGTGTCTTATAACTACAGGTAGAGAGGGTAGGAAGGGCACTAGTAATTTGTAAAGACTTTGTGTAAGGATGTGGTTCCTGCAAAACAAGAGAAGGGAATTGTAAGAGCCCTTTAAATGGGCAGACACAGTGCATCGGGAGATTGAGGCCCGGAAGTAATTTCTGTGGATATTAGGACTTCCCTGTGGGTGGGATCTTGGCCACATTGAGGTAGCTTCATAATGGGTGACTCTCTCGCTGATTGGCTGTGTGTGTGACCTCACAGGCCCTATATAAGCCCACTGCAGGCAGCAGTCGCTCTCTTTAACCTGGCACTCTTCTCCCTGGCTCCCTAGCCTGGGTGGCTAAGCCAAGGTGGATAGCCAAAAGAGGTAAGGATTTTGGTAGTGAACACGTGGGTCTTCTGACTAGGTGTTCACTTAGGAACCAACAAGTCAGGGCATCAAGACAGGGAATTATGTGAGTAGGTATAATAAAGGCTTTTAAGATTACACGTGGCTGTTCTTGAGTGCACTACCGGTTATTAAACTATAGATTCAAGAGATCATGGCCAGAGACCTTTGAAGGCCTCAGAGGAAGCGAGCCGGGTAGAGTTGATACTGCAAAGGTCAGTGGTCAAAAGTACTCTGTTGGGCCTACGGCAGACTAGTAATTGTAACTGCCAGGAAGGCACATTACAACTTTGTGTAGAAGGTAGGGCTTGATATAAGTCTTGAAGTGAGGGATTCTATAAAGCAAAAGTGAGAATGAAATGTATTCCAGACATCAGCATAATAACTGCAAAGGCACAGAGGTTGGAGACAAGTGTCATATGTGAGAAAAACCAAAGTAGACAATTTAAATGATAGAGTACAGAAAGGGAGGAACAAGGATAGAAAGATAAATTCATGTTGTGAAGGGCTTTAAAAGTCACTACTGACACAGAGAGAGACACAGAGCAGGAAGTCATTCTAATTAAGGTATAGATTGAGATGATTCTGTATATTTTGCCACTGTGTTATTTTATTCTTTTGCCAATATTTGACAAAGATGTTGAAAGTTCTCAGTTTGGAAAAGGGGTCCTTGATGACCAGAACACAGTGGGCACTGAAGAAATATTTGATGAATCAAACTCAATCCTGCTTTTCTCATTTACCATACTATGACCATGGGCAAGTCATTTAATTTCCCTCATCTGAAAATGAAGTGGTCAACTTACAAGACCCTTCTCAACTATATACTCCTCAATTCATAGTCAGATTTATTTCTAGAACTATTCTTAGTTATGGTGACATAAATAGCATGGATAAGGCAGTCTTGAATCCAGATTTTCCTAATTTCTAGTTCACTACTCAATGGTGCTTTTTTTCTCTAACTCTCCTTTGATCCTTCCCTGCCATCCACAATACACTAAAATAAAAGATCTTTAAGGGACCAAAGAAAAAACAGGATGCCTTTGTTTTCCTTTTATTAAAATTAACACATGCAAGTTTTTTGGTCATGCTGTTAATGGAGTTTAGTTTTGTGGATGATCATTTTTATATTGCATACTGGAATGATTAATGGTTATTAGATTTAGAATTTTTTAAAAGAAAACTACATATTACACTGCTCCCCAGGAAAGAAAGAGAAGGAGGGAGGGAAGGAGGGAGAAAGGAAGGGAAACAGGGAAGGAGGAAAGAAAGAAAGATGATTCATCCTCTAAAGGATGAATCCTTTCTACAGCACAGCATCACTGGGCAACATTTTCTGCTTGAAGATCTCCAGGGACAGGCATCTTGCTACCTCATGAATTAGCTCATTTTCTTCCTTCCTTTCTCTTTCTTTCTTTTTTTTTAATACAGCTCTTCTGGGGAGTTTGTTCTATTTTTTGAAAGATTTTAGTTGTCCAGTGGTTCCCTTCTAAGAAGAAATGGACTTTTTAAAAAGTTAAAAATAATTAATTTTTTAAAGAGCTACTGAATGCTAGAAGAGGATAAGTATTGAAGTTAGTATACCATTTGGTCCCCTTTACAGTGTTAAAAGTATTGAGGATCCCAAAGAGTTTTTGTTTGTATGGGTTATGTGTATCAACATTTACTGTACTTGAAATTAAAAGGATAAATTTTAAAAATATTTAAATCAATTTGTTTAAAAATAATAATAAACAGGGGGAGAATTCTGGAAAAATGGCAGAGTAGTTGGTAAATTTCAAGCTCTCCCAATTTCCCCTACAAATAAAACAAATTTGCACTTCAAGGCATACAGACTGGTGAAAAATCAAGAAGACTTGGGGCAGAAGAGAGGTTCTCCAGATACAACCAGAGAATATGTGAAGAAAGACACAGGGCTAGAGATTAACCTGTCTGAAATGCAAACATCTCTGGTCTAGTTCCACAGAAACATCAAGTGGGGACCCCTCCAACTAATTGGTTGTGGTTGGAGCCTCAGGAGGAGCCACAGAGATTTTCGCCTGAGTCTGGGAGGACTGAGGCTGATTAGGAACACCAAGACCAGTTGTGCTGCTGAGACACAGCCCTGGGAGAGAAGGAACCAGCCCCTGGTGAGTGAAGAGGCAGTGGGATAGGGACATTGCTGGCTGTGTAGCAACTCTTCCAGGAGGGTAGAAGCTCTTGGTTTGGGGTTCCTTGTCAAAGTGGAGAGCAAAAGGGAAGCTTGGGTTACTATCTCTCTACCCCATGATTAAAGGTGCTTACACTAATACCTCATTTTAAAAAATGAAACAGCAAAGAAGAACCATTGAAATATATTATGGGAAGAGGGAAGACTGGGGTTCCCCTTTAGAGAATGACCCTTTAGTTTAAAAAAAGGATTTTACCCCAAAGAATAATTGAATTGGATCCTCACTCAAGGAGAATTTATACAAAAATTCAAAAAAGAACTTAAAAATCAAATAAGAGACATTGAGGAAAAACTAAAAATAAAAAAAACCCTGCAAGAAAAAAACAAAAAGATTATGAAAAAAAAAGTTTACCAACTAGAAAGAGATACAGTCTCAAAGATGAAAATAATCCTTTAAAAATTAGAATCAGCAAGTGGAAGCCAGTGAAGCTATGAGAGACCAAGAAATAACAACAAAAAAAATAAGAAAATGGAACAGAATGTGAAACATCATATAAGAAAGATGACCAATCTGGAGAACAAATCAAGAAGAGAAAATATAAGAAAAATTGGATTGCTAGAAAGTTGTGACCAAAAAAAAAAGAACCTTGACCCATAATGCAAGAAATCATCCAAGAAAATTGTACTGGAGTTATAGAACATGAGGAGAAAGTTGAAATAGGAAAAAAAAATCCACCAATCACCACTTCAAAGAGATATTTTGTGGAAATCACAGGAATATTGCCAAATTTCAAAACCCCCAGATCAGAGAAAATTTTGCAAGAAACTTTGGGGGGAAAAAAAAACAATTCAAATATACTGGAGCTACAATTAAATTGTACAAGATTTAGCAGCCACAATAAATGATCTCAGTCCTAGAATCATATCTACAACCAATCAAAAGAACTAGGCCTGTAACCAAAAATATCACATCCAGAAAAATTATCTATAATTTTGAATGAAAAAAAAAAGGGACATTCAATGAACAAGCAAAATTTTAGGACTTTCTATCACCAAATCCAAACTTAAGAGAAAATTTAACATACATGAGACAATATCAAAAATCAATTTTAAGGGACTCAACATGGATAAACTGTTAAAACATGGACAAATTGTTTATTTTTTTTTACATAGGAAATGTATAATGCATGTTTAAGATTCACATCAACAATAGGGTAGTTCAAAAGAAAGACTGGCAGAGTTAAGGTAAAAATTAGTAATCATGTTATACAAATGAGGTGCAGAGGAAAAATAGACACAGAGGCATGAGAGGGGGAAGGAGGACTCCTAGTTCTGAAAACCTATTCACATCGGGAATGGATTCAATAGGCAATATTACATATATACCATGAAGGATATAGCATCCTCCAAAATCTATAAAGAAATAAGGAAGGAGGTATAGGTGGATGTGAAGCAAAGAGTAAGGGAAGAAGTCTAAGGAGAGATCCTTGGATGGGGGGGGCTGATTAAGTAATAGTAAGATAAGTTAGGGAGCAGAATTTAATTAAAGAGTTAGCAGGAAAGGAAAAACATGTGTATGTAGGGTATGTGTATCTGTGAGTAGATATATGTATGCATATATATCTACTTATGTGTACATAAATATATCTTTTCTTAACTATAGCTTGCTTGGAGGGGATGAAAGGGGGGGGAAGGAATAAAGTAAATAAGGTGTGCAGCAGAGAACCAAAGAACAATTTACAAGGAAATAAAAAAGGACACTCATGAATATAATTTCTTCTACTAATATATATATATATATTTCTTGATCTGGCAATATTTGCTTATATAAATATATTCATATTTATTTATTTATTTATTAGATATTTTGAATCCTCCCTGATGTTCTGCTGAGCACATGATAAAATTCTCTTTTGTTTTGTTTTATTTTGTTTTATATTCCTTTTGTTTTTCTTTTTTTCTTACTGTTTTTTCAAATAGGTTATAATAAAAAAATAACATACCCATTACATGTTAGTATAAACAATAATTTGTGTAAAAATAACTTTTCTCAAAACAAAAAAAAAGTGAGAATGGCATTGTTTTACATAATTTTGCAAATCTTTTTCACGTCTGCTTAGTTAAAAGACAACTAGATGTGCATATTAACTTCTGTTATCAATATCTGTTGCAATATATGCTAGCAAAGCTACTACAATATATTGTTTTAAATGAAGAAAATCCAGCTTCACACAGATAAGTAGTTGGAAAAGAGTAGTTTAACAGGCAAGTGATGTTTTACTATTGTTATGAAAAGAGTTTTTCACCTTTCAGACTTCTCCAAAGGGTCTTGGAGATACATAGGAGTCCTCAAACCAAATTGAGAATCAAAGTTCACAAGGTAGCTGTTTATGTTAGTGACATGCAAATCCTATTTTCTTATTCCACTGGGTCAGCATTTTAGAATAATGAAAGAGATCTGAAACCTAGCTCCTGCCTAAGATAAGATACTGCATTTCTTAATAAGACCCAAAAAATTACAGAGCTCAAGGTAATCGGCACAAAGAGAGGCACTGGAAACACCTTATCACCTAAAAGGAATCCCTTTTCCATTTTTTTTCCTTTCTATAGGATATTCTCTTATAACAAAGCACTTTAATGACCATCTGGCTCGCCGTTTTATGCTTCCCTTAAAAAATTTAAATCTAAAACAATCTTGATAATCCCAACAATATTGCATTAGTGAAAATGTGGTCATTTCACAAAACTATATTAAACACTTTCATCAGAAAGACTACCCCAAGAAAGCAGTTAGTTGTAACTGGAGATCTTCAAGCAGAACCCAGTAGACCATGTATGACAGATGTGAAAGGAGATATCCTTATTTGGATTCATATTGGATTACAAAAAGCTTGCAGGTTTATATATACCTTTATAAAAATTGATTTCTTAACTTCCATTGTTGTTTTCAGAGATGGATTCCTTTTGAATTTGTTGTTACTTATAAATCAAAATAGAAAGCCTGAAACCATAAAGGGATCTTAAATATCAACCCTAACATTTTATTTTAGAAGAAATATCTCTTGTCACTACAGAGCCTGGGAACATTTGTTCCTGCCATGAGGCCCTGTTAAATAAATTATCTAAATTGAAGATCAAGTCATATGATATTAAGCATTCATATAAAAATCACATAAATAAATCACATATATCTGTATCTAATGATAGCCAACTCCATGGCAGGATCAGGAGAGGGAAGAAAAAAAAAGAAATTTACATGACATTATTATATATTTAAAAGGAATAGCTGGTTATACATAATAAATTTGCAGTTTCAAATGAAACCATTTTATTATACTATATTATGAAAATACTTGTTTTATTCCATAAAATATTTTAAATCATCTTGATAACTTTTTCAGACTCAGCTTCCTCATCTACAAAATAACTAGATCAGCAATTCTCAAGCTTTTTGATCCCAGGATCTTTTTAAACTGTTAAAATTTAAAGCACCACCCAAAAGCTTTTCTTTATGTGTGTTATATCAATTATTTTCACCATGATAGAAATTAAAACATCTTAGTATAATTATGAAAATAATTTTGACATCTTGGAATCTCTGAAAAGGTCTCCAGGACCCTATCTTGAAAACCTGGATGGACTAGATCAGTAATGATCCTTTCACTTTTAGCCTAGAATGCTCCTCAAAAATGCATCAACTACATTGCTCATTTCCACTTCTTTGAGTATTCTTTCTCAAACCATATGATGGCAGCAAAGGTCAAAAAATATGCCCCATGGTGCTTGAGAGGACTTCAGAATATTCAACTAAAAGACAGAGATGAGATGAACTGGCTAGTAATCCTTTGCATATTTTAACTGTCTTTACTACTTTATAAAGAAGAATTATGACAAGAATTCATATTTGCATTTTGTCATTTGCTATTGACAATGCAATACAGAATAGATCAATAGATCAAAGACTATCTAAAGAGAATAGGAAAAAAAATTGATGAGATAGTTACATTTACCATAATCACAAAATTTTAGAATAGGAAGGCACTTTAGAGGTCAACCCACCCATGAAAAAGAATTAATTCTACATCAAGCCTGGCAAATGGATACCCAGCCTTGACTTAAAGACCAAAATAGCTGTTCTACTTTTAGATGGTTCTTAAATCTTAGGAATTTGTTATTTTTGCTTTTCCCTACATCAGGCATGAATTCACATTTTTGCAACTTAAACCCTATGCCCTAGTTCTTGTAAGAGTAGCTCTTATACCTCATCCTACTCTAGTCCTCTGTCTTCTCCAATCAATCTTCTCTTCTCCAAGATAGACATTCCCTCTCCTTTCCAACAATCCTGATATGGAACGAACTCAGATGCCTTCACCGAGGCTTCTTCTGTTCTTTCAGAAGTTCTAGAGCTTTTCAATGTCTTTCCTAAAATGTGATGGCCAAAACTGAATGTAGCATTTCAGGTAATCTGGCCAGATAGAGAAAAGGACACCTCCTTGTTCTTGGCACCTCTCTTCATGTAGCCTGAGATTGCATTCGATTTCTGGGAAGCCATATCATCCTGCTGATTCATATTTCTCTCTCAGGTCACTACAACCTCTAGATCTCTTCAGACAAATTGCTCTGTAACCAATTACACATGCTTTAAGCTGGTTAGGTAATATAAATGAGTAGGTCACTCCAATTAGAGACTGAAACTGGTTATTCCTGGCAGCTAAGAGAAATATATTGGGGTATAGAGGGTGTTTGGTTTTGGTTTGGTTTGGTTTGGTTTTTTGACAAGAGGAAAGACACTAATTTAGTTGTAGGGATTAACTCCTTCCTGTAATCAAACCTAAAGGATGTATAAATTGTAAAACTTCCTAAGTAAGAAGTACCAGTCATACTAGGTTAATGCCACCAAAATTGCCACCAAAAAAAAAAAAGGTTATTTTAGAGTGTAGTTTCGGGTCAGTACTACAGAATTAACTTAGTTTTATAATTATGGTGAGGGTGAAGGTAAAGTTCAAGGTCAGGATCAAGCTCAGGCTAAAGGTTTGTTAGGTTAGAGTTGGGATTAACTTTAGGATAAGAATAGCATTATGATTATGAATATAATACAAGTCCAATTGACAGCTTAGAGTTAGGACTAAGTGAGAAAATGGTTAATAAGGTCAGAGTCCAGTTTAGTTCTAAAGTTAGGATTGGGTTAAGGACCAAATACTTTGTTCATTTGGTTCAATAAAATTTGAATGAGGAACTGAGGCAAACAGAACTGATTTGCCCTGGGTCACATAGCTAGCTAGTAAGTATCTGAAGCTATATTTTCAAGCCCAGTGTCCTATTCACTATGCCACCTAGCTGCCCATATTTCTGGATACAGTGATTGTAAAGCATATCATATATCCAAATTGCATGGAGAGACACATTTTTAACTAATGTTTACACATCTAAATTTTATCTTGACATAAAATCTATCAAAAAAGAGTTAAATACAATTTTATCACATTATATCATTTTTATTTTTAAAATCCATCCATTATGTTTAAATTTTTTCTTGATATGGCATTGCTATCAACAGATTCCCAAATGGAACTTTCAAAACATATTACTGTATGCCTGTGATCAAAGAAGCATCTTTAATTACAAGTTGTTTCATCTACTTGCAATGCAAAATTGGAAGATTTGGTTTTTCAATTGGTCACAAAAGTTTTTAAGTATATGAGTAATTTTCCTTACAACTTTATCATCTATAAATAGAACCAATGTTACTTTTAATATAATTTTTCAAGCATTTTATTTCAACTATATCCATAACTATAAATAGCAATTTCTTTTACATTCAGCAATTCTACAAGGGACTTTATACAAGTAATCTTATGATTATGTATATTTTATGTATTACCTGATTTTAATTTTGCTTATTGCTGTCATTGAGTCATTTCAATTACATCTGACTCTTTGTGACTCCATTTGAGATTTTCTTGGCAAAGATACTGGAATGTTTGCCATTTCCTTCTCCAGATTATTTTACATATGAAGAAATTGAGGCAAACAGGGTTAAGTAACTTGTTCACAGTCACACAGCTACTGTCTGAAGTCAGATTTGAACTCAGATTTTCCTGACTTCAGGACTAGTACTCTATCCACTGCACCACCTAGTTTATCTTTTATTATTTAAAAGTATATAATTTTGTCTTTTACTTTTTAAAAGTGACTAATTTTATTTGGGAAAAGTCTTGCCAACATAGTCTAAATAAACACATTCAAAAAAGCAAAAAACTTAATAAATTGAAATGACTTCTGTGTTAAGCATTTGTACCACAGAAACACAATGGTTTTTCCAGTTCATCAATAACCCACTTGAGAAGCAACATGATTAAAACAATGAATTCTAGTTTGTGAATTTAGGCTGGCTTTCTATATCTTCATTATTTAAACAGACACTATTATCTTAGCTTCCAACAGTTTGAGCTGCTCCAATAGATTTTCTCTTTAAACTAATTATGTGTTTATCCATTACAAAGCAATATTTAAAGCAATATTAATTTTTAAAATAAGAAATAAAAATTTGAAATATTAAATCTGATAAAATTTTCAGTAATTATAAGTTTTCAAGTTATTCTAAACTTTTAAGCTTTGCAAATATAACTTATTGTATATTTCTCTCTCAAACAAATATCACTGAGAAACAGAATAGATATTACAGTACTTTGAATCTTCATACAAAGTGTTTAACTTTGAGTTTACATACTTCTCAAACTACAGGCATCAGTGCAATTACACAGCTCACTCATACCTTGACTTGACTAACCAGACTAGCCACCTCCTTCTTTCCTACCAGCTTGCGTTCCTTAGAAATTTTCTATCATCACCCTCCATCACCTTTATTCCCTGTAAGTTATTTCTCTCCCTCTGTGTATTTTCTCTTGTTCGACTGTAAACTGCTTGAGGGAAGGGGCGGCCTTTTCTTTTTGATATTTGTATTCCTAGTACTTAGCACACAGTGGCTAAAACATAGTAGATGTTTAATAAACTTTTATTGACTAACTAGTGTTCACGGTGGTAGATGACATAAGTGCTAAGATTGAACACATAGATTCAAATTTTACTTCATGTATATATTATTACAAAACAGCAAGCTATATTTACTTTTCAAATGGAAGAAATTTGTCAGATTAGTCTTGTGTTTGTTCACTTTGATTTAAATATCCCATTCTTTGGCTGTTTCTTTTACCCCCACAGTGACACATCCCAGGTTGTAAAATTCTTGAGACAGACAGTTGAGATTATTGAACAGTGAAAATAAGCTCACCTTAAACTATTGTCATTACCTTAATGATAGGATATATAATGAAAAGTAACATGACCTAGTGTATAGACTTAGAATAAAGGAAATATAGATTCAAATCCTGCCTCTGACATATATATATATATATATATATATATATATATATATATATAATTTCTGTGTGACCATAAGCAAATCATTTTATCTGTTTTCTCATTACTGTTCCAAAGCAACCACAGCAATTGGTTCATCACATCAGTCTTGCCTATTACAGATAATATCTAGCTCTAATTCTCGCTATTAACAGTAGCTATCAAGGTAGCTAGGTGGCACAGTAGATAGCCCTGAAGTCAGGAGGACTTGAGTTCAAATTTGACCTCAGACACTTAACACTTCCTAGCTGTGGGACCCTGGGCAAATCACTTAACCCCAATTGCCTCAGGGGGGAAAAAAACAATAGCTATCACAATCTTGGCAAGTTTGTCCCAGAAGCCTGCCACTGACTTCTAAGACATCTTGAAGGGAAAAAAAAAAAAAAGAGTGCTAAGTCTTTCCCAAATTAACTGTATGATTATTTATTTCAAACCAATAAACAAAGTTCTGTAATGTTTCCCAACACAATCTAAGTTCCTTAAAAGAAAGGGCCGCTTTTTATTTTGCCTTTGAAAAGGTAGATATTTCTCTTCAACCCCTGAGCTGGAGCATATCTCCAGGGAAATTTGGAATCAAATTTTACCCCTTCATTGAAAGTAGTAACTCTAAATTTCAGGTAACAAGGGCAGGACCTGTATCTTTGCACTGACAAAACCCCAAAATACTTTGAAATCTAGAGTAGCCATCTATTGTGTCATGCTTTTTAGAGCTCTCAAGGTGGGGAGATTAAATATACCTTCCTAGTGGAGAGGTGATAAGGCGGGACTCCAGAGGATGGTGGGAAAATGAAGTCTGTTTATTTCAAGGGCTTTCCCCTTTAAATAAGGTAACAAAACAACACTGAGAACGTGGGACCTCATAAACAACTTGCTATTGTATGTAGCTTGCCACCTGGTACCACTCTTTGCCACATATCACTTTGCCACCTGGGATCACTCTGCTTCAATCTCAACACAGATTGTCATCCCCTCCTGACTTCTCAGGAAGGCAGAGAGCCCTTAGAAGAGATGGGGAGCCGAATCACACATTGTCAGCAGGTTCCCTCTAGGCTGAAGGGTCTTATACCTCACCCAGAGTTTCCCCACTGACTGTAACCCTCTACAACTATCCTTTTGCTGTACATGCTAAGACCATAGAAACATGCAAGCTGGTGCATAAGTAAAAAAACAATTCCTAACAAACTGTGCATTAACATTTGAATTTTGCAAAGCCTCAAAATCTCAAAATAATATCCAGTAGAACTTCCTGAATCAATTCATGGTCACTTTAAACTTGATGATGTGCTAATCATTCTAGCATACTCAAAAGCTTTTCTGTTCAACTATTCCTTCAATACCTGCCTAAGTATTGCATGTGTCAAATTTCAAAAGTGTTCATCTGACCAAGAAGAAATGGATTTTCAAGAATATCCTCTAGATTACCAAATAACAGTTCTTTTCAAGAGAACTAGCATTTAATCAGTATTCTAAGGTTCACTAAGCATATTGACAATGTAATAACAATAATATAATATATTTTTATGCTTACCAAGCCAACATTGCCAAACATAGGCAATACTTATCTCTTACCCTTCTCCAAAAGCCATGAGTAACATAAGTTCTAGAAGATGATCTAATGGCTGGCCCAGCACGCCAACTTTCAGGATCTTTATCACACTAACTTTATTCCTAACCGGTTGTTGTCCCTCAGTTTCAAAGAGAACTAAAATGACATCACTACATTAGACAAGTTACAGTGGTCCAACAGTGGCTAATCAGACCAATATGAGCTCAGAAAACTATAATACAGGTCAGACAGATATCCATGTGAACATTTGAGGTAGGCTCTCTAAATTTGCACATCTTGCATTTCTTTTGAGCACCTTCTATTCTGTTTCGTTCATAGAGCACACCACCTTTTCTGATGGGGGCACACCATGCTAAGCGGTCCTATGCCAATGTCTACTATGTCACACAATCAGTTATAAGTTCTAGGAGGGACTAACTTTGAGAGTGTCTGTATTTTATTTTTTCTGACTACCATGTGAACGCTTGCCCTGTGTGAGTTCTCCATAAAAATAGCCTTTTTGGTGAGCACTCATTTGGCATTTGAACAACATGGCCAGCCCAACAGAGTTGCTCTCTCTGCAGGAGAGTTTGGATGTTTGACAGTTTAGTTTAAGAAATAAAGCTGTGTGCTTACCCCCATGCTTTTTAGAATGTATTTTCAGTGTTGTTATTGTCAAAAGCCTTCAATGAAGGTGAACAGCATCAACCCATTACCCCACTGATAGTAAATTCTTCAATGTGAAAAGGCCAAAACCCAAGAAGAACGGGGAGAGAGTGTTAATTCTTGATTTTTTGTTTAAAGAGAATTGTGAACATAAATAAATACAGATTGATTCTCTGATGGTTGTGCTAATTTTGGCCTAACAATTAACACCAAGAAATCACAGGTGTTCCACCAGTCAGCACATCATCCATATGTGCAACCATCAATTACAGCATAAGGAGAAATTTTGATTGCTATGGACAAGTTCACTTACCTTGGCAGGATACTTTCCAGAGATGTCCACATTGATAACAAGGTTGACAAATACATTGCCAGAGCTAGCTCAGTTTTGGGAGGCTCTGAAGGAAGGTTTGAGAGAGAAGAGTAGACTGACTATCAAACTGAACAGCTACAGAGTCATTGTGCTGACTTCATTGTTGTATGAAAGCTGGACAATCTACCAGCATCATGCCAGAAAACTGAATCACTTTCATTTGAAGTGTCTCAGATTCTCAAGGTCACCTGACAGGGCAAGGTATCAGACACTGAGGTCCTTTCAAAGAACTTACCTGGCAAGCATTCCAACTCTACTACAGTGTACAATTCTAACAGTCCTGTGAAGGGTGTACTGCAGAGATTTTAACTCCCATTTGTACAATACAAAAACTGAGGCTTAGACCCAAAATCACACAATTAGTAAACATCAAAGGCCAAATCTGAACACAGATCCCACCTGTTTCCCAATTCAGTATTCTTCCCTCTATACTAACTAGATTATAATTGATATTGAATAATGATTTAAGGTTCGAAAAGTACTTTACATACTATGTCTCATTTGACCCTAAAGACAATGGGAAGTCACTGAAGGTTTTTCAGCAAGGGAATAATGCATTCAGATCTGTACCTTATGAAAATAATTCTGGCAAATAGAGAAAGGAAGAGGGAGGAAAACAAAAAGATGATTCTGAAGCATCAAAAGAAATTAGGAAAGTAGGAAAAGAGATGGGGAATAATGTCCAATCTGAGGCATGAATTGGGACATTAATGGGGAGATGTTCAGAATATACTTGAAAAATTAGACCACAGTTCAAGTTGAAGATTAAGGTTGCATAGACAAATCTGAAAATTACCTGCATAGAAGTGGTAACTAAATCCTATTATAATTTACTTCTTGAGCATGCCCTAATTCCTGATTCTATTTGTCTTGGCTTTTAATTAGCCTCCTTCCTCTTTCCTCTCACATTTGTGTCCTTCTAGTTCTGATCCTTCTTTCCCACTCTCCAATCTAATATTTGCCCTGATCTGTAATATTTGTACATACCCTGAATTCAGCTTGTCTTTCTAGAAGTGACCCAAGATTTTGCTCTTGCCTTTACTCTGGTCTGCATCCCTGCTTCCAGTCTTCCGAGTAGTACTTTAACCACTAGTTGTGGTTTCTACAAAGTGGCCCAACTTCCAACCTTTTCCCATACTCATTCCGCATTCTGCACACTGGCCTTGACTCTGTGTAGTTAAATTACCTTATGCTCCACAATCTGCACCCACCTGTAAGACCAGTACTTAGTAAACCCTTACACTTTTTCATGAGTCCTATGTTAAAGTTATGTGCTTTACAAAAAAAAACCCAAAATACTATTTGTGATATTTTCTTTGTATGATACATTCATGCAACAGCATGAAGAAGCCACTGTATCAACTAAATCAATAGAGACTTCTATGGACTAACAAAAGGTCCCTTATAAATCCAAAAGTTCACTGACATATCTGTAGAGTGAAGTTTGGTATATCTTATCTCATTCATTTGTGATCTTCCTGAAGGGCTTTGGTTACTTAAAAATATAACAAGAATTTTGTGACAAGACAATCAAGCAACACAGACACTAAGACAGTGTAAAAAATACATAGAGAATTTTGTATCATTGAGGAATCTATATAGTCAAGTATTTCAATGAGCACATGGTATCTATGGAAACTAAGCTTTGGTAACATTTCATACAATATTTTACAGAGTTAAATCCACACACCAAATTTAACTATTTTTTATTAAAACCATACAACAGAATTTTACATGTGGGGTTTTTATGGCACTGTTTATTACAAATTTCTGATAAAGGAAAATAACACTGGAAACATTTTACATTTAAACTTTGGTGATAAGAATATAATGTAGCTCATTACATGAAGGACCATAACATCAGAAGCACCTGAGAAATTCAGCACATAGCTGATTATCATCTACTTTCATATGGGCTCTCCTTCATTAAGAACGTAATTTGGTATTTATCACTTCTTTTAAAGAAGCTCATGGATACTGTTGCTCTCCCCTCAGGAATGGACAGATCAATTAAGGAAGGACAAACCTCCCATCACCATGCATCCTGTGTACTGGGCTTGAAAGGGAATTGGCCTAAATATCTATAATGCCAAAGAGATGAAATAATTTTAGACTTTCAAAGAATATTATGTTCTTTGTGGTGATTGCTCCTTGCTCAGCGTATGTAGACATAAAGGTATGTCATTCCATGAAGCCCTAACAGACTTGCTCATTTCCCCAAAGGCTCAATCCCATCCCTATGTCCTGGGTCCAAGGATTTAAAGAGAACATTCATGGCCATAGAATCCTGGACTCCAGGATAAAACAAGGTCCTTGTCTATGTGGACAATGTACACATACTCCATGGAGACTGCTCAAATAAGCCTAGCACGCTGAGAACTCATATACCTCTTCAAGGCAGAGGAAGGAAGGAGTCATCACAGCATTCTTAACCCATCCCAGCAAGCTGCTCCAAATTATTATGTTTCTAATTGAGAAAGTCCCAAGTTTTCTAACCAGAACTTCGTAAACTTTTTCCACCTGCAACTCCTTTTTTGTCCAAGAAATTTTTATGTGACCAGGTATATATATACATATATATACGTATATGTATATATATATATATACATATATAATAGATATACAAATCGAACATTTACTGATGATAAATCATAATTTCACAACCCCCATATTTAATGATGTCACCCCATAGGGTCACTCCTACAATTTAAGAAGCTTTGCTCTATACTAGGATTGGTTTCTATCTCAAAAGGAGAAACAGTTCTGCAAGTTTGTAGAGAAGAGAGCTGCCTCAGATATAGACCATTCATTTAGAGCTGGAATCAAGATAAAGAAAATATAGGTTGGTGGCCAAATGTTTACAACTACAGTATCATCTATCTAATCCTAGAGGCTTTTTTAATCTTTGCCAAGACAAGGAGAAAAAAAATTTAGTAGCATTTTTACAAGGGTAAACAGTAGTAGCCAGTTAACTGATTCATTTATAACTAACCTTAAAAACAGAAGGTGCTTCTTTTCCTGAGTCCTTAGCAAAAATAAAGTAAAATAACAAAAAATGTAAAATAATGCTATTTTTATTTTTTATAGCACCCTCACAGTTTAGAACGGTTTTCTCAATATAGATTTTACATCCATAGATTTATAAGCATCTAGATTAGATTACAACATAGGTGTTAATTTTCAATTTATCACTAAATGTAGCAATTGAAAATAATACACCTAGAACATAAAAATTCCATTCATCTGGATGAAAATATCTTAACAATGTTATAAATTCAATGCCAGCTTGAATCCCAGTCCATACAAAAGTATGAATTATTATTTCATTAAAGAATATACTGAAGTATCATATTTTAACAATGATAAAATTTCTAGTACATTATACAATTTTAAAATACATAGCATTTCATTTTTACATCACATTTTGAATTATCATGCCTTCTATTTTGTCAGCAAAACCTTCAGTGTACAGTGCATTGACATAATAAAAACAAGGCACAATAATACACTTAAACAATAATAATTATAATATACAAAGTATTTTTCTAGATTTTTAATCTTCTTTTTGGAAACATTTAAGAAATGGTTCATAAAAATCCTGAAAAATCTTCACATCATATTGTAGTTAATGGGCAATTTTGTATAAAAAGCTTAGTGTGAATCATAATTCCCTTATACAGAATATGATTCTTACCACACAAGCTGTAGAGAGTTGAAAAGTATTCAGATATCTCATGTTTTGTTGTAGACATCTTAAATATCCAGATAATTTAAGTAATTTTGGCTCCATATTTTCTAGAAAATTATCTTGATTGTCTACTTTATTTCCAAATAGATAATAATCTATATTGCAGTTGAAGAAACATTATGAATTCCTTATACTATCTGAATTGGATGCAGATAGTACTGAATTCAAATAGAATAAATTGCAATTTTTAAAAAAATCAAAAACTCAAATTATCATGGAAATTCCAAGTGAAGGGGAAAGAAGAATTAAAGGAAGCAAACAAAGCAGGAAATGTACAGACAACAATAAAATCCAAACATGGACTTAAACATTGAATTATCTCTTCTGTCAAGAGATATCTTTTGCATACCAACAGCTCTAACAAATTCGTTAGCTTACTAACATAAACCTCCACACTGACATTTTAAAAATGATGAACAGTCTTAGCTAAAACATCACTAAAAGAATTAATTTTAATTCACAGAAGAAAAATATTTTGATGAGTTTTCAGTCTTAAAATGAATAAAAGCTTTTCCAAAATGGAACAAATTCCATAGAATTTATATTTATAAGTAAAATTAAGCTATAAAAAATGTATTTACTCTTCTCACGTAAAGATTGTCTTCACAACTCAAGTTTAAAATTTAGGCCCATGACACATTGTTTGGCACATGCACATCCTAGAAAGAGGCAAACCATACTGCAACAAACATCCAGGTTCCTACCCCACTGACAAACTCTTCTTTTAGAACATCCCTGTCCCAAACTCTTTATAAGGGAGCCTCTTGTTTCTTTAGCTGATGAATTTGCTTCTGTATCTGGTCTTTATCAAGTTTCATTTTGGCTTCAAGAACTTGTCTGAGTGATCCTATGCTTTCATAGATGGCTGCAAACCCTTATAAAGATGTAAATTTTACAAGAGTTAAAAATTTGCAAATGTTACATCAAAGTTAAATTCCATATCAAAATAAAACTTTTAATTACAAAGCAATTTTATTGATTGCAGAAACAAGTTAAAAATGAAGTTTCAAAACCTTATATTTAAAAGCCTCTGATACTGAAAAGTAACTTTTTGCAAGATGGCTGGGGGAAGATATTCCCTATGCCACTTCCTTTTATCAATTCCCTTAGTATACTGAAAATATATAGGTATATTAAAAATATGTCCATGAATTAATTCATGAAATTATAAAAAATTAAATGTTAGTAAAATACTCCAACAAGGATTAATTATACTGTGATGTAATGCAATAGATACTTCCCTAAATAATTCAATAAACTATCTAAATAATGTTTAGTTTAGTTTAGTTTAGTTAAAACAAAGTAGTTTCTACAGAACTATATTACCAAGTAATTATGTAATTTATACAAAGTGTCATTTTCTATTTTCCAAAATAGTATTAAACCTTTAACATTTTCAACAAAGTCATTCCCATGCTAATAAGCAACTTTAATTTCCACCTGACAAAAGAAAAACAAATTAGCACATATGGAGAATTTCCTTCATAAAGGAAGAGCAGCATAAGTAATAGCACAAGCATATCTGTGAAATACATTGAAAATTGTGTTTCCTGCCCTTAAGGATAAAACACTAGATTTCCTTATCCCCTAAAAGGCAAATGAAGGTTTCTGTATCATAAGACCCTGAATCTATTATGGTAGCAACTTACTGTCTGTTTGGGAAGCAAATGAATCTTAAAGAGACAAACTAAGTTGCCAGAAAAACAATCTCGCTCCTGAAATAGTTCTTTAAAAGTTCTGGTAATAGTTCACTTTGTCAAGCAAAAGGTAATTGTATGGAGCTTTCAAAACCATATATAAAATAATAGAGCCTAATTATTCAGCAAAGTAGTTTGATATACTTTTAGGACACTATGGTATACTTATTTTACAATTAACATAGTTTCTAGAAGATGGTAGAGAATGATACAAAATCATTTTGGTTTTACATTAAAGAGAACATAAATTATGTTTAAAAAAATTTTGCCCTACCAGCATTAACTTCTGCTTTCATTTCTTTCATTTCTTCATTCATCTGTAATTCAATCTTGCTGATTCGAATATTGAGCTTCTCATCATCATACTTTGGTCTCTGTCCTTCCATATTTTTCTTTTGTATTTCTTCTATTTTGTCAAGCTTTGCTGACATCTGACTGAACTTCTTCTCTATGGTCCTTTCACTAATTTCCTAGGATTGATGAAAAATTTCACTTAATCACTCTAAAATGAAAATGCATTCCATGTAGAAAGTACTGAAGTCACCTAATTACTATGCTGAACATGAACATAAACAAGAGGTTAATTAAATTCAATACATTATTAAGCACCTGCAGTGTTTAAGATATGGTACCAGGCAATGAGGATACAATAATTAAAAATGACTGGAAATGACAGTTCTAGCCTTAAAAATAAGTTACCCAATGGGGAATCAACAAAGGGGAAAGGAAGCAGCTATATAAAAATAAGAATGATGTAAGGGAAAAAATTCAATCAAATGGTTATTAAGTGCTTACTATGTTCCAGGCACTGTGCTAATCACCAGTGACACAAGTTAAAAAAAAAAGAAAAAAGAAAGAAGAAAGAAAGAAAGAAAGAAAGAAAGAAAGAAAGAAAGAAAGAAAGAAAGAAAGAAAGAAAGAAAGAAAGAAAGAAAGAAAGAAAGAAAGAAAGAAAGAAAGAAAGAAAGAAAGAAAGAAAGAAAGAAAGAAAAGAAAGAAAGAAAGAGAAAGAAAGAAAGTTTCTACCCTCAAGGAGTTTACAATTCAATAGAGGAGACAATGTGCAAACAAATATATACTTTGCAAGCTATATACACAGGTTAAATAGGAAATAATTAATAGAGAGAAGGCACTAGAATGAAGAGGGATTGGGAAAGGATTCTTATGGGAGGTGGAATTTTAGTTGGGACTTAAAGAAAACCAGAGAAATCAGTGATCTGAGTGGAGGAAGGAGAACATTCCAGGAATGGGGGACAAGAGAGAACAATGCCCAGAGCTGGGACATGAAGTATCTTGTTCGTGGAACAGCCAGGAAACCAATGACACTGGGTCACAGAATAGAAGTTGAGTATAAGGCATAAGAAGACTGGAAAAGTAAGAGAGGTCTAGGTTATGTTTCTTTTTTAGGTTATGTTTTTTAGGCTATGTTTCTTTTTTTAGGTTTTCAAAGTTATTAGACAGAGTCAACAGGACTTGGTGCCTGATTCCATGGAGGGCAAGCCAGGGGGAGGAATATGAGTCCCACATATCCAAAGTCTAAAGAAATCAATGTGAATCTAAAACTATGGACCAGTTGGATTCTGATCTAATTGATCTAAAAGAAACTTGATTATTTATCTTACTTTATTTATCTTACTTTAAGAGTTGATTCATGAAGGCCATATCTAAGAATCCCCAAATAACCTGGCTGTGATATGGCCAAATTAGAAGGAACCAGTCATTGATGATTTTCTTCATTACTAACCCAGATTCATGCATGGCCAATTCAGGAGCACTGAATTTGGGGAGAATAGAAACCTGTGTCAAATTATGCTGACCAATTCAACCATAAATTAACAAGTATATTTCTTAATCCACAAGCACCTACTATGTGACAGGAGTTTATAAACATGAGTACAGTATGTTTCTAACAAGCAAATACTTCTCTTTTCTTAGCTTAACGAAAAACAAAATAAAAACTTGTAGAGGGAAAGATGTGGGGATAGTGTTGATAAGTGATCATAGAAGCATGTAATTTATCTAGCACAGCTTCTTGATTTACAGATAAGGAGATTTTAGGCCTAGATTTTAGGTAAATGGAATTAGTCAAGATCACTGAAGTATATTATGAAACTCTAACTCAAACACCACATATGACTGCACTATGTCACACCATCTGAGGTTAAAAACTAATAAAAATGAGTCATCCAAAGAGTTTGCTGCTCGATAACTTCTGAAAATGGGATGTGTAGCTGGTTGATCAAGGGAATTCCCTGATCAACTTGAGGTTTGAAGTAGCTAGACTTTGAGACCTTATATCTTCCTTGGGAGAGTATAAATATACCCTATTGAGGATATCCATCAATTGGAGAATGGTTGGGTAAATTATGGTATATGAATGTTATGGAATATTATTGCTCTGTAAGAAATGACCAGCAGGATGAATACAGAGAGGTTTGGAGAGACTTACATGAACTGATGCTGAGTGAAATGAGCAGAACCAGAAGATCACTATACACTTCAACAACAATACTGTATGAGGATGTATTCTGATGGAAGTGGAAATCTTCAATATAAAGAAGATCCAACTCACTTCCAGTTGATTAATGGTGGACAGAAACAGCTACACCCAGAGAAGCAACACTGGGAATTGTATGTAATTGAATGTTTGCACTATTGTCTTTCTACCCAGGTTAATTATACTTTCGGAATCCAATTCTTAACGTGCAACAAGAAAATTGGATTTACACATATTGTATCTAGGTTATACTGTAACACATTTAATATGCATGGGATAGCCTGTCATCTAGGGAAGGGAGTAGAGGGAGGGAGGGGAAAATTTGGAAAAATAAATACAAAGGATAATGTTGTAAAAAAAAATTACTCATGCATATGTACTGTCAAAAACAATTTATAATTATAAAATTAATTTTTAAAAAAGAATTTAAAAAATAAAATCAATATATCCCATTGAGGCTGAATTTAGTTTAGAGGAGGTGAATTAGTGGGTTACATAATTTGTCTCCAAGATATATTATTGAGGGAGGAGCAACCCATTTGTGCTAGCCTATGAAAGGGTGACAATCAGACCTTTTCAGTCCTTTTTCCTTTTCTTCCAAAAAGGTTCTAGAAACACATAAGAGCTAAGAGAAATCTAGGTTCCCTGGATGGAGATATCTTACCCACATCTCTAGAAACCTAGACCATATCTGAGATATATTAGAAGTTTTCTGGAGTAAACTCTGGATGGGGACATAAAGAAATTAAAGTGTGTTACGAAGGAGAGTAGGAAAGGAAGGACATCTCCTATGACAAATCCGTGTAAAGCCAGAGCTTGGGAATTCCTGACTACCTACAACATCCTGGAAACTATTCCAACAACTACCATTGTCTATGAACCCCTACATATACAAAATTTGTTCTAGATCAAATTTTCAAACGAGTCTGTGAAACTCTGAGCAATTATTAGGAGTCCTTAAGCACAAGAAGAGAAGCAAATGAGAAAAGCAATGGCAAATAAAAATTTTGTCTCTACCTTTTTAGAAATATAACTTCTTCAGATATAAATGATTTTAGGGCAAACGAAATTACTTAGTAATAGAATTGTCAAAACTAGATCTCTGAGGTTAGGTGAATACAAAGCCAATGTCAAAGATATTAATTATTATTACTTGATTTAGCTGCTTAATGAGGAAGATCAATTTGGATAACTTTAAATTAAATTTATTTAGTCCCAAGTCCCTGAATTTATCTGTCTATACAGGCTAAAAAAGCTCAAACAAATCTAAGTCCTTTTGTCTCTTTAAAGGGAAAACAAAATAGAGAAAAAAGGATTTTTTTCATTTAAAAAACCTTAAAAACTTATATAATTAAGTAAACTGACAGCCAATTGCTATGAATGACCAAAATAGCCTCTAACATAAAATTTTAAATGTCATTTTATTAGGCAATATAAACATAATAACAGATACCTACACTATTTTCCTTTACAACCAAGGCAAGTTGATCAATCTTCTGTAAAAGTTCTTTTTCTATTCGTTCTTGTTCCTGTTGCAACCAATTCCGTGCAGACAAAATCTGGCTGCTAAGTTCTTCCACTGTACCTTTAAATCTAAGAAAAGAAAATTAATGAATTGAAAATGGAAATGAACTCCAAAGCATTTTACTCTCTCACTTATAGCTCTATACAAATATAAGCTTTTCACAATTACTTATTATATACCAACTACATGTTCTAAACTATGATAAGATAATGAAGAACAGAAAAGACCCACAACAGAAAAGAGTAAAGTATGCTACTTGCTCTTACAGAGTCAATTCAGGCAATAATACTTAAAATACACATGAGACAATTAGAGAACAATAAAAAATAGAACATAATCAAGCACCAAAATACATGGTTTAGTAATGTGTGCTATGGAAGGGAAGAAAATATTCATTTTCAAATACTGAGAAAAGCTCCCCAAATTTTAAAGTTATTTTATCCTCAAAAAGAAAGAGATTTCATTCTTAGGCAGCATTAGTATATTCCTCTCTATGACTCAGACTGAAAATATAGTCAAGTTGAAAAAGGCCTCTCATCAGGTGTCTCATCAAGACAAGGATAGAGTCTTAAAAAGCAAGCCAACAGAACACAATCTCTGGTTGTTCCTAATTTGCAAAATTTTAAAAGGCTTTGAGAAAAGACCTATCCTCTGAGGAATGGACTAAGCTTATAAAGACTCATCATTAGAGGGGTTTGGGCACCAAGTAGGTGATTTTTTGATCACAGAAATTCATTAAGTAATCTCTGAAATGTGTGTGGGAGAAAAAGAGGAGGGTTGCAAGTGCAATATGCATTAATGGGAAGAGTTTCAGTACCAATGCCCTTCAAAGTATGTAGGCTTATAAAGAAGATGGAAGATTTTATTTCTTGTTTAAAGTCATAATCTAAGATCATGACTCTAATAATGCTGGTAAT
Source organism: Sminthopsis crassicaudata (assembly GCF_048593235.1). Classification (NCBI taxonomy): domain Eukaryota; kingdom Metazoa; phylum Chordata; class Mammalia; order Dasyuromorphia; family Dasyuridae; genus Sminthopsis; species Sminthopsis crassicaudata. The sequence continues at coordinate 531,910,899 of NC_133618.1, read as the reverse complement.
GTGCCTGCCTGTTTCTTCAAGGCAAGTATCTACCACTCTTTTGCTTCCTCCTAAGTAGTTTATGCAATTGTGTTACCTAAAATGCACCAAGTAAGAAAAGAGCTATTAAAGCAAAGAAACCAGGGCTGAAAATAAAAGAAATTCTCCTCTTCTCCAAAATCAAGGAGTATTCTGCTATATCCAATATATCTAGAAATAAGACTCTGGCTCTGTGTTTATATGCATACACATGCTATATGTATAATTTTTACAAGATACAAAATTTTTTCATTGTTAGAATGGACAAATAACATAGAAAATGCTTTTACCTTTTCCAGATATTAAAATGAACAACAAAGTTTGGAGGATAAAGTGTTTTTAACTCTTAGATGTAAGAATATATAAATAAAAGAAAGAAGGGAAACATGAAAAAAGGTCCGCTACCTTTCTTGCTATATAGCCAAAATGCTTCTGAGGAAATCATTAATCTTTACTTATGAAGAATAGGCAACAGTTTTTGCTCAAAGCTGTTTTCTTATTTAGATGAGTCATCATAACCACTACACATTTTGTAATCTTAACCAATTAAAAACAAGCTAATCGAGAAAATACACAAAAGATCTGCAGTACTGTAGGAAAAAAAAAAAAAAACATTGTAATTTTTTTTTGAGGCAATTGGGGTTAAGTGACTTGCCCACTGTCATGTACCTAGGAAGTGTTAAATGTCTGAGGCCAGATTTGAACTCAGGTGCTCCTGACTGCAAGATTGGTACTCTATCTACTGTACCATCTAGTTTCCTGAAGCACTGTAATTTTGATCTGAATTCCAAAATCCTGGCTCTGCCAATTTTTACAGTACTTATAGATCTATGGATCAGTCATTTTCCCTTTAGGCCTCAATATCCTTATCTATGAAATGAGAAATTCAGAATAAATGAGCCAAATTTAGAATAAATGGAGTTTTAGGTCCCTTCAAGTTCTAAAACTATGATAATATAACAAAAACTTAAACTGCTGTGTTGCAGTTTCAAAGACAATACAATTCTAATCCATTGCACTTGGCAGAAGAAAAGGTAGTTTGAGATTAGGCAGCTGGAATGAGCAATGTGATTTTACAGCTCATAAATTAAATGTCATGGTTAATGAGGTTAAACATCGATAAAGCAAAAGACATTTATACAAAATATGTCAAAATGTTGTCTAAATCACATTTTCCTTTGAACAAGATGACCCCAGATTCTAAAGTAGCTTTTTCCCCCACCAGTGAGCGCCTTAGGTCTATATACATCTCATTTTGTACAGAGAATATTTACATAACCAACAAAGCCACAAAGCTACATTCCACCCTACTTCATAATATAGAACCAAGAAAACCGCCTTTCCTCCAAGGGAAAGAGAAACTAAGGCTGTGACAAGGAAAAATAGGAACTGAAAGGAAATAGTTCATATTTTCTTTGGATCTTATGGTCTTAATTTTTTTCCCCTCCACAATCCTCTGAGGTAAGTTATAAAGTATTGAAAATATGGCCACTTTCCAGGAAATTGGGGTTCAGAAATATCAAATAACTTACCTAGGGTCGCACAGCTAATACATGATAGAAAGTAATGAAGCTGGAATTGATCCCAGGTCTTTTGACACCAGTGATGAATTTAGTGCATATGTTGTGAACTGAATTTTATTTAGAAGCAACTATATATTTGTTAAGGTGTATTTTCAGCATCCCATATCAATTTCTGTTTACATCTGCATTTGTTTCTTTTCAAATGAGCAAAAACAATTCATCCAAATGTTGACAAAGCCCAATGGTTTTCTTCATGTCAACATAAAGAAGTAGATTTATTTGTTTCCTTTTCTTTTAGTAAATGTCTGAGGTATCTTCTTTGGCAAATATCAGCAGGGGAGACTTTGGCAAAGAGCTTGCTTTGATTCTCATTTTAAATTTTGTTTCTTCTTTTAGTTGCTTAGGAAAAGGTGGGAAGGGACATAGTACAAGTTAAAAAAATTCATCCATGGACTGCCTGCTGTTCCTCAGAATGTGCAGAATTTCTCTGAAAGTCTTAAGTTATTAGTTTGAGAAGAGTGGTAGGGGTCTAGTGGTATCAGGAAAGAATGGAAATTTATACAAAAGGAATTATGAAATTAAAATCAATGACACTTGGCAATAGATTGGATGTGGGAAGAGGTAGGTAGTGAGATAAGAATCAAGGACTACAGTTAGGTTGTGAACTGAATGACAAGGGTGGCTTTATCCTTGATAATAATAGGTTAGTCTGCAAGAAGAGAGAAGTTGGGGGATTATTGAGTTGTTTTTGGACTGGATGAGTTTAAGATGTCTGTCAGGCATCTAGTTCCATATTGTGATAGGGAGTTGGAGGTGAAAGATTACAGATCAGAAGAGAGGTTAGACATAGATAAGTAGATCTGAGAATAAAATAATTAGATCCTCAGCCTACAGACGATAATTAAATCCAAGGTGATGGAATCACCAAGCAAAATGGGTGAAAGGAAGAATTGTTTTTTCTCCAGGTAATAGTTTAAATTAAATTCATGTATTTGTTTTAAAAAGAGCCCATACTATTTGCACTAACAGATTCAAAATGGAACATATTCATGCTTCTTTATTGATTCTAGAAGTCAAAAACAAAAACAAAGACAGTTACTTGCAAACCAGTGCTTTCGCCTAATCTGCATCTCAGGGGTCTATCATACTATAAATTCATTAGAAAGGCAAATGAAAGAGGACAAGAAATTCCAACTGAAAAATAATTAACTAATACTACTTCTGTGAACCTGTGACCTCATCAGTGTAGATATTCCCTCCAATAACAGACTACAACCTAACTGTAGCCTCTCATTCTGAGCAATAATACTTCTCCCTATCCTTCCAAATGTCCTCTACAGGGGCTTTCCTCTAAATTTCTTGTCTTTATATGAATATCTATGGACCACACATTGGTCTCTCTCACTCACTATTAAATGATTGAACTACTTTCTTTTCCAACTATACATATCTTTGATAACAGCCTCTTCTCTTGCACAATTCTTGGTTAATGATGTTTTCCAGACTTGTTTCAAAACACTGGAGAAGTCACGTTGAGCTTCTACAATGACTTTTGAATAACTTTAATTCCTCTGTGCCATGATGTTCTAAGACTCACAGCCTCACTTAAAAATTCTTAGGGAGAAGTTGTTGCTCATTAAAAGTACTATGCAATTTTCTAGAGGCAATCTGGGAAGTTCTAGTTTTCAATTCTGGGCCCAACTCCCTGTCCATATAGTGGCTATCCAAAGCACATGTTGTCTGGTTAGTTGGTTGGTTGGTTGTTGTACTTCATTCTCAAAGAGCACCAAAATGTCAACACTATGTTAGAATCGAGTTAAAGTATATCCAATTGTGACTGATCAGATCAATATAAGCTCAAAATGATCTGCCACATGTTGGACACAAATAGTCCCTATGAACATTTAGTGTGGCTTCTCTAACTTTGTGCATCTCATGTTTCTTCTGAGCTAATTCAATTCTGCTTTGTTCCTACAGCACAAGACCTTCTCTAAGGAGAGCATGCCATTTCTAAATTTCTTAAGAGAGACTTTGTGAGTTCCTTGTATCGCTTTTTCTGACCACCTTGTAAGCAGTTGCTCTGTGTGAGTTCTCCATAAAACAGTCTTTGGCAAGCATACATTTGGCATTCCAACAATGTGGCCAGTACAACAGAGTTGTGCTCTCTGTAGTAGAATTTGAATGGTTCGAGGTTTCATTTGAGAAAGGATCTCAGTGTCTAGTATCCCATCCTGCCAGGTGATCTTCAGTATCTTCCTAAGACAATTCAAACAGAAGTGATTTAGTTTCCTGGCTTGGTGCTGATAATATTGTCCAAGTTTCATAGGAATCCAGTGATAAGTCAGCAAAACAGCTCTGTAGACCCCAGTCTGGTAGTTAACTGTAATACCTCTCCTCTCCCACTCTTTCCTTTAAAGTTTCCCAAACACTGAGCTAGCTCTGGCAATCATTATCAAATGGACATCTCTGGAAATTATACTACCAAGGTAAGTGAATTTATCCACAGAATTCAAAACTTCACCATTTGCCGCAATTGATGGTTCTATATAATGGATGATTTGGTGTTGGCTGAAGAATACCTGAGTTTTCTTGGGGTTAATTGTTAGACTAAAATTACCATAAGCACAAAGAATCAATCACAGGGTGAGGAAAGGGGGTCTCTCCTCTCTTCCCTTCCCTCTCTCTCTGTCTCTCTCTCTTTCTCTCTCTCTCTCTCTCTCTCTGTCTCTGTCTCTCTCTCTCTCTCTCTCTCTTTCTCTCTCTCTCTCTCTCTCTCTCTCTCTCTCTCTCTCTCTCTCTCTGTCTCTGTCTCTGTCTTTCTCTCTCTCTCTCTCTCTCTCTCTCTCTCTCTCTCTCTCTCTCTCTCTCTCTCTCTCTCTCTCTCTCTCTCTCTCTATCATTGCTGACAGGATTCTTGCCAGAGAACTCTTTAATAGGCTGATCCTGCACCTGGAAAAAGTTCAACTACCTGACAGCTAGTGTGGTTTCGGAATGGTCCTGAGGAACAATTGATATGGTGTTACTTCCTAGAACTCCAGGAGAAATTCCAGGAGTTGAACAGAGGTCAGTAAATAACATTTGTAGATCTGACCAAGGCCTTTGTAACAATCAGTCATAAGGACTTATGGAAAATTATGTCAAAATTTGGTTGCCCAGAGAAGTTATCAACATGATACACCAATTTCATGATGGCATGCTTGACAGGGTTCTGGACAATGGATAATGCTCTCACACTTTCCCAGTCACCAAAGGAGTGAAACAAGGTTGTGCGGTTGCTGTTATGCTTTTTAGCATGATGTTTTCAGCCATGTTGTCAAATACCTTCAAGGAGGACAATATAGAATCAAAGTCAGCAACTGTACTGATGGTAAATGCTTCAATTTTTTTTGCAGATGATTGTGCATTCAATGCAGACTCTGAAGCCAAAACAAAACAAAGTATGGATCAATCCTCTGCTACTTGTGCTAATTTTGGTCTAACAATTAATACTAAGAAAATACAGGTACTCCATCAGCCAGTGCCACAACATCCATATGTGGAACCATCAGTTACAGCAAATGGTTAAGTTTTGAATGCTGTAGATGAGTTTGCTTACCTTGTCCTCCTAATAAATAAGGAATATTTTCTTACATGGTGAAAAAAAAAAAAAGAAGCCCTGTAATGTTCCAGGATGGATGAAATTAATAAAATGTCATTTGCAAACAGGAGCATATGAAGAACTTCAGCACCTACAGAGAATCCTTCTATTTGGACTGTATTCTGGACATCCTCAATGATGGTCTACCTTCATATAATGTCTGGCTTGCTTTTAACAGAGGATCAAATAAAATTACCTCAGCTGCAATATTTTTCAAGGAATACTGTGTGATTTTGACACATTCATAGGTAATGGCTTACAGAAGGAGGTGCTGGTTTATCAAATCAATACCTTTTTATAGTCAACAAACAATGGTATTGTGTATTAACTATATCTTTCACTTAGAAAGTTCTGTGACTGTAAGATATAGCCTGCTATGGAATATTACTTGAAAAAAGCACTGCCAATTCCCGTCTCATGTTTATCAAGGAGGGTGTTGATTTGCGAATAGATTAATAACATAAAATCAGCATGGAGAAAATAGGAATATAGCTTGGTAGTTATTAATATTCTTTTGTTCACCTTTTTTTAAAGTGTGACAATAAGGTCAGATTATTTTCTTTGGTATACTCCCCTCTGAGACACCTTCAGAATCAATGTGTTAATGCTCATAAAATTATTTTCCTCTAGCACTCTAGCACAGACTTCTTTTGTGTATGTTTGAACTAGACCAGCTGTTCTTCATGTCTTTGTTTTCTCATGTTGTTTCTACTTCCTCATGTAGAATTTTAGCTACTGTAATGTTACTGCCGCAGGTCAGTAGCAGAGCATAAAAAGAGTACTCAAAGAAGTCAAGAAGACCTGGATTCGTGCCTCTTAATATTTGTCAGATATATGACCACTTCTTGGATCTTTAGGCAACATTATAAGGCTATAAATAAATTATAGATAGGTTGTAAGTTGTGTCAATGGAGGAAATTCCTACATTAACTAATTAAATTATAGGTCCTCTGAAAATGAATAGTACAGAAATCTTAGAGGTCTAAAAATATCCTGTGGAAATTCTATTGATGAAACTTCCATACTTTTACAAATATATGTGGAAAATAGGATCATCTATCTATATTTAATGAAATTGAGTTGTAATTGCTAAAAACTGAAGAAGCTACACAATTAAGTCAGAAACAAAGAGAAACCTCAATTACCAATTCAAATACCAAACAAGAATTATTATAAGCCCTTGCTCAGACAGATATAGAGGGTAGCTTTGAAACAATAAAGTGGTCTTTCCTAAGAATATCACTTCTAGAACTTAAGATAAACAGTAGGGTCAAATAGGGCCAAAGAATCAATGGTTGATTGATTGATTGGTTGATTCCACTGAGTAATCACAGAACATTCGTCTGAGAGAAGCAAAACCAAAAAAATCCAGCACAGTTATTCATTTTTAGCAAACATGGTACAATAATTAGGGAAGGAAATAAAAGGAAGAGTTAAAGTGACTAATCCACAGGAAGTCTGGAGACTATTTAAAGAATTCACTGAAAGCCCAGGATAAAAATCTGTGCTAAGGACAAAAGCAAAAACAAATCATACGTTTGAAAATTCATTTTGGAGGTTTGGTGAAAGTAGAATATGGTATTGCTGTGCTCTTGAAACTTGAGAGGAAGAGGATCCCCAAATGACAAGCAAAATAAAAGAGGCTATCACAAGGGAAGGGAGCATCTTGTTTAAAAAAGTGATAATCTAGTTGAGAAGTACAGGGAATCCCACTTGACTTAACATGTCAAGTGAAAGTCATAAATTAGGTGAGCCAAAAAAAGAAACACTTGACAAAGGGTTCAAGAGACTACAATGACAAGTTCTTTAAAATGTGCCAAAGAGAGAAAGTAAAGAACAAAACAATAGGGATTAGTTGATGATGATACAAAAAATGAATTTAGGGATTAAAAGGAAAAGCTAAATTATTTACTTTGGTCTTTAGAAAGGAGGGAAATGGTCTAAAATAACTAAAGTGTAAAATTATTAAACTGTTAACTGAGATGTATAAGTAATTGCTACCATGACCACAGTACTAAAATACTTTCAGATTGCTACTGTGACTCACATTGATAAGAAAGATCTTAGCAGAAACCCTAGAGAAAACTGTGAAGGTCCCATTGGGAACTAAAGAATGATAAAGACTGAGAACTGACATTTATAAAATCCTGAGGAACTGAGGTAGGGTGAAAATATATTTAATCACCAAATGAAAGAAGACTATAATTAGACATTTATAGCATCCATTTCTTCAAGAAGCACCAAAATTTATGTAAGGTTGTTTGGATTTGGTTACCTTTTAAGAATTAAGATGTTAGTTTGTTTTTCAAATAGGCCATCACAGACTTCCAAAAAATGGAATGTTATTGACTATTCCACCCTTACAATACATTTTTCAGTGTTTCTACTAGATAGAATTCTAGATATGAAAGGCTACTTGAACTTGGGCTCAATAATCCAATGTTTTAAGTTCTTAAAAATAAAATGGGCCTTGATATGTGTGCATGGATATTATTTAAGGATATTTAGCCATTTGAAACTCTATTATGGGATTGTGAAGACAGAGTTAGCACCCTGGATACTTTAGAATCAGCCAGAGTCAGGATAAGCAAAAGTCCTTCGTCTTTATTCTTGGTCTTTAGGGGTAGAAGTGAAAGGAATGGACATAGGAATCGCCACACTTTTTTTTTCTCTACCACCAAAATTAAGTCTGGCTTATCTTACTTTACCCTCTAATCACTCCTACAATTCTCTGTATTCACCAACAGATTGAGGCAGCACAAAATAGTGGGAAGGGCTATTTTCCAAGCATATGCTAATAGAGTATTGTCCAATTGGTAATTAGCCTTAAGTGCTCAGTTGTCCAACCTCAGTGCATCACCTCAAGAGTTTCAGCCCTTTACATCTCTGGCTTTCTTTTGTTTTAGAACACAGGTGGTCACGCCCTCCCTGACTTCTCAGGAAGAGAGATGAAAAACAAAGGGAAATGGGGAGTCAAGACAGATATTGGTAGGGGGTTTCTGGGCTGAAGGGTCTTACTAAAAACAGATATGCACAAACCCATCAGCATGGGGGGTATTACACAAGCACATAGCAATAAAGCACAGGCTAGCAGTGATGACTCTCCCCACAGCTGGTGTAGGCTCAATGTTGTGCAATAAACATGAATTGTACATGCAAGTAGTGACATAACAAACAATATGAATCAACATGGTGTTGTAAAAGATTTCCAGAAGTCCTAGAAGGAGGGTATATAAACAACAATCACATATACACCTTCTTCAGCAGCCAAGATAGTCCAAAACCAATCTATTGTCCATTGCTTCACATGTCAGGGAATCCAATGTTCCCCACAAGTTTTTAAAGTCCTGCAACAGTCTGTTTATATGTTAGGGAATCCAATGATTCCTGTAGATTTTTAAATCCTGCAACAGTCTTATCATTTCTCAGAAAATCCAATTATTCCTGAGGGTTTTCAAGTCCTACAACAGTCTTATCACATCTCAGAGAATCCAATGATTCCTGAGGGTTTTCAAGTCCTACATCAGTCTTATCACGTCTCTGAGAATCCAATGATTCCTGAGGGTTTTCAAGTCCTACAACAATCTTATCATGTCTCAGAGAATCCAATGATTCATGAGGATTTTGAAGTCCAACAATTTTTGATGTCCATGAGTCAAACGCCATAACTGCCAGGCTCTTTCAGTGGTGGGCACAGTCAACGACGGAACCACCTGATGTTTCTTGGGTATTCTCCTTCGTTTCAAGGGTCTGCTCCATCTCTCTCCAATGGACAAGGTGAATACAGCTCATTGGCACCCATCTGATTCCTTCTCCATCTGTAGAAATACAAGCAAACCCTCTCCCCCAAGCAGTTAACCTATCTAGTCCCTTCCATTCACCACTTTCTAGGTCTCTCCACATCACCTGGTGATTATCTAAAGATAGTGGAGCAGCTCACACTGGACACTGCCCTTCTGGTGGGTTATAAAACCTGTCTGCAAGAGGCAGTGCATCTTTGTCAAAAATCAAGAAGTTAATAGTATAAAGGGCTAGATTTAGAAGTTCTCTAGGGTTACCTGTGGCTCCGCCTTTCTTTTGTTTTTGGAGTAGTGTCTTAAAGTCTCTGTTTTTCCTCTCTACTATTGCATGTCCTTGAGGATTAAAGAATATGCCAGTGGTATGCAAAATCTTATACTGTGCACAAAAGTATGCAAAGTGTTTAAAAGTATATGCAGGTCCATTGACTGTTTTTATTGATTATAGCACACCCATAATTGCAAATGCTTGTATAAGGATTTCAGTGACCACTCAGGCTGTCTCTTTTGCTGCTGGTATTGCAAAAGTGAATCCTGAAAAGTTGTCTACCACAACATGGATATAAGGCAGACAACCAAAAGATTTACATTGGGTCACATCCATTTGCCAAATTTCATTAGGTCTCAAACCATGAGGGTTCTTTCCTGGAGGGAGTGTAGTAGTGTGGAAAGGAAGGCAAGCTGGACAGGCTTTTACTATGCTCCTAGCTTCCTCTCTTGTTATTCCAAATTGTAAATGTAAAGCTTGAGCAGCCTGATGATATTTAGAATGAGATTCTTGGGCTTCTTGAAATAAAGGAGTACTGGCCAACATGGTTAGGAGGCTATCTGCCTTTGAATTGCCATCAAAAATAGGACCTGGAAATCCACTATGAGAGTGGACATGCAAGATATAAATCTTACCTGGATGCTTTCTCACTTGCTCTTGAAGTTCCTTAAAGAGCTTATATATATTAGAGGCTACAAATTTTATTTGGGCTGTGGCCATTCTTTGTACCACACCTATTGAATAGGCTGAATCAGGTATTGTATTTATATCTCCTGGATAATAAGAGCTAAAATGATTTCATGCAATTCATTCTGCTGAGTGGACTGAAAAGGAATTCTGACTACTCTCTGTATAGTTAAGTCATGAGAGTATACAGCGCAAATATTATGTTTGGATGCATTTGTAAAAATAGTTGGTCCTTTAAGAGTAACTTTAGAAACCTATTCTTCAAGAACCCATCACCAATTATGTAATAGTCTTTAATGGAGACTCATGTGTAAAATTTGGATCCATAGCTAATAAAATTTACCACTCTGGGATGGTTTCACAGCATACATTAATTTGTGCATTAGTATAAAAGATATATATCTTGTAAGGTCTTATCCCAGATAATTGTACTGCTCACTTAATGACCTTTAATAAAATTCTAGCCACAAGCACTGGGTAAGGAGTAAGGTTTTGTTATGGTTGTGCTGGGATGTTCACCCACTCGATCACACTGTCTCCTTGATGAAGGACTGCTGTGGGTGCCTCTTTTGTAGCAAAAACTGATATTTCTAAGGGTTTTTGAGTGACTCTTTTAACCACATTGGATAAAGTCAGTTCAACTTCTCTCAAAGCCTCTTGTGCTCCTTTTGTAAGCTGGCATGGTGAATTTAAAGCACTGTCTCCCCTTAAAATGTCATATAGAGGTTGCAGTTAATTGGTAGTTAAGCCTAACACTGGACGCATCCATTGGATATCTCCTATTAATTTTTGGAAATCATTTAAGGTGTCCAACTTCTCTGTTCTTAAAGAAAGCTTTTGTACTGTGAGTGTCTTAGGATATATTTCATATCCTAAATATTGAAAAGGAGCATGTCTTTGAATTTTTTCTGTAGCTATATGCATCAACTCAAGAGTTTCAGCCCTTTACATGGGATGAAAGTTAGGAAAGACAAAATCTTTCCTATTCTGAACTCTAGTACAGACTAATTATAAACTATGAGTAATAGGGCATGTTAACTATTAGGTAATATAATTTTCCCCATTTGGATCATAACCACTCTCCTTTACTGCCTCTGCTTCCTCATGTATTTCACCCAAACACAAAAGAAAAAAATTCAAAATTTATTGACTAAAACAAGCATATCCTATAAAATTTCCCAAACCAAATGCTGAAATAATAAAAGACAAATTACAAAATAGTTGGTAAATCATTCCAAAACTTTGTAAATACAAGGAAATAATGCCACTCTCATGCTGATGCAAGAAAATTAAAGAAAGGAACAAAAGAAGCAGTTTCAGCATGACTATATCTCTTCTGCTCATTTGAAAACTGACAAATGGGTAAGCTCAAGTGAACTTCATTTTAATGTGTTCTTTTTTAACCATGAACTTGAAAACTATCAATAAGTATGAACATTTCTATACACAAACACCAGAAAAATAGAGATTATATAAACACATGAATCCATGACTCTCCTATACAGTTTGTTTCTTTTAAAATATAATAAACTGAAACTGGGGGATGGGAGTGGGCAATTGCATCAGTGATGGCAGCTGCTGGAGTTCAGCCCACAGATAATAACAGAATCAGAAAACTGATTAATAATGAGACTACAGGAAATCTTTTGCTGTCACTGGATACAGGATTTCATTGTATTGCCTATATGTGGTTCTAGGTTGAAATCCCAAGGTGGGAAGGAGCATTATGAAAACAAAGACCCTGGTCATAATTCCAGGATGGAAAAGAATGACTATGGTTGCTCACAAACCAAAACACAGAACAGGAGAGTAGTGACCACTCCTCTCCTTATATCATAATACGTTGGAAAAACTGAAAACTTACAGACCCCCAAAAATTAGCTCTGAAGAAAGCAGCATAAAAAAAAGCTTAAGTTTGAAATAATACCTCCTCCACCAGAAGCAGAAACTAAGAAATAGGCTAGAAAATGAGCAAACAACAATATCAAAATAATAATCTGTCCACATAAAGTTATTAAGCAGAAAACACAAACTCAAAAGGAGTTAACAATGTCAAAACATCTATTTGAAAAGCCTCTAAATATGAATTAGTCTCAGGCTTTAAAAAAAATTTCTAGAAGAGCTCGAAAAATTATTTGGAAAATCAAATAAGAAATGTGGAGAGGGTGTGAAAAGAAATGAGAGTTATGCAAGAAAATCATGAGAAAAAAATCAATATCTTGACAAGAAAGCATATAAATTCCTGAAAATAATAATGCCTTTAAAAAAAACAGAATAGGCCAAATGGTAAAAGAGGCACAAAAACCCACTGAAGAGTGAAGAAGATAATTCCTTAAAAATTAGAATTGGGAGATTGCTTTCCTAAGTTAGAAAATGGATCCAAAAGTTAATTTAAAAATTATTGAACTACCTGAAAGTCATGATCAAAAAAAAAAAAAAGAATCTAGACATTGTTTTTCAAGATCTCATCAAAGAACACTGCCTTGATATCCAGAGTAAAATAAGTTGAAAGAATCACTTCCTGAAAAAGATCCCAAAATGAAAATTACCAAGAATATCAGAATTAAATTCCAAGCTCCCAAGTCAAAAAGAATATATTGCAAGCAGCCAGAAATAGTTCACATGTTGAGATGCCACAGTCAAAAAAACCCACAAGATTTAGCAGCTTCCAAGTTAAAGGATTGAAGGGCTTTAGAATACGATATTCTAGAAGGCAAAGGAGCTAAAATTACAACTAAGAATCATCTACCCAGAAAAACTGAGTATAATCCATCAGTGGGGGAAAATGGGTATTTAATAAATAGAGGACTTTCTAGTATTCCTAATGAAAATATCAGAACTGAACAGAAAATCTAACTTTCAAATACAAAACTCAAGAGAAGCAATACAAAAGAATACAAAAGAAAAATCATATGGGATTTAATAAAGATAAAGTATTTATATTCCTACATGAGAAGATATTTTTAGTTCCTAAATATTTTATCAATAGAACAGTGAGAAGTATGACTATACACAAACTTAGAACACAGGTGTGAGTTGACTATGATTAAGGTATCCAATCAAGTTAAATTAAAGGGTGAAAAAGAGGTAAACACTGGGGCAGGAAGGGAGAGGTAGAATGGGGTAAATTATCTCACATAAAGAGGTACAAAAGAGCTTTTACTATAGACAGGATATTAAGAGTATGGTAGAAGTGGCAGGCAACAATTGAACCACTGAAAATGGCTCAAAGAGGGAATAATATGCACACTCAGTTGAGTATAGAAATCGTACCCTACAGGGACAGGGTGAAAGGAGAAAAAGAAAAGGATAGAGGGAGAAAAATTAGGATGGAGGGAAATACACAGTAATCATAAATGTGAATATGAATGGGATGAACTCACCCATAAATTGAAAATAGATACTAGAATAGATTACATGATTCAGAAATAAAGGGAGAAACCATAAGCAAATTTGGGATCATGTAATAGTTTACCTGTCAATTTTCAGATGATGAAATTGAAACTATATCCACTAATATGAAAGAATGTTCCAAATCACTACTGCTCAGAGAAATGCAAATTAAGACTACTCTGAGATACCACTACACACTATCAGATTGGCTAAGATGACAGGAAAAGATAATGATGAATGGTGGAGGGGATGTGGGAAAACTGGGACACTGATGCATTGTTGGTGGAGTTGCAAAAGAATCCAGCCATTCTGGGGAGCAATTTGGAACCAGGCCCAAAAAGTTATCAAACTGTGCATACTCTTTGATCCAGCAGTGCTACTACTGGGCTTATATCCCAAAGAAATACTAAAGAAGGGAAAGCGACCTGTATGTACAAAATGTTTGTGGCAGTTCTTTTTGTAGTGGCTAGAAACTGGAAAATGAATGGATGCCCATCAATTGGAGAATGGTTGGGTAAATTATGGTATATGAATGTTATGGAATATTATTGCTCTGTAAGAAATGACCAGCAGGATGAATACAGAGAGGTTTGGAGAGACTTACATGAACTGATGCTGAGTGAAATGAGCAGAACCAGAAGATCACTATACACTTCAACAACGATATTGTATGAAGATATATTCTAATTGAAGTGGATATATTCAACATAGAGAAGATCCAATTCAGTTCCAGTTGACCAATGATGGACAGAAACAGCTACACTCAGAGAAGGAACACTGGGAAATTAGTGTAAAATGTTTGCACTATTGTCTTTCTACCAAGGTTACTTATACCTTCGGAATCCAATTCTTACCATCCAACAAGAAATTTGGTTTTACACATATATATTGTATCTAAGCATATACAGTAACACATTTAGCATGTATGGGATTGCCTGTCATCTAGGGGAGGGAGTAGAGGGAGAGAAGGGAAAATTTAGAAAAGTAAATACAAGGGATAATGTAAAAAAAAATTACCTATGCATATGTACTGTCAAAAAAATTTATAATTATAAAATTAAGAAAAATAAATAAAAATAAAAATTATAGTGCCAAGGCCCCCCCAAAAAATAGTTTACCTGTCAGATCTATGGGTAAAAAATTATAGTACCATTTTTTTATGGAGGCAAAGAATTGGAAATTGAGGAAATACCAATCAACTGAGGAGTGAACAAGTTGTAGTATATGATTGTGACAGAATTCTTGTGCTATAAGATATGACAAGCAGGATGCTTTCTGAAAATCCTGAAAAGATTTGAAGCAAAGTTAACTGAGCAGAACCAGAAAAACATTGTACACAATAACAGTAATATTATATAATAATCAACTTGTACAACTTAGCTATTCCCAGCATTACAAGGATTTATGAAAATTTGGAAGCACAAGGATGAAAAATGTAATCCACCTCCAGAAAATGAACTGATAGAGTCTGAATGAAAATCAGAGCAGATTTTTTTTAACTTTATTTTTCTTGGGGGGGGGGTATTGTGTATTTTTTTCACAACATGACTAGTATGCTTTGTGTGACTGCACATATATAATCTTTATCAAATTGTTTGCCTTCTCAATAAGTGTGTAAGGAAAGGAGAGAATTTTAAACTCAAATCTTTTTAAAAGAATATAAAAATTGTTTTATGTGTAATTGAAAAAATGTTAAAATATATATTAAATGTAATATGTATGAGAACAGCAATATCCCAACCCATCTGTCCATGCAGGGTAGACTAGTTTTCCTAAAATAGCACTGAGTCATTCCTCAAGACTTGGTTGGCTCAAAATGTTTGTGGCAGCTCTTTTTGTTGTAGCTAGAAACTGGAAGATGAATGGATGTCCATCAGTTGGAGAATGGTTGGGTAAATTATGGTATATGAAGGTTATGGAATATTATTGCTCTGTAAGAAATGACCAGCAGGAGGAATACAGAGAGGCCTGGAGAGACTTACATCAACTGATGCTGAGTGAAATGAGCAGAACCAGAAGATCACTGTACACTTCAACAACAATACTGTATGAGGATATATTCAGATGGTAGTGGAAATCTTCAACATAAAGAAGATCTAACTCACTTCCAGTTGATCAATGATGGACAGAGGTAGCTACACCCAGAGAAGAAACACTGGGAAATGAATGTAAATTGTTAGCACTACTGTCTGTCTGCCCAGGTTACATGTACCTTCAGAATCTAATGCTTATTGTGCAACAAGAAAATGGTATTTACACACATGTATTGTATCTAGGTTATATTGTAACACGAGTAAAATGTATGGGATTGCCTGTCATGGGGGGGGAGAGAGTGGAGGGAGGGGGGGGATAATTTGGAAAAATGAATACAAGGGATAATATTATAAAAATATATAATAAAAAATTATTAAAATAAAATAAAAAAAAGACTTGGTTGGCTCAAGAGAACATTGTACACATCACAAACAAGATTATGCAATGATCAACTCTGATGGACTTGGCTCTTTTCCACAATAATGTGATTCAGGCCAATTCCAATAGACTTGTGATGGAGATGCATCCAGAAAGAGGACTATAGGGAATGAATGTGAATCATAGTACTTTCACCTTTTTTGTTTTTACTTGCTTGCTTTTTGTTTCCCTTATTATTTTTTTTCCTTATTGACCTGATTTTTCTTGTGCAATATGATGATTGGGAAATATCTATAGAATAATTATACATGCTTAACATATATTGGATTATTTGCTGTCCAGGAGAGGGGGTAAGGGGAAAGGAGGGAGAAAAATTTGGAACACAAGTTTTGCAAGGATGAATGTTGAAAACTATGTTTGCATATATTTTGAAAATAAAAAGCTGTTATGTAAAAAAAAAAAAAAACAGCTCAGAGGAGTAAGAATTCAGACTAATATGTTAGAGGGTTCTTTAGATGTTTTGTGGGGAGGGAATTATAATGGGAGTTTCACCTGAATCAACTCAAGGGGTTGCGAATCTCTATTCTTAAGGAAAATCCTTCTTTAGAGAGGATTCTGGGAAGATGATAGAGTAGATCAGAAAATTTCAAGCTCTCCAGATTTCCCCCACAGACAAAATTGTGCCTGAGGGCAAAAATAGACTTAAAAACAAATATGAATTGAGGCAGAATAAGATCCTCCTGGGACAAAAGGAGAAGATCCAAAAAAGCCCCAGTGAAACTAAATACTTCCAAGTTAGTTCCACTGAAAGGATGGGTTGGAAGTAGCCCAAGAACTTGCACCCCCTCCCCGACAGTTGTAGCCCAAAACTTGCACCTCCCAGACAGTCAAAAGAGTTCAAGTGTCTGAGATGTCTGAGTTAGGGAAGACTGAGGGAACCTCTGTTGATAAAGAATATCAAGCCCAGATGTGCTGCCCCGATTTGGCCCTGGGTGAGAAGGATGAATACAGAAGCAATAAGGCAGGGACACTGATGGCCACTGTGAGAAATGAGTGGGCATTTGGTTTCCATAACAGCAAAGGTTAAATTGGGGAAAGAGGCTTGAATCGGAGGGCTGAAACCCACAGGAACATCGGTGGGTGGTCTCCCCAAAAGAATGTAAGAATACAAGCTTCTTGGGGCAGGGATTGGGTTTTGTGATGGAGGTGGTGTTCTTTACCCCTACCTTTGCACTTTTGAAATCCCCCTCAGTGTATACACATTCTTCCATCACATCTCTCCTTGTGACTCTTGTTGATCCCCTTTGAGCAAGCAACTTTGTTTCTTACTCTTTTGTTGCTGGGAAAAGTTCCTGCATAAACTGGATGAGGGTGGTGACTCCATTTTAAGCTCTATATAAATTTGCTGAGAAAAGCTCACCTTTGCACTCTCTTGGGTTTTCCTTTTCCATGAGAAAGCAATAAATTCCTTTTTGCCTCTTCTAAAGCAAGTCTCTAATTAATTGGAAGGGCTACAGTGACCCTTACCACACACCACAAATACTTACAGGAGAATAGGATTCTGGATTTTGGATTCTAAGCCAGAGGAGAGATCTAAAGGAAGATTTGAGGTCAGAGGCACTCTTCCCCCCACCCCAAGACAAGAGATGATTACACTAATAAGCTATTATTAAAAGAAAAAGAAAAAAGAACCCAAGCATATAAAAATTGCTATGGGAATAAAGAAGACTGGGGGTTATTTTCAGAGAGCAAAACTAAAATAAAAAACCTCTCCTATCTCAAAGAGTAACATCAAATATTCACCAACCAAGAAGAATTTATAAAAGAACTTTAAAAAGACTTTAAAGAATAAGTAAGAGAGATTGAGGAAAAGCTAAAAAAAATCCAAGAAAAGAAAATATTATGAAAAGAAAGTCAACCAAGTAGAAAGGGAAATCCAAAATTTTAAGAAAGAAAATGACTCCTTGGAAACTAGAATTGGCAAGGGGAAGCCAGCAAAGTGATAAAAGACTAAGAAATAATTTTAAAAGAATGAAAAAATAGAAAACAATATGACACATTTCATAAGAAAAATAACATATTGGGAAGAGATCAAAAAGAGAAAACATTATAACTGGACTACAAAAAAGATTATCTTGTTATAATAATACAAGAAATAATTAAATTGTTCCAGAGTGTTAGGGCAAGACAGGAAAACAGAAAGAAAAAAAATCCACCACCTGAAAGAGATCTTATAAGAAAATCCTGCAGGAATATCAAAGCCAAATTCCCAAACCCCCAGATCATGGAGAAAATATTACAAGCAACAAGAAAAAAAATTAAATATGATACAATCACACAAGACCTACCAGCAGCTATATTCAAAGACTACAGGTCTTGGAACACTGTACGGGTTAAAAAGCCTCTAGAAGCAAGGAATGCAGTTCAAGGCATGTGGGAGGACCTGAGGGATGAGAGGTTCTGAGGAGCAAATGAGTCCTACATGGAGGTGGGGCATAGCCCCAAGAGGTGATGTCTGGTTCCAGGTACCAAGCCTCCCTCCTTAGTGCTCTCAAAGCCTAGCATGCCTCCCTCCTTCTTCTAGGGCCAATCCCATTATGCCAGGTTCCTAGAGGATCTCCTCCTTTCCCCCATATCATCAGTTGGGTATATATATGCTATCTAAGAATAAAGTTCTCTTTCACTTCACCCCTACCTCCTGGTGTTATAATTTTTTGTTTCATATTCTGAATCCTTTCTATGCACTACTGTGCACATAACAATGTTTTTTTTTCCTTTTTCCTATTTCTATTCAAGTATTAAATAAATAAATAAATATAAACACTAGAATGTATAAGGGAAAAAAAGAAATCCTTCTCTAAATCTAGCCAAGTAAATTTCTTTTTGTTAACATTAAACTGATCTATGAGTGTCTCATTTTGTTCCAATATAAAACTTGGACTATCAGGAGACTGGCCAAAGTCAAACGCCACCCAGAACACTGCCCTGTCTTTGTCTTCTTCAGAACACCCCTCTAGTATCATCTGGGTATTCATTAAAAATTTTCATCAATTCTCTTTTCTTTCTTCTCTTCCCTTTTTTTTACTAACAGTATCACTAACTGCCAACTTTCCTACCTCCCCAACTAGCACTCTTCAAATAAAAGCTGTCCCTTTTGTTAAATGACTGTATATGTAAATGTATGTACTATTCTGTATCTATAGTCTATCACTTCTTCTACAAGAAGTGAGGGACATGTTCATCATGAATCTTCCAGAGTTGTTACTGATCACTAAATTCATTAAAGTTCCTTAGTCTCTCAAAAATGTTAGCCTTTATGTTATTGTGATCACTATATAAAAAAGTTCTACTTCTATACTTTGCTCAGCATCAGTTCATACAAGTTTTCCCAAAATTCGCTGAATTTGTCCCTTCCATCATTTCTTATAATATAGTATACTCCATAATTCATAAAACATAATTTTGATCATTCCCCAATTGATAGATACTTCATTTCCAGCTTTTTACTAAAATAAAAAGTACAGTTATAAATACTTTTTATACATATGAATCCTTTCCCTCTTTATCTAATGTAAGAAGAATATTTCTACTAGCAAATGAGCACTTCTCTCCAAATGGGCTATACCATATTCTTGTAACTGTTAAAAAGAAATTTAAGAAGCAGATTTGGAGTTGTCATATATGAATAGCATAGCAATCAGGAATGAATAACTCTGCAGAAACTTACAAATGGCATCCACTTGATTCAACTATGCTCCTAGCAAAATATATTATATATAAGTACTTAATAAATGTTCTCTATATTGCAATGTCTAAACCAAGAAAAAAATGTTAGTATAATGGCTACTCACTTAATGTCCAAAAGATGAAGCTGATGGTTGCTATCTCTGTGAGTCATTTTCAGCTTTGTGCTTTGCTCTGATATTGACAGGTCAACTCTGCTTAAAAGCTGAGAAATCTGAAAAAAAAAGGAATTGACACTTTAAAATTATAAATGAGATCTTAGAATTATAGACTTAAATTAACAAGGAACTTAGAGGCCATTACCTATACAGACCTTTACAAAAAGTAACTTTAAGAAAGAGAAATTCAATAATTATATCAAGAATTTAAAAAGCAATCAATAATCTTGTTGAACATTTTTAGCTTTGTTACAAACTTCTACTAAAACCTTACTCACAATGCTCATCAAAGTGGGAAGGTAACAGAGTTCTTGAGATCTATGCTAGTGAAGTACATGATCTGGCAGATACTATCAAGATGGAAAAACTTTAAGGCCCAATAATAGGTTGTGGTCCATTGTCCTAGAATCAGCCCAAACACAATCAGATCACCTGAAGGTCAGCCTAGAAGTAAAAATTATCTGCGGCCAAGAAGGAGTCTCTTAGCATTCATGAAGGTCTTCTATCAAGTCATGGAAAATATTCCATATGTATTAATGGGGAAAAGACTCAAGAGAAAGAAGAGGAAGAGGAGGAAGAAGAGGAAAGAGAAGTATAGTCTTCCTCCTCATCTCTCCCCCTTATTCTGTCTTCTTCATCCTCCTTTTCCTCCCTCTTTATTGAGATCAGAAGTGCCTACTCCTAATACTGATTGACATAGAAGTTATAGCCTGTTTTCCCCCCCTCAAATCTGGGCTGTAAGACTTCTAATGAAGGAAAAGCCACTAAATACATAATATCATGTATTGCTATTTAAATTATACGTATTTATCTTTCTCTCCAACTAGATGTGAAATTTTGACAATGGAGATCACTTCTTAGACTTTTCTGTATTCCCTACTATACGTGGCACAGTACTATACACATAAAATATTAAATAACTATCTACTAGATGACTAAATTATTGTGAAAGTAGACCCAATCTTTTTGCTAGAAGGAACTACCATAAGTCACCATTACCATAGCCACAATTACACAACTGAGCTATAGTGAAAAAAGAGGAGATGGTTTCATTCATTTGCTATCCTATATCATCTCTTCCCATAGGTCCAAACCAATGACCCTACAGCTTTTTGACAACTACCTGGCTAGTAAAATGGACGTTTTGCTTCAGTCTTTGTACCATCTGTGTGACTGCAAATACTCCAATCTCTTGGCAGTTTCAATAATGTAACTGGAACAATTCTAATTGTAATGGCATCAACTATGTGGGCAGCCTTTCTGGCAAAAGTTCTGAATAGGCTCTCCTCAGGAGACAAGCAGTTCCAGGCTGCAGCAATAAACAACTTGTGAAAGGCTATAGCTTTCTTATTTTGTGCTTCGCTTGGATATTGATATGAATGGCCATGTTTAACAAAACTGACAAGGCAAGCCTTGAGATTTACCCACAGTAGCGCAGTGCCTGTGAAATAGTAGGTGCAATATAAATGCTTATTCTCCCATAATGAACAACGGAGCTTAACCACTTAACCATCTCTTTTCCTAGGAAAAAACATCTTTCTGCCTTGCTATTTGGAACCTATGTGACCACTTCTCTAAGATCCTTCCCCAGTCATTATAATTAAGTTAAGGCTCAGTGAAAAGACTGTAGAAGGCAAAGTAGTTCTATTCCCAGCCCATGCTGCCTTCCTCTTGGCTCTGCCAACTCAAACCCAAATTGGCTGGTGAAAAATGAGTTCATTTTAAAGTCTAATGAAGTCTGAAATAGAATCAATGAACCTGGGCAAATGCTTAGGTACATATATCAGCTAACCTCCATACTTTTAGAAGGTGACCTGGTGTGGACAAATGCCCAGGGAGAGGAATTTAAAGAATGGTAGTTTGGGATAGGAAGTGGGCTAATGGTGAGCAAGAGGAGTGAAAAAGAGGGGAAGAGGAATTCTTTAGTCTGGGTTTCTTGAAAGAAATTTGGCCTACCTTCATTACAGAAAATCCCTAGAAGGGATTAAGCTCATGCCCATGCTGGGGTAGATAAAAGTATTCACGATGTTCCTGAACTCAATTTGGCTTCTTAAGGTTTTAGGAATTAGAAGTTACCTGGGACTGAGCCAGATTTCTTAGAATAGACCATCTGGATCACTTACCACTAGGGTTGAACCACACTGCCAGACCACCCAATACACTTAGGAATTTGCCTAGATTCTTTTAAATACCTGTCACATGATAAAATCAACTGATTCATTTCATGTATGCAATATTTAAGCAAATCAGATAATATGAAAAACTACTCTGCTGATATATTCAAGATGACAAGGGGCAGTTTAAAGTAAAGAACAAACAATTCTTCTAGTTCTTCATAAAGTAGACCCAATATTAAAAAACAAAATAAAACTGACTCTTCTTCAAGAAACTATTAACCTCAAGGTATTTGTGCTAACTGCAAATCAACAATTTTAGAAAACTGTTTTTAAAATAACATACCTGTCCTTCTGCATCTTTGATTTTAGTTTCCAGAATAAGTTTGGCAGCCTGCTGTTCTTTGTTCAGGTGTTGAAGCCCTTCATATGTTGTTTTATGCTCTGCAGACAATCTAGCTATGCTAGCATCACACCTGTTCAGGTGAACACCAAAGTTAAAAACAATGAATATTAAAACAGTTGAACCAAAATTTTATTTAAAATATTATAAGATACATTGTTTCTATTAAAATAACCATATGTTCTGGCAATTTCCAAGGAAGACATCTAAGCTATAAACAAATATAAAAAGGGTCCAAATCTCTAATAGAGAAATGTAAAATATCATAGCTCTAAAGTTCTGTCTTATACCAATGATATTGGCAAAGATGACCAAAAAAAAGAAAATTACAATTGTAAGATGTGTTATAGAAAAATGTTAAGAACACTATTGGTAGAGTTGTGAATTAGTCCAATCATTCTGGAAAGCAGTTTGGAATTATGTTCCCAAAGTTAATAAATTATACATATTCTCTGACCTACTAATTATTATTACTAAGTCTACAAAATGAATAGATTTTTAAAAGAGAAAAAGGGCTCATGTCTACAAAAATATTATGGCAACTCTTTTTGCAGTAGCAAAAACTGGGAAACTATATAGGAATGGTTAAATAAATTATGGCATAGGCATGTAACAGAATATTATTACACCACAATAATGCAAAAATGAATGATTTCAAAGAAAAATGAGAAAATCTGATGTCAAATAATTAACAAAATTAATGAAAACCAAGAGGAACAATTTACACAAAGGCAATATTATAAAGAAAAACAACTTGGAAAGACCTGAAAACTCTAATCAATGCATTGACCAGCCATGATTCCAGAAGACTGAAGGTGAAACATGCTAATTACCTCTAACTAGTGACATGACAGACTCCAAAAACAGAATGGGATATATACATTTTTGGACGTGACCAATGTAGGAAACTGCTTTGCTTGACTAGACATGTTACAAGTGTTTTTCAACTTTTATTTTTTAATGGAGATAGGAAGGTGAGAAGAAGAGAAAATAAATGCTTGTTAAATTTTTTAATTTTAAATTTTGAATAATGTGTTCTACAAAGTTTTATTCTGAAGAAAGGAATTGAACAACTCTCTTCTGAATAAATGTATTAAATCCAAATAACAAAATTAAGCAGTGGAATTCTCAATTAGAATCAAGGATTCTTATTTTATTATCCCTACAAAAATTTTAAGAGCTTTAAATGTAAGATTCTAGCATGACCACACAATTTCTAATACTGCTGATTAGCTATATACTTCTTTGTAATTAAATGAATATTTTAAAAATTAATTTTAAACTATAAATAACAATGTTATGTCATGCTATCACATATACCTCACATGGTAGAACTGGAATGATGCTAGTGCTCTAACATTAGATCAGAATTTAATACATAGAGTATAAAATCAGATAGTCATCTAGGACAATATGGTATATATTATAGAGCTGTGGAATCTAAACCCATTTTACTTCTAAGTTTCTTTATGACTTTGGGCAAGTGAGTAACCTTCCTGAGCCTCACTGTCATGGTCCACAAAGAGAGCAATAGGACTAGAAGATGTCTTCCAGCTCAAAAGTTCTATAATTCTAAAATGGATTAGAGAGAGAAAGTAGATTTAAAACAAGATCTAGGAAAAGGTAGTTTTGTAATTCTACCCTAATCCTCTATGCTACTTTGGTTAAGATGTTATTAAATTTTCATTATATTTTAAAACTTATTTCTGCTCTTTTCCTATAGGAAAGATTTTATGGCAAATTCCTAAACAATTGTTTCTGAAGTCCACATTAATTCTCCCCTAGTATACTGCAATACCCTGCTAATTAGTCTCCCCCTGTCTTATTCCAACCCAAACCATCAGTCATACAGCTTCCAAAGTGATTTTACTAAAGTGAAGATCTGAGTCTCACTCCCCTCCTCAATAAACTCCAGTAACTTACTAGTATTGATTCTTCTGTTTGGAATTTAAAGTTATTTACAACCTAAACTCCAACTTACATTTTTAGTTTTTATCATGTGTTACTGCCCACTTCACGCACATTATGATCCCACCAAATTGGCCTTATCATTGTTTCTATGTGGCATTCTATCCAAGATTTTTGCATTGGTTGTCCCTCATATACATGGAATATAAACTCTTCCTTTACCAAGTCCCAGAATCCCTAGCTTCCTTCAACTCTCAGCTCAAACATAGTGATCTACTTGAAGCCTTTCCTAAGCCCCATGCCCTCATTCATCCCCATTCTGGGTATTTATGCCTTCCATCCAAAATTTTATTTTATTCACTTTCCTCTTCATTATTTGACTTTTAAGGCAGAAAAACAATATTCCATAGTTTCAATAAACATATTTATTTAAGAATTTACTATATGCTAGTTGGCACTGAGATAAGTGCTAGAAATAAAAAAAAATAAAAAAAAAAGATATAAAACAGTCCCTGCCCTCAAGGAATTCACAAGCTAATAGAGAGACAATTCATTAAAAAAAAAAGGTGAAAAGAAGGCAGTCACAAAGAAAAAGAGGTCACTTAGTGCCAGGACATGATAAAGTCCTGGGGTTAGGCTCTGAGGAAGTGAGTTTCAGAGCTGATTTTAAAATTGATTTCATCTTGGAGAATGATGTTTCTACAGATGATGAAGTATAGGAAAGTGTCAGGGAGGAAAATAATGAGGAGAGCTCTCTGGGGGCCTTTCTTGAATGGATGAGGATGGGGGGGGGGGCCTCCTAGATACCCACATCCAACCAGAAGGAGGGAGTGGAGAATGTTGAACATGGAATCAGGAAGATCAGGGTTCAAATTTCACCTCTGACATACTAGCTATGGGCAAATCACTTAATACTTCTAACTCTCAATTTATTTTTAGTACCTCCCTCACCTGAGACCATGTGGTATTATAGAGTTGGGTTAAAATCAGGAAGATCGAAGTCAGGAGATCTCTGACTAGCCAAGTCACTTATCCACTCAGGACTCTAGACCTCTCTTTAAGTACAGAACTTTCCAACTTGTGTCAGCGGAAAGTTTCCTCAAGCAGGAATTTCCTGTACCAATGAAAGCACAGGTCTAGTCCCATCCCCATCTCTCTCAAATGCTAGTTGTGTGCCTCAAGTTTTATAAAGCCAAGAGGTCACACAGAATGAAGATGAAAAAACCCAGTGAATAGAGCAGAAGCCAAAAATGAAAAAAGAGTGGTATAGGTAAGAAAATAGAGATAGCAAATGAAATATTGTGACACTTTTCAAGTGATAGATTGTATTCATCAATGAACTTTCTAAAAATTCTGAAGTTTTATAGCTTATGGATTATTTTTCACCAACTAAGTCTTGGATCCTTTTGCTAGACCAGAGATAGAGGCATTCTCTGACTTATTCACCAAAAACTATTCATTTAAAATATCATTTAGGAACTTTGACTTAATTTATTGATTAGTTGATATCCTTACTTAATTCAGAATCTTATCAGCTCTCCTTGCTAAACTTTAGTATTATAAGATGTAATTTATAATAAGATTATAACAATATAATAAGATGATAATAAGCATTCCAAATTTTCCCTGTGTTGGCCCTTTTTAACTGTTACAGATATCTATTTTCTGGCAGATTCATTTCTTAGGCTCAGTCATAAATAAACAGAGAGACTCCAATCTCTTTCCAAAAGAAAGATAAAAGTCTGAGAGCCAAGGATCTGTAAAGAGATTCCACTAGAATCTGGTACAGTTGATAAGCCCAAAACTAAAAAGATTTTGGCAAAGTTTTGCAGTGAAACTCTTTCTAATTGTTAAAGCCATGTTTTTAGGCATTTCCTGAATTGCTCATTTGTTTTAGAGATCTAAAGAATAGCTATAGTGAACATTCCTCAGCTCTTAGAATTTAGAAGAAAATAATTGGCTAACTTTGTTAGCTATATAGGAAGATTTTACATTTTAAGTCAACAGTGAATTAGGGAGAGAATCTAGAACTTAAAAATTTTAAAAACAAAAGTAAAACAATTTTGGTTTAGATATAACTGAAGAAAAATATTAAATAATAAATCAAATACTAAAGGAATATGATCCAAATATAAACAATTCTGCCTGATTTCCTATTTATCCATTTTAAATGTAATTGTGAAATGCATACCATAGGGAAATAGATTCAGAACTGAAAGGTATCTCAGATATCATCTAATCCAATGTGTTTCTTTTATATAATTTAATATTTACATAGCAAAAAAGTTCTTTAATTGAAATGGGTTAGGATTGATAGAACCACTTGATTTTATTTGAGTTTTATAATCCAGGATTAGTAAATTTAGTGATTTAAAGACTTCTGGAGATATGACAAATTTTCAGCTAACTAATCTTAAAGTCTCCTTGAAATTCAATCATGGAACTTGTTCACACTTTATAAAGAGATCACAGGGTAAATATATATATGTATATATATTTTTCCTTTTTCTGAGGCTGGTGTTAAGTGACTTGCCCAGGGTCACACAGCTAGGAAGTGTTAAGTGTCTGAGACCAGATATGAACTGGGGTCCTCCTGAATTCAAGGCTGGTGCTCTATCCACTGCGCCACCTAGCTGCCCCCAGTAAATATATTTTTACATGTAGTTTAATACCTTGTTAACATATTAATACTTCAATGCTTTTGGTGTCTACCCTTTGCTTTCTATGCTTAAAGAAAATGGAGAAAAACCAACTGATCAAAAACCAACAACCCTTCTCCTCTAACTCTACTACAGGAGGAAGATGAGATCAGATGGGAAGTGAATTGAGCACAGACAAGAATGAATCCTGTGTCCTATAATTCCAAACCCAGCATTCTTTCAACTATGCTATGTTGTCCTGAAAAGGAGTATGCCATCAAACAAAAAGGCTTAAGGACTTTAGTGTAAGGAGATTTTCATTCAAAGTCAATAAAAATCAAATAGCCTTTGATATATTATGATCTATAGCAACGCAGTATTTATTGCTTGATGAGTCAAAAAAAAAGCCCTCTTTGATGCCCTTCCATTAGTATTTTTTAAACCCTAGGTTCTGAAAAAAGTATTGAAAAAATTCACATGACTTCTGATATGGAGCTGTCTATCAAGTCTCTGAAAGACCTAGTAGTAGTAAAAAAAGGTTAAATACTTTTCTCTCTAAACTATGTATTGACAAATAGCTATAGAGAAATATAGATAGATTCTCTATCATCCCATTTTTAAATGAAGCCAAATATGATGGGGGTTGAGGTCCCTTTAAGATTCCTTTCTAATTGCTCAACCCATGGCTGACCTTGATTCACAAATCCTGGTCAAAGGCACCCTTTGAATATCGGGGCCTAGCCCCACTATCAGCTCAGCTTCCACCAGCCCTCACCTGATCTGAGCTAACCGAAAAGCCCGCCAAGAATTTAGGGGTACCGCCCATCATCTTCTAGGTATAAAAGAAATGAGCCAGAGCGCCCTCTGGGCAGGAACCCTCCCAGCCAACACATGGTATCCTTCCAGCCATGTAAGGGTTCCTGCCAGCCCAGTGGCCACCTCTGGCCCTGGCGTCTTTCTAACTGAACTTTACTTCCAAATTTCTACAATAAACCTTTTATTTATCAATCTAGGTTTTCGGGCCTGTAAATTCATTTTACAGGGGACACTGCGCCTCATGGGATTATCTATGCACCGAGAGAAATGGGATTCCCCCTTTCCTTTCCCTCATTAAATATACCTATTGAAGAAGCATGTTTAGTTTCAAGGACAAGATAAGACAGTGCCTGGCACATAAGAGGTACTTAATAAATATCTACTGACTGACTAATTGGTCTCTTAACTATGACAAAAGATTTGCAGGTATAAGAATAGTTTTAACTATAGTCCATAAAGTCATCTGCTAGCACCAATTGAAAGGGACAGTTTCATCTATCTAGGAGGCCAGCAGATCCACTTTCCTTATCCAAATATGAATTCAATAACAGATCCTGCACTATCACAGCTCTGGCCCAATGTAGCTGAAAAATTCTCCTTATTTTGGATGTATGTATAACAAGCAATTCTTCCCTGATGTTCTAGTATTCCATACAAAAAGCAATGAACTATATGTATATGTGTATAGCATCTACTAACTCTGTCATCTTGTTACTATGGTAGTTAGTATATTGTGACAAAAGCTTTAAGTTTCAGTCCATCCACCCCAAGGACCAAAGTAGAGGAAAGTTTGCCACTGATTCAGAAGGCTTTTTTGGATTTCTGCTCTTGCTATATCTTCTTGGCAAATATCTTTTCATAAAAACTAATTGATAAAAATTGGTTAAATGATACCAGAGCATTAATAAAGAGGAAATTATTGTGTGCAAAACAGATATTCAATAAGGCAAGAATAAAGATGAATAACAGTAAATTCATTGGTAAAATTTCTCTAATTAGCAAAAAAATTATCTTGGAAATTTATATAGACCTATATAAAAGATAAGTTCTTTTCTCTAGTTTTTCTGCTTCATTCGCTCTTTCAGATCAGAAAAAATAATAGTGTAAACAGGAAAAAATGGTTAATTCTTTCCTTGAAATTGAGGGACTTCCTTCTCAGAGAGAGCTAGTACAAACCAACAATGTATCATCAACAATTCTAAGTTCATCAATTTGGAAGTAGACCCAAATGACTATAAAACTGTGTATGCCTTTTATCTTGCAATGTCTACTAGATCTGTATCCCATAAACGAGGGAAAGGGACCCACATGTGCAAAAATGTTTATAGCAGCCCTTTTTGTAGTGGCAAGTAACTGAAAATGGAGTGAGTGGATGTCCATCAGTTGGGGAAAGGCTGAGTAAATCATAATATATGAATGCAAATAAGTATTATTGTTCTATAAAAAATGATAAGTAGGCTGACTTCAGAAAAGCCTGTAAATATCTACATGAACTGATGCTAAGTGAAGTGAACAAAACTAGGAGAGTGATGATCCACTCTAATGGACTTGGCTCTTTTCAACAATGTAGTGATTCAAGGCAACTCCAACAGACTTGTGAAGGAGAGGGTCATCTGTACCCAGAGAGAAAACTACAAAGACTAAATGAGGAGCAAAGAATAGTTTTTTCACCTTTTGTTGTTGTTATTGTTTGTTTGCTTGAGGTTTTTTTCTTTCTCATATTTTCCCCTTTTGATCTGATTTTTCTTGTGTAACAATGATGAATATGGAAATATGCTTTGGAAGAATTATACATTTAACCTATATCAGATTGTTTGCTTGAGGAAGGGAAAAAGGAGGACAGAGGGAGAAAAAATTGGAATACAAGGTGTTGCAAAAGTAAATATTGAAAACTATCTTTGCATGTATTTGGAAAAGTAAAATACTATTTTAAAAGTAATAAATTTTAAGGACAGCTAGTTGGTATAATGGATAGAGCACTAGCCCTGAAGTCAGGAGGACCTGAGTTCAAATGTGGCCTCAGACACTTAACACTTACTGGCTGAGTGACCCTCGGCAAATCAACCCCAACTACCTCAGCAAAAAAAAAAAAATTGAAAAAATAATAAATTTTAAAGTTAAAAAAATTTCTAAGTTTATGTCAGAAAATGAGTATAAGGCATGGTAGCAATGCATAAGGAGATATGGTTATAAGGAATCTCAGTGCTCATAAACACACACAAAAAAATAAAGTTGTCCCTTAAAAACAAAACAAGAGAAACCAAAATTATATTAAGCACTGATTAATATTAGAGATCTAGTCAGAGATACATTGTCCCTAGGTATTTAAATTTCTTTAAACTTTGTAGCAATTATGTTTCATTTTCTTATGTTTAATCTTATGCTGTTAAAATTCCATGTAAAATTTCATGTAAAAAATGTTACTGTATCATGTTCTGATCTATTCTCTTATTTGCCCTTCAAGTAAAGTAAAACAATTGGTCTATGTAATTCAAAGTCAGATAAAGGTCCTGACACCCCAAACCAGTTAAATTATGATGAATATCATTGTCTCTTTAAAATTGGAATCAGGTTGAAAGTGAATTGAAAAACTGCTAGAGATACCATTATTTATCAGCTAATATGTAGATTTAGATATCTATGAAAATGTTATTTAAATAAGATCTGACTTTAAAATACAGGGATATAGGAAAGAAATACAATCAGATTGAAGAAAATCTACTTTCTAGATCACTTATAGGAAAGTCATACCAGTAAACAAGGAATATATATAATATAAATATGAGCAATGAAACTGGTTTCTATATGTGTAGGAATGATCTCGTTACTTTAAAGATATGATTTGTGGATAGACATGATTTTTTTCCTCATGAAAGGCCTCATGAAAAAGAAAGGCTGACTTCTGAAGAAAAAGCACCAATCACTTTGAAAAATGACAATGATGATCATGAATAGCTCGTCTGATGAGGAACTCTACCAAAAGACTAAAACTACAAATCCTAGAGTCTTGCAGAATTTTAGAAAGATGAATTGGTCACTGACACAGTGTTACAAGGAGTCAACGTTAAGATTTGTATTCTACATTCTTCCAAAAGGATACAAATCAAGTTAAAGATTAAAACTATGTAGCTGAAGGAAATAGAGGAAACAGACATTTTCAACCACTAATCAACCATGTTTATATATATTATATATTATGTTATAATACATATATATAATATGTTTCAGACATTGTGCTAAACACTTAGATTAAAAAAAAAAAAAAAAAAAAAGCAAAAATCCAGTCCCTGATCTCAAGAAGTTTACAGTCTAATGAGGAAAGAACAAACTCAGGCAAAAAACAATACTTGGTTAATAATATTTATAAATAAAAAGCAGAATGGTACATGTAAATGAGCCCTGAAGTTGGAGTTCAAGGGTCTGGGTTCTACATCCATCTCTAGTACATACTATCTATTTAATGCAATCATTCTTCCTCTCTAGTCTTCAGTTTCTTCAATTGTAAAATGAGCAGGGTTAGATTTGAAAATCTCAAGTCCCTATCTCTAATTCTATCATTCTATCATTCCAGCTATTATTTGTGCTTCTTCTTTAGTATAATTTTCTCTAAAGGAAATGAATATTCAATTTTACCTTAAATTAGTTGATATCAACTCTAAGCAACTATATTAAGTCAAAATAAATGTCTAAATTTTTTTTTCTTTTTGCTGATGCAATTGGGGTTAAGTGATTTGTCCAGGGTTACACAGCTTTAGGAAGTGTTAAATGTCTGAGACAAGATTTGAACTCAGGTCCTCCTGACTTTAGGGTTAGTACTCAGCTGCCCCATAAATGACATTTTAAAAAAAAATTAAGTGGTAGCATATTCAATAAGTGGAATTTTTTGGAAAAAAATTATTTGTGCTTTCAGCAAATATGAATTTCTACAAAATGTGAGTGCCAGTTTGTCTATCAATTCTATTATTTAGAAAAGGGCAGGTAAGCTATATTGTGAAATATTAATTTTGATAGCAGAACAGCCTATACTTTGAAAATATGCCCTTTTCCATATCATTTCAACATTAGTGTCAAAGTCAAAACTGTCCCAAAAATGTTTTCACTAGAGTCTTTATAATTGTATCTGCATTAGCATTATAAGGAATCTTTGTTTTCAAGAGTACTAAGAAAGGGCTTCATCATAGAGTTTAAAAAAAATTTAAAGGTGCTAGGTGGTGCAGTGGATCTCAGAGCATCAACCCTGAATTCAAGAGGACCTGAGGTCAAATCTGACCACAGACATTTAACACTCCCTGTCTGTGTGTGACCCTGGACAAGTCACTTAACCTCGATTACTTCGGAAAAAAAAAAAAACCAACACACACACACACACACACACACACACACACACACAAATATATATATATATATATATATATATATATATATATATATATATCTCCCCTGACATTATCATACCCCTCCGTAGGTTCTCACCACCTCCTACTTGAACTTCTGAAACAACCTGCTGGTGAGCTAGCTTGTCTCAAGTCTCTCCCCACTCCACTCCATCTTCCATTCAGTCATGAAAGTGATTTTCCTAAAATGCAGGTCCAACCATGTCATCTTTCTATTCATTAAAATTCAATGGCTGCCTGTGCTTCCAAAATCAAATCAAATACAAAATTTTCTGTTTGATATTCAAAGTCCTTCATATCCAAGCCCTCTCCTATTGTGTAGAGGGCCACAGATAATGGGGAACCCTGGGTGATGTATAAGACCCTTTAGCCCAGTGGAACCCTACGACGGTGCCTGGGTTGGCTCCCCATACCCCAAAGGCATCTGGGACTTTCTGAAAAGTCAGGGAGCCTGACAACTTGTGTTGTGGTTGAAGCAGGGATACTAAGTTCAAAGATACTACACACACCAGTAAGCCGCTTATGTGACCCCCGTGCACAGTATCCTATAGTTGGCACATGCCTAGTATAGTTAGTGCATGTGAAATGTGCTATAGTGATGCAAGTATATTAGGGTATTTAAGGCTGAGAGAACCTGAAATAAGCAAACTCCATGTCTGACCATCCACATGAGTTCCACTCCCTTCACTTCTCACCCATGATCAGGATTCGGGCCAGTACCAAAGTTCTCCAGTGATCAGATCCCACCTTTTACAGGAAGTCTTCCCTAACTTCTCATAATTCTAATGCTTTCCTCTCTTAATTACTTCTCATTTATCCAGTATATAGCTTGGATGCACATTGTCTATCTGAATGTCTCCTTCAATAAACCATGAGTTTCTCAATGAGAAGTTGTTTGTCTATTTTTGTACAGGCTTAGCACAGGTCCTGGCACATAGTAAGTGCTTAATAAATGTTTAGTGACTGAGTAGGACTTCCTTCAATAGTTGGAGATACTTTGAACAGACTCTAAGAATTCTTCATTAATCTGTTAACCAAGGAAAGGGTAACTTGTACATTTGTTCATCAACTCCAAACAATGAACTCTGAGGAAACTCCTTAGTTAACATAACCACAGTTTCAACCAAAAAATTCTACTTTTTATTCCCATTCTGTATAATCAACTTACAGTGGTCCCCAAGAAGCTTGTAGTATTAGATCTTGAAAATGTAGCTAATATGAAATATGTTTTAAAATAACTGTTTACTAAAATAAATATACCAAGTCCTGAAGCTTTACCTTGCTACTCTTCCCCGAAGATCTCCCAAACCAGAGAGTTGACGCATCTCCAGACTCTTTAAGGCAGAATTTGTTCCATGGCTAATGTTATCCCTGGCACGTATCTGTTCTTGTAAGACCTATGTGCAACAAGAAAATACCAAAAAAAATCACTTGGATTTGTAGGAAAAAACTTTAAAATTTCTGATATATATATATATATATAAAATGATAGTAATTTAAAAATTAATCCCTTTTCCCTCTTTCCTCTCTCACTTTGATGGTACAACATGTACAGTCTTTTCACAAAGCAGGGCTCTTCTAATCAGATCTAATTGCAAAGAAATCTATTCCAAAAATAAGTCTTTATATACTAAATATACTAATATATATTTAAAAACCTAAATATACTTAAGTACAAATGTGTTTTGGTTTAGTTTTAAAGTTGATAGAAATAAGCTCTGTATGAGTTATAAGCATTTTTAAATGAGCAATATATATGCATACATAAACATATAGGGATATATAGGCTAACTATAGGATCAAGTTGGACAAACTAGGATTTGGTCAAGTACAGTTTATATATTCTGTTGAACTATCAATCTAAAATCCAGATAGAAACAAGAATATCAGACTGTGACATATATATGCACAGCATAGCTGCATGATACTATACACCATACAGAAGGCAGGAGCCTTACCTTCCATAGGTTTTGTGTCCAATAAACCCTTGTTCCAGTAGCATTAAAAGGAACTTCTTTCTAAGAATGGGTAATGAAATGGGTATTACCCAGGGTCTGACCTTCTAAAGCTTAGAAATAACCAGAGACAATATGGGTAATACATCTCTGTAAAATTTAAAATTTATTGTATTATTATCTTTAAAATTTTCAAGAAGGTAATTGATTGAAGCCAACTGGACAATGAATAATTTGATAATACAGTTATTAATACAGAATACCTTGATAATGAAAGACAAAAGTAATGTACATAATATGAAAATAGGTCATACAAAAAAATTTTTACATTGGAATGTAATTCAAAAAACACTAAACATTAATCTATGCAACACACTGATTAGAAATGAGGGACATAAAGATGACAAAACACATGCCCTCAATAATTTTACAATCTAGTAAGAAAACTATATACACAAATAAGTATAAGACATAAAGTGCGAAAGGCAAGAATAAGGCCAAGCAAAGTGATATAAAAAATTTGAGGAGGGAAGACATCATATCCCTTTCAACCCTCTCCACTGCTAACTTCCCACCAACTCATAGCACTAAGTGGGAGTGGAATATGGCTTACCTCTACCACTTTCTTTCAAGTTCAATGAAATCTACTGCCACCCTCTCCCCATCATTTATCAAACTCAAGGTCATTTTTCTTTTCCTGTTTCTTCAGTACTCTGTCTTCCTTTCTATTCTATTCTCCAAAATCATTATCAAAGATTTCACTTTCTATGTTGAAAATGCCTCTGAAATTATATAACTATATAATTCATCAATCTCCCTAACAACTACTTCTCTTTCACCCCATATTAGTTTCAAGCTTACCTCTCCTGAGAAAGGCCCATTTAGGCTTTTTTTTAATCTTTGTATTTGTGGCATCTAGCACAGGACTTTATACTAGCTACTTAATAACACTGCTGAAATGGCCTGAATTTGAATCTTCAACCTTATAACTTTCAAGATAATAAATTTTTAAATTCTATTTTCTGATCATAATGTTCTATCCTTTACCTCTCCATCTCTCTCACTCACACTAAATGTATACAATTACCCTCACCATAGTTTGATTCCTTCACACTTTCTTATTCTTTGAATCTACTTTGGCTTCACTTGTCTCCAGTACCATCTTTTTCCCATGATTGTACACTTCAATGATTCACCAGCCATTACCCTAGAATCCTTCAATCTGATCTTCTTCTATCCCCAGTGAATGAATTCTAATTTTTCTGCTAACCCCATCTTCCAATCTCTCTGTTGTTTGTCCAGGAGGGATGAGTATCACTGGAGAAAGTCATAAAATTGAGTTAGTTTCATCCTCAAAGAATTCAAGAAAATGGTACCTTGGTACTTATAGTTCATTGGTTTCAGAAGGCACAAGTGGAGAAAAGGAGTACAAAAGACTACATCTTCAGTCTGCAGCTTAACCAACCCTCCCCACCCAATTCCTCAAAGGGGCAAGTGGAGCTTCCAGCTACAGAGAAACAAGCCAGTCTGTCTAGCTGAGAACTCTTCCTTCTTGACCCAAGTCACTTTCTGAGAGTAACAGTAATCTTTATACTCTCCTCCTACCCTACACCATCCAAGCTTCCTTGGAGGAGAGGGGGAAGAGGGTGGATATGAAGGGAGAAGCTATGATCCTGCACTTTCTACCACCCAGGGCTCTGGCAGCCACCTAGGCCCTCCTGGGTTCTCCACAACACCACCTAGACCTGGGCTTCCACTGCTGCTGCTCATGTCAACACTGCTACTCCTGCTCCTGCTGCTTTTCTTCCTGTTAAGCACGTCAGCCTCTCCAAATTCCCTGTTTTAGGAGCCAGGAAATTATATGCTCCAGCCACATCATCCTGTGGGAACTGACCTGTCCCCTAAGGCATACAACCTCTGCATCATGAGTTCCAACCTAACAATAATATACACCACAGCCTTTGCTGGGGAAGAGCTGTCTACAACCAAGGGCAATAGCAGCAGATGCAGGGGCTGGGTAATATGCCTGGCCAACTTCCCATTTCTATTGCTCATCAAAGATCTGCATTTCATTTTTTAAGTATAAGGAGAGCTGAACAAATATCAAGTGCTGAAGCATTTTTTCCCTCTTCAAAATGGATCAAATAATGAATTCAACAAATATATCAATGAGTGCCAAGGTACCGTCATACTTGGTTTCAGTTGTACCTAAACTATTATTCAAAAATCCTTCAATTCTATCTTCATCTAATTTCACAACTTTTCATTTCTTCTTTCATCACAGTTTTTCCCTATATGTACATCAGATTATACAGCCATCCCTTTTTCTGAGGTAACTGAGTCCACCTGATATATAAATTCACTGAGCTCCCCTCCACTATTCCTCAAACTTTCTCAGCAGTAACATCTTTACCTCCTTCATTTCAATGGTCATACTCTAATTCCTCTACTAATACCAACAATTTCTTTACCTTGTTCCAGCAGTCATTCTTCCGCATGAACCTTTAACCTCTCCTTCAGCTCTAGCTCCAACCCAACCTCCTAAAGATATGCTCAGTTCCAAATTCTTAAAAAAAAAACAAAAAAACTTTTCCCTTGACATTTCTCTCCCATATCTTTACCTGTACTACTACTAAATTTCTAGAAAAAAGAATACCTTCATTTTGTTCTCCTTAACCCTTTACAATCAAATTTCAACTCCTACCACTCCACTTAGAGAAGTACAAATAACCACATGTAATCAAATACTAAATCCAAATCTAATCTAATCACCAAATCCAAGAGTTGTTTTTTTTTAGTCCTTATTTTTTTCAAGCTGTCTACAGCCTTTGACTCTACTGACAACCCCTCTCCTAGCAGCATATACTTCCCTTTTCTTGGTTCTCCAATTTCTCCTCCAACTCCTAAATGTTCCTCTTCTTTATAGATTCCTTATCTTCTGCAAGGCTTCTTAATGTGAGTTTTTCTCAAGAATCTGTCCTTAGCCCTCTTCTCTTGTTCCACTCATTCATGGCAATCTCATTCAATTTTGTAGTTTAAAAATAACTACAAAATTTATATTTCCAGAACTAAGTCTTATTTTTGAGCTCTAGAACTATGGTACTTTCTAAGAGATTTCTTTAACTGGTTATGCTATAGCTAATCAAATTCAACATATCTAAACCAAGCTCATTAACCTTCCACTTCTTTCTAATTTCAGTATTTCTTTGTGGCATTACCATTCGTGAAGTCTCTCATATTTCTAAGCATATTACCTCTGATTTTTCTTTCTCTCTTATGTCTGTTTTCAATCAATTACCAGGTCCTGTTATGTCCTACTTTCTAGAGTTCCCAAGTTGGGGTGACAAAACATGCTATTGCTTTCTAGAGCCCTTATGCCAGGGTGATTAAAATATACCATCCTAGTGGAGAAGTGATGAGGCAGGACTCCTGAGGATGGTGGAAAAATGGAGTCCGTTTCATTACAAGATCATTTCCTCCTTTATATCCTCATATCCTTAAGTAACACAAACACTAGGCATGTGCCAAATATATACTGCCCATGTGGGACCACATAAACAACTTGCTATTGTAAGTAGTCTGCCACCTGGTATCACTCTTCCACCTGGTATCTGGTATCACTCTGCTTCAATAACACCACAGGTTGTCACCACCCCCTGACTTCTCAGAAAGGCAAAGAGTCCTCAGGGGAGATGGGGAGACAAACCAGACATTGTAGTAAGTTCCCTCTGGGCGGAAGGGTCTTATACTTCACCCAGAGTTCTCCCACTGACTGTGACCCTCTACAGGGTCCTATCATCCCACTTCCAAAACATCATTTATATCTGTCTCCTCATTTATAAAAACACTACCTTCATCCTAATATATAGATCATTATTAACATTCATCTGGACAACTGCCTTTTTAAAAGACTTCACATCTTCTCTCTGTGCCTCTAATCCATCCTTCATACTGTTGTAAGAAAAATCAAATTTTTGCATAGCTCTACTCATATCATATTTCTACTCAAAAATCTCCAGTGGCTCCCCATAATAAACCAAGTTCAAGCTTCTTTAGCTGGGACTCTGGTTCCTGTACAATTGTAGGTATCATCCTATCTTTCTAAAGTATCTTATTTCTCCCCTTTACTGTACAACCAAACTGGATTACTACCCTGATCCCTGAACATGTGTTCTACTGTCATAACTCCTTTCTCTGATTGTTTTTTATGCCTCAATTGCCCTTCTGTCCCCTTTTTGACTAACAAATTCCTATCAATCCTTTGTAGACCCAAGTGAAATACCATCTATGGAAGTCTTCCCCATTTCCCCCTGAGTAGATATTATTCTTTTCTGTCTGATTTTACATAGAACTGCCCAGCTTTATACTGCATGTATCATATGTTACTACAGATATCTATATTGTGTTATTTCCCTATTGGATTCTAAATATGCATATTTGTGAAAGAACTTGTTGCCTATAGCTAAGTAGTTGGGAGGGAGAAGATATATAAAGGAAAGTACCTTTGAGATAGGCCATTGTCTCCCTCTTTTAGAATTTAGAACTATTTTGCACTATTTTGTATAGTAATGTGCTATACTTTATCATCCTCAAGGTCTCTAGTCTAACGATTCTATTGGATGTGATAATTAACCATGGTTATTGCTGATATTGTTATCTGCCACCATCACCAAGTAAAACTGGTCTCTAATCCCATTTCTTTCATAAAAGAGTAATGATAGAACAAGGATTCAAAGAGGATAGCCATGTGAATGGATTAATAGGAGCAGACATGTCAGCTTTAAGTTACAATTATATTTTACTGTTCTAGTGTCTTTTTCCCAAAAACATTAAGAAAATAAAAATGCAAACAAGAGATACCCATATGTAAATGCAGAAGTAACTTGACCCTTATATGTTGCCCTGCCTTCATAGAGCTAGATAAAGGAAAAAACAGCAGCTGGCAAAGTAGTGGAAGCCAAAAATACATATTAAAGTATATACTGCCTCTATTACTTCTAATACTATATGGATAAGGAACTTCATCAAAAGATAGTTTACCTCATATCTACACAAATAATTTTTTAAAAATCCTAGTGAATGCATGATGAAACAAATTTTCATCTCTATTTTTTAAAAAACCGCATTGTTAAGTGAGTTTTTATAGGGTAAATTTCTTTTTTTTTTTACTAGATACTCTGTGAAAAGATAAAGTTCACAAGGTCAAATCATTGGCAGGCTCAACTAAGACAATACTGATAAAGAGCTTTGGAAAGTTTAAATCATAATATTATTTTCATTATTTATTATTGTTATTAATAAAAAGTAATCTTCTGGGGAGTATTTAATATATAACCTAACCATCACCAATCAAATAAGAAGTCAAATCAGAAAACAGGTCTAAGTTATCTCCACAAAAAAAAAAAAAAAAAAAAAAAAGCAGCAAACACAAAAGTAAAATTATAGAAGTAAACTTGTGAAAAAAGTAGCTGACATTTTTTAAAAATTTGTGTTTTTCACATGTAAAATGTATGAGATTGCCTGTCACTGGGGGGAGGGAGTGGAGGGAAGGGGGGAATAATTTGGAAAAATGAATACAAGGGATAATATTATTTTAAAAATTACTCATGCATAAATACTGTGGGAAAAAATTCTAAATAAATAAATTTTTAAAAAAATTTGTGTTTTTACACATCCGTTTTTTAACACTTTGATATATGAATTCCCTCTCCCTTCCTGACCCTCTCTTTTCACTGAAAAGGCAAGGAATGTGACATCAATTATACATGTAAAATAATGAAAAACAGTTCCATATTTGTTGTTAAGTTGTTTCAGTCATGTCTGACTCTTCATGACCCTATTTGGGGTTTAAAAGACAAAGATGCTAGAGTAGTTTGCCACTTTCTCTCATTTGTATTCATTACATTCTCTAGTTCATTTTACAGATGAGGAAACGAGGAAAACAGGGTTAAGTGACTTGCCCAGAATCATACAGCTAGGAAGAATCTGAGGACAGCTTTGAACTCAGGAAGATTGAAGTCAGGAAGAGTCTTCCTGACTCTAGGTCCAACATTTTAAATACTGCACCACTAGCTATCCCACACTGGACATTTTGAAAGGAAAAAA
This sequence comes from Sminthopsis crassicaudata, assembly GCF_048593235.1. Classification (NCBI taxonomy): domain Eukaryota; kingdom Metazoa; phylum Chordata; class Mammalia; order Dasyuromorphia; family Dasyuridae; genus Sminthopsis; species Sminthopsis crassicaudata. The sequence goes on along the minus strand of NC_133618.1, from coordinate 531,870,928 downwards.
AGCAAAAACAATTCCAATAAACTTGTAATGGAGAGAGCCACCTGCATCCAGGAAGAGGACTATGGGGACTGAATGTGGATCACAATGTAGTATTTTCATCTTTTTTGCTGTCTGTTTGCATTTTGTTTTCTTTCTCATTTTTTTCTTTTTTGATATGATTTTTCTTGTATAGCATGATAAATGTGGAAATACGTATGGAAGAATTGCACATGTTTAACATATGTTGATTTGCTGTCTAGGAAAGGGGTGGGGGAAAGAAAGGAGGAAAATTTGAAACATAATGTTTTGTGAGGGTGGATGCTGAAAACTATCTTTGCATGTATTTTGAAACTAAAAAGCTATTATTTTTTAAAAGGCAAGAAAAATAAAGAAAGAGAAAAAATTATGCTTCAATCTGCACATAGACTATATCAGTTCTCTCTGGAGTAGATAGCATTTTTTCATCATCAAGTTCACCAGAATTGGGGAAGCTAGGTGGTGAAATGGTTAGAGCACCAGCCCTGAAGTCAATAGGACCTGAGTTCAAATCTGACCTCAGACACTTAACATTTCCTGTCTGTGTGACCCTAGGCAAGTCACTTAACCCCAATTGCCTCAGCTAAAAAGAAAAAAAAAGTTCACCAGAATTGTCTTGGAACCATGTATTGATCAGAATAGCTAGGTCATTCACAGTTGATCATCATATGTTATTTCCGGGTTAGCTCACTGAAGGGCTCAGAAGATTTGGCCCCACATTGAGCGCCAAATGTTGTGACCCTAGATATCTTAGAATCAGCCGGAATCAGGATAAGCAAAAGTCTTTGCCCCACATTGGGCACCAAAATGTAATGCTCTGTTGTCTCTAGATTGCAATCTTCTCTGGGGAGGCAGGTCTCTTGGGGAGCTTCTTCAGAGGCAGCCTTGGCTTTAGTTCCAGTACCAGTAATCCCCAAAATGCAGCCAAGAGTTCAAGTCCTTACAGTCTCTTTCCAAATCTTCTCTCCAGCTCCCTCTGAATCCAAAGCTTCCAGCCAGCACGACAGTAGACGTGGGAATGAATCAGACTCTGCCTCCAAGAGTGTGGGATTGTGGGTTTCTCAGAAGTCAATCCTAGTTATGAATCTCCATGAGCAGGCTTTTCCTTTAGACTTGTGAATCTGCTGAATCCTGGCTCTGAATCTCCTAGAGCTTCCCTGAAGTTCTCCCAGGAAGTCCTTCCCTTGACTCACTCCAGACTGACCTCTTCCAGACTGACTTCCTTCCAGACTGCCTTCTTTCAGACTGCCTCTCCTCACTGAGTCTTGGCTCCTTTTATCCTTCCATAGAATAGGCTTGTGGGTATTCCCAGGGCTTGTAAGAACTCCTTACAGAACCAATGAGCTTACTCCCTTAAAGGTGTAAACTCCTTTCAGAAGTCTAAAGGTGTAAACTCCTCCTAAAGGTGTGAACTCTGAACTAGAAAATTAAGTATCAGAAGCAATTTAGCACATAGTAAAATCCTAACCATCATACATTGCTGTTACTGTGTACAAAATTTTCCAGGTTCTACTCCCTTCATTTTCCAACAGTTCATATAAGTGTTCTCAGGTTTTTCTGAAACAATCTCATACACCATTTCTTATAGCACAATAGCATTCCATCATAACAATGAACCACAACTTGTCCAGTCATTGCCCAGGACATCCCCTCAATTTCTAGTTCCTTTCCAACACAAAAAGAGTTGCTATAAATATTTAAATACTTAAAGGTACTTTTCCTTTTTATTTTACCTCTTTGGAATATAGATCCAGTATTGTTAATATGGGATCAGAGGTTATTCATACTTTTATAGCCCTTTGGAGATAGCTCCAAATTGCTCTTCAAAATGATGGAGCTCACAACTCCATCAACAATGCATCAGTGTCCTAATTTTTCCATATCTCCTCCAACATTTGTCATTTTCTGTTAGGTTCTAAGTGCTAAGTCGGTAGTTAACAATTCTCTAGTTCACACCTTTGGTTCTAGCCTTTAAGGGGAGTTTACCCCTTTGAACTTCTGAGGAAGAACTTCTGCTTATGAAAAGCAGTTTACACAACTTTTAAAAGGAGCAAGTTCACTGATTGAAGTAATTTTTCCACAATCCCTTGAATTCTCACACGCCCATTCTCTGGGAGGATAAAAGAAGACAACATTGAGCAAGGAGTTAGTCTACTCTGGGACAGAGTTGGGACTACACTCTAGAAGGAAGAAGGGTCTAGTCTGGGACTGAGTTGAGACAGCAGATCTCCTCCCAGAGAGTGATTGGCAGTTTCTGGAGACAACAGAACATTACAATTTTCCCTTTTCTAATTTTTTAAATTAAATGCCTAATTCACTGACATGCTCTGATGTAAGCATTGTAAGATATAATTTTCCCCCTAAGTACTGTTTTGCTGCATGCCAATGGTATGTTGTCTTATTGTCATTCTTTTTAATGAAATTATTGGTTATTTATATAATTTGTTCTTTGACCCACTCATTCTCTAGTATTACATTTAAGTTACAGATTAATTTTAATCTATTTTTCTATATCTTCCTAATCATATGTTTTCCATAGTATTAAAAAAAATTGTATCATGATCTGAGAAAATAACATTTCTTCCTCTTGTCATCTGATTATGAGGTTTTTATGCCCTAATACATAGTCAATTTTTGTGTAAATGTATATTCCTTTCTTTCCCTTTCAATTTTCTCCAGAGGTCTACCATATGGAAATTTCCTAAAATTCTATTCACCTCCTTTACTTTTTTTTTATTTGTTTTACAATTAGTTTTATCTAGTTTTGAGAGAGGAAAATTGAGGTTCCCCATTGGTATAGTTTTACTTTCTATTTTTTTCCTATAATTCATTTAACTTCTTTAAAAATCTGGATGCTACATGTTTAATCTATATCACATTACTTGTTGTCTAGTGGAGAAAGTAAAAGGAGAGAAAGAGGAAAAAATGGAACATAAGGGTTTTTGTTTTGTTTTTTTTTTTATTCATTTTTCCAAATTATCCCCTCCCTTCCTCTACTCCCTCCCCCCGATGGCAGGTAATCCCATACATTTTACATGTGTTACAATATAACCTAGATATAATATATGTGTGTAAATACCTTTTTTTGTTGCACATTAATTATTAGCATCCAAAGGTATAAGTAACCTGGGTAGATAAACAGTAGTGCTAACAATTTACATTCGCTTCCAGTGTTCCTTCTCTGGGTATAGTTATTTCTGTCCATCATTGATCAACTGGAAGTGAGTTGGATCTTCTTTATGTTGAAGATTTCCACTTCCATCAGAATACATCCTCATACAGTATTGTTGTTGAAGTGTATAGTGATCTTCTGGTTCTGCTCATTTCACTCAGCAACAGTTGATTTAAGTCCCTCCAAGCCTCTCTGTATTCCTCCTGCTGGTCATTTCTTACAGAGCAATAATATTCCATAACCTTCATATACCACAATTTACCCAACCATTCTCCAATTGATGGACATCCATTCAACTTCCAGTTTCTAGCTACAATGAAAAGAGCTGCCACAAACATTCTGGCACATACAGGTCCCTTTCCACTCTTTAGTATTTCTTTGGGATATAATCCCAATAACAGCAATGCTGGGTCAAAGGGTATGCACAGTTTGACAACTTTTTGGGCATAGTTCCAAATTGCTCTCCAGAATGGCTGGATTCTTTCACAACTCCACCAACAATGTATCAGTGTCCCAGTTTTCCCACATCCCCTCCAACATTCATCATTAATTGTTCCTGTCATTTTAGCCAATCTGACAGGTGTGTAGTGGTATCTCAGAGTTGTCTTAATTTGCATTTCTCTGATCAGTAGTGATTTGGAACACTCTTTCATATGAGTGGAAATAGTTTCAATTTCATCATCTGAGAATTGTCTGTTCATATCCCTTGACCATTTATCAATTGGAGAATGGTTTGGTTTCCTATAAATCAGGGTCAGTTCTCTATATATTTTGGAAATGAGACCTTTGTCAGAACCTTTCCTTTTAAAAATATTTTCCCAATTTGTTACTTCCCTTCTAATCTTGTTTGCATTAGTATTGTTTGTATAGAAACTTTTTAGTTTGATGTAATCAAACTCTTCTATTTTGTGATAAATAATGATCTCTAATTCTCCTCTGGTCATAAATTCCTTCCTCCTCCACAGGTCTGAGAGGTAGACTATTCTCTGTTCCTCTAATCTATTTATGATCTCATTCTTTATGCCTAAATCATGGACCCATTTTGATCTTATCTTGATATATGGTGTTAAGTGTGGGTCCATATCTAATTTCTGCCATACTAATTTCCAGTTTTCCCAACAGTTTCTTCCGAATAATGAATTTTTGTCCCTAATGTTGGTATCTTTGGGTTTGTCAAAGATTAGATTGCTATAGATGTATCCTTTTTTGTCCTTTGTATCTAATCTGTTCCACTGATCTACCGTTCTATTTCTTAGCCAGTACCAAATGGTTTTGGTGACTGCTGCTATATAATATAGCTTTAGATCAGGTACACTTAGACCACCTTCCTCTGACTTTTTTTTCATTAGTTCCCTTGCAATTCTCAACCTTTTATTCTTCCATATGAATTTTGTTGTTATTTTTTCTAGGTCATTAAAATAGTTTCTTGGGAGTCTGATTGGTATAGCACTAAATAAATAGATTAGTTTGGGGAGTATTGTCATCTTTATTATATTTGCTCGGCCTATCCAAGAGCACTGAATGTCTTTCCAATTATTTAAATCTGACTTTATTTTTGTGGCAAGTGTTTTGTAATTTTTCTCATATAATTCCTGACTATTCTTTGGTAGATGGATTCCCAAATACTTTATGCTCTCAACATTTGTTTGGAATGGAATTTCTCTTTGTATCTCTTGCTGTTGCATTTTGTTGGTGATATATAAGAATGCTGAGGATTTAGGTGGATTTATTTTGTATCCTGCCACTTTGCTAAAATTCTGAATTATTTCTAATAGCTTTTTAGCAGAGTCTTTGGGGTTCTCTAAGTATACCATCATGTCATCTGCAAAGAGTGATAGTTTGATTTCCTCATTTCCTACTCTTAATTCCTTGAATCTCTTTCTCGGCTCTTATTGCCGAGGCTAGCATTTCTAGTACTACATTGTATAGTAATGGTGATAGTGGGCAACCTTGTTTCACTCCTGATCTTACTGGGAAAGGTTGCAGTTTATTTCTATTGCATATTATGCTTACTGAAGGTCTTAAATATATGCTCCTGATTATTCTAAGGAATAATCCATTTATTCTTATACTCTCAAGAGTTTTTCAATTATACTAATAGTTTTCCTAATATTAAACCAGCCCTGCATTCCTGGTATGAATCCTACTTGATCATAGTGTATTATCCTGGGGATGATTTTCTGAAGTCTTTTTGCTAATATCTTATTTAAGATTTTAGCATCAATATTCATTAAGGAAATTGGTCTATAATTTTCTTTCTCAGTTTTCAATCGACCTGGTTTAGGTATCAGTACCATGTCTGTGTCATAAAAGGAGTTTGGTAGGACTCCTTCATTTCCTATTTTTTCAAATAGTTTATATAGCATTGGGGCTAATTGTTCTTTAAATGTTTGGTAGAATTCACATGTAAATCCATCTGGTCCAGGGGATTTTTTCCTGGGGAGTTGATTAATAGCTTCTTCTATTTCTTTTCCTGAAATGGGAATGTTTAAGCAATTTATCTCCTCCTCTGTTAATCTAGGAAGCCTATATTTTTGGAGGAAGTCATCCATTTCACTTAAGTTATCAAATTTATTGGCATAAAGTTGGGCAAAGTAACTCCTTATTATTTCTCTAATTTCCTCTTCATTGGTGGAAAGATCCCCCTTTTCATTTGTAAGACTAACAATTTGATTTTCCTCTTACTTTTTTCTGATCAGATTTACCAAAGGTTTATCTATTTTATTGGCTTTTTCATAAAACCAACTCTTGGTTTTATTTACTAATTCAATAGTTTTTTTTTTACTTTCAATATTATTGATTTCTCCTTTTAATTTTTGTATTTCAAGTTTAATTTTTGGTTGGGGGTTTTTAATTTGGTCTTTTTCTAGCCATTTAAGTTGCAAGCCCAATTCGTTAATCTTTTCTTTCTCTATTTTCTTCAAATAAGCCTCTAAAGATATAAAGTTTCCCCTTATTACTGCTTTAGCTGCATCCCACAGATTTTGGTATGAAGTCTCATCATTGTCATTATCTTGGGTGAAATTATTAATTGTTTCTATAATTTGCTCTTTCACCCAGTCATTTTTTAAGATGAGATTATTCAGTTTCCAATTACTTTTTGGTCTATTTATCCCTAACTTTTTACTGAATGTAGCTTTTATTGCATTGTGGTCTGAGAAGAAGGCATTTATTATTTCTGCTTTCCTACATTTAATTTTGAGATCTTTATTTCCTAATATATGGTCAATTTTTGTATAGGATCCATGAACTGCTGAGAAGAAAGTATATTCCTTTCTATTGCCATTCAGTTTTCTCCAAAGGTCTATCATACCTAGTTTTTCTAATGTTCTATTTACTTTTTTAATTTCTTTCTTGTTTGTTTTGTGGTTTGATTTGTCTACATCTGAGAGTGCAAGGTTGAGATCTCCCACTATTATAGTTTTACTGTCTATTTCTTCTTGCAACTCTCTTAACTTTTCCTTTAGAAAGTTAGATGCTATACCACTTGGTACATATATGTTTAGTATCGATATGGCTTCATTATTTATGCTACCTTTCAGCAGGATATAGTTTCCTTCCTTATCTCTTTTAATTAGATCAACTTCTGCTTTTGCTTGATCTGAGATAAGGATAGCTACCCCTGCTTTTTTGGCTTTACCTGAAGCATAATAGATTCTGCTCCAACCTTTTACCTTTACTCTATATGTATCTCCCTGCTTTAAGTGTGTTTCCTGTAAACAACATATTGTAGGGTTCTGATTTTTGATCCAGTCTGCTATCCGTCTCCGCTTGATGGGAGCGTTCAAACCATTCACATTTACAGTTAAAATTACTAATTCTGTATTTCCTGCCATCATATTATCCCCAGATTATGCTTTTTCCCTTGACCCCCCTGAATCCCTTCCCCAACACTTAATTTATAGACCCCCCTTGTGACGCACAGCCCTCCCTTTTTTTTTAGTATCCCTCCCCCCTCCCTCCACGTCCCTTCCCTTATTCTCCTTTTCCTTTTCCCTTTTCCCTTTTCCTCTCCCCCTTTTTAATGAGGTGAGAGAGAATTCTCTTTTTCTGTTTCTCTTCAGTCTTGTGGATGTAGATCAAATTTTTTGTTTAAGTCTGGTTTTTTTCTTAGAAATATATGGAATTCCTCTATTTCATTGAATGACCATCTTTTTCCATGGGAAAAGATGCTAAACTTAGCTGGGTAGTTTATTCTTGGTTGCAATCCTTGATCTTTTGCCTTTCGGAATATCAGGTTCTAGGCCCTTCTATCTTTTAATGTGGAGGCAGCCAGATCTTGTGTGACCCTTATTGTGGCACCTTGGTATTTAAATTGTTTTTTTCTAGCTGCTTGCAGGATTTTCTCCTTTGTGTGGTAATTCTGCAGCTTAGCCACAATATTCCATGGTGGTTTTTTTTTTTAGGGTCTATTTCAGAAGGAGTTCGATGAATTCTTTCAACATCTACTTTCCCCTCTGTTTCTATTATCTCTGGACAGTTCTCTTTGATAATTTCCTGTAAAATAGAATCTAGGCTCTTTTTTTGGTCATACTTTTCGGGAAGTCCAATGATCCGCAGATTATCTGCTGACTCTCTGCTGTTAACTTCCTTGGGGTTGGATACCCGCTCTTTCTCTGTGTAGAAGGAATCTATGGTTTTTTTGGGCTTCTTGATCATACTTTAAAAATCTTTTGGGGTCTGTCCCTGGGGTAGGAAATTATTTATTTATTTCTTTACCAGCTTCCTCCCAGACAGGATGGATGTAGCGGCCCCTGCACCTGAGCTAAGAGAGAGCTCTGGGAGAGAGTTCCCCACCCCCTCCCTGGAAGTGCCTCAGAGTTGACCAGCACTGCTGTGCCCCGAGGGCGCTGTGTTTTAGCGGCTTCCCTGAGGTTGAGACTGAACAGCAAAGGCGACTCAAAGCCTAGCCTATGCATCCCGGTGGGGCGTGGATGTCTGCAGCAGGTGACGTGAAAAGCCCCTGCGCTCAAACTGGGAAGTGTCTGCCAGAAACCACGGTCCCTAGTTCAAAGGTTCCACTTCTCTGGGACTTCCGTTCCACAGCCTTCAGCTGAGCCAGGCACTATGAGTTACCGCCCCACCCACTCTTCAATCTCTTAACTACCCCGAGGTGAAAGCCTGGATTGCCTATGTTGGCCACACCCACCAGTGCCGAGATCTGCTGAGTCACCCCTGGGATCTGGGAAGATCCAATCTAGTTTTAAATTTTAAAGTGGCTTATATTTCTCCTCTGATCTGCTGTTTTATAAGCAGAGAAGAGCTAACAGCCTGTGCCAGATTCTTTTATGTCAGTAGATTCTCTGATCCCAGAGCCCTCCCCAGCACGACCGGCGCAGTGTGCCACTACCCCACCGTCTGCACTGGCCTCTCTTCTTCCTCCCCTGGGAGCTGACCTTTCCTGCTGAAACTCCAGATTCTCTTCAGCTGGTAAGTCGTGCTTCCAGTCCTTGTGGATTCTATCAGTCCAACGCTATTTCTGAGGCTGATTAAATCTAGTTGGTTGTGAGGGAAGAAAGGAGCTTACACAGTGGGGTGTATCTTCTCCGCCATCTTGGCTCCGCCCCCAGAACATAAGGTTTTGCAAAGGTGAATGTTGAAAACTATCTTTGCATATATTTGTAAAAATAAAAAGCTATTAATTTTAATGTAATTATTCATAAAAAACTGGATGCTATACTATTTGGTATACATATATGTTTAGTATTAATATTACTTCATTGTCTATGATAGTACCTTTATCAAAATGTAATTTCCTTCCTTATGTCTTTTAATTAGAACTTTTCTTTTGCTTGTCTGAGATCATGATTGCTAACCCTCCTTCTTTTAAAAAAAAATTTATTTTGCTGAAGCAAAATATTCTGCTCCAGTCTTTTATTTTTACTCTGTATATGTGTGTTTCTACTTCAAATGTGTTTCTAGTAAACAACATATTGTAGGAGTCTGATTTGTAATTCACTCTGATACCACTTCCATTTTATGGGTGAATTCATTCCATTCATAATCACAATTAAGATTATTAACATTATTTCTCTTCATATTATTTACCTGTTTATACTTCTCTAGCTCTCCCTCCTTTCCTCTCTCTCTGTCTTTCTATATGTCTGTTTCTGTCTCTCTCTTCCTTTCACTCTATTTCCTATCAGAAATATTTTGCTTCTATTATATCTGCCCTCCCTTCTATTACTCACTCTTTCTTGTCCTCCTCCTCCTCCTCTGCTTCGCTATAGAATAGATAATTTTCCATACCCAACTAAATGTATGTTATCCCCTCTTTGAATCCAATCCAATCCAAGTATATATTCACTACCCTCCTTTTCCCTCCATTGTAATAGGTTTTTTGCACCTCTTCATGTGAGATAATTTATCACATTTTCTCTTTTTTTTCCCTCATCTTCCTGTACATTCCTCTTTCTCACCCTTTAAAATTCTTTAAATCTTCTCATCAAAATTAACTTATGCCCACATGTTATGTTCTTGCTAGCTCTCTGGAAGTCCTCCAAATGGGCCTTGCTTTCAGCAGAATAATCACCACAAGAATAATCAGGAATAAACTCCAAAACTTTATTATTTCCTTCACAGTGTGTCTCCTTTGCCTGGGTCAGGGATAGCTTTCTGTAGGGCCTTCAGATGGGTCTTGGTCTCAGTGGAAGAATGCAGGAAGGAGGAAAGTTACCAGGATGGTGGGAGATGGAATGTCTGTGGCTGACTTTGTCCTTAGTTTAAATACCCTATTAAAATTACATCAACTGTAGAACTATTACATCACCATAAGTACTAAGTATATGTAAACTAGATAACCATTGTCTCATCAATTCCTCTGAGGTAACACCTTGTTTTAAGATTAAATCAATTATACTGAGCCTTAAGTATGCCTTTTCAGAATTCCTGCCCTCTATACCCACATCTGTCTATATGTACTCCTTCTAATTGCCCTAATAATGACAGTTTTTAAGAGTTATAAGTGGGGACTTCCAGCCAAGATGGCGGCATGGAGGCAGTTTGCTGCTTGAGCGCCCCGTTTTCTCTCAGGACTTACTTCATGACAAGCCTTGGAATTAATGCTTGACCAGAAAAGAAACCCACAAGTAATCACCAACAGAAAACATCCTTGAAATTCGCCAGAGAAGGTCTGTGTTTGCTTGGGGGAGGATAGAACAAACTAGGCGCAGATTGAGGGCAGGCAGTGAGAGCAAGACAGGCAGCTCACACAGTTCAGACAGGAGGGGGTCAGGGTGCAATCTCTCCCATTTCTGCAAAAAGACTTTTACCCCGGTGTGGATGTTCCATCTTGGTAGCAAGCCAGGAGCAGCAGAGAAGGTGTAAACACCAGAGGTAAAGAATAAAACCCCTGGAAAGCTAGCATCTCTTGGGACCCAGACACCCTCACCCCCGCCCAGAGTGACTCAGCATGTTCTTAGAGCCTCAGAGCGCAGACACAGCGAAGTCATCACTGTCCTGCTAGTGCCTCGCTGCTGTCTTCTGCAGTCTGTAGAGGAAGCCCTGGATTGTAAGCCTTTTGCTTACAAATAAAATTGCTAGAAAAGGAACAAATTAAAAACCCCCAGACAAACACAAAACTTGAAATTCTAAAAATAAAAGGTGAGATTAATAAAATTGAAAGTAAAAAAACTATTGAATTAATTAATAAAACTAAGAGTTGGTTCTATGAAAAAACCAACAAAATCGACAAACCCTTAGTAAATCTGATTAAAAAAAGGAAAGAGGAAAAGCAAATTGTTAGTCTTGAAAATGAAAAGGGAGAATACACCACTAATGAAGAGGAAATAAGAATAGTTATGAGCTACTTTGCCAAACTTTATGCCAATAAATTCAATAACTTAAATGAAATGGAAGAATACCTTCAAAAATATAGCTTGCTCAGATTAACAGAGGAAGAAGTAAATAGTCTAAATAGTTCCATTTCAGAAAAAGAAATAGAACAAGCTATTAACCAACTCTCTAAGAAAAAATTCCCAGGACCAGATGGATTTACATGTGAATTCTACCAAACATTTAAAGAACAACTAACTCCAATGCTATATAAACTTTTTGAAAAAATAGGGATTGAAGGAGTCCTACCAAATTCCTTTTATGACACAGACATAGTACTGATACCTAAACCAGGTAGGCTGAAAACTGAGAAAAAAAATTATAGACCAATCGCCCTGATGAATATTCATGCTAAAATCTTAAATAAAATATTAGCAAAAAACTACAGAAAATCATCCCCAGGATAATACACTATGACCAAGTGGGATTTATACCAGGAATGCAGGGCTGGTTCAATATTAGGAAAACTATTAGCATAATCGACTATATCAATAACCAAATTAACAAAAACCATATGATCATCTCAATAGATGCAGAAAAAGCATTTGATTAAATCCAACATCCATTCCTAATAAAAACAATTGAGAGTATAGGAATAAATGGACTATTCCTTAAAATAATAGGGAGCATATATTTAAAACCATCAGTAAACATCATATATAATGGCAATAAACTGGAACCTTTCCCTGTAAGATCAGGAATGAAACAAGGTTGCCCACTATCACCATTACTATTCAATATAGTACTAGAAACGCTAGCCTTGGCAATAAGAACCGAGAAAGAGATTCAAGGAATTACAGTAGGAAATCAAACTATCACTCTTTGCAGATGACATGATGATATACTTAGAGAACCCCAAAGGCTCTGCTAAAAAGCTATTAGAAATAATTCAGAACTTTAGCAAAGTTTCAGGATACAAAATAAATCCACATAAATCCTCAGCATTTTTATATATTACCAATACAATCCAAGAGCAAGAGATACAAAGAGAAATTCCATTCAAAATAACTGTCAATAGTATAAAATATTTGGGAATATATCTACCAAAGGAAAGTCAGGAATTATATGAGCAAAATTACAAAACACTTGCCACAAAAATAAAGTCAGATTTAAATAATTGGAAAGACATTGAATGCTCTTGGATAGGTCGAGCGAATATAATTAAGATGACAGTACTCCCTAAACTAATATATTTATTTAGTGCTATACCAATCAGACTCCCAAGAAACTATTTTAACAACCTAGAAAAAGTAACAACAAAATTCATATGGAAGAACAAAAGGTCGAGAATGTCAAGGGAAGTAATGAAGAAAAAATCAAGTGAAGGTGGTCTAGCTGTACCTGATCTAGAACTATATTATAAAACAACAGTCACCAAAACCATTTGGTATTGGCTAAGAAATAGACTAGTTGATCAGTGGAATAGGTTAGGTTCACAGGGCAAGATAGTGAATAAAAATAGCAATCTAGTGTTTAACAAATCCAAAGATCCCAACTTTTGGGATCAGAATTCATTATTTGACAAAAACTGCTGGGAAAACTGGAAATTAGTATGGCAGAAACTAGACATGGACCCACACTTAACACCACATACTAAAATAAGATCAAAATGGGTCCAAGATTTAGGCATAAAGAACGAGATCATAAATAAATTAGAGGAACATAGGATAGTTTACCTCTCAGACTTGTGGAGGAGGAAGGGATTTGTGCCCAAAAGAGAAGTAGAGATCATTATTGATCACAAAATAGAAAATTTTGATTGCATCAAATTAAAAAGCTTTTGCACAAACAAAACTAATGCAAACAAGATTAGAAGGGAAGTAACAAATTGGGAAAACATTTTTACAGTTAAAGGTTCTGATAAAGGCCTCATCTCCAAAATATACAGAGAATTGACTTTAATTTATAAGAAATCAAGCCATTCTCCAATTGATAAATGGTCAAAGGATATGAACAGACAATTTTCAGATGATGAAATTCAAACTATTTCAACTCATATGAAAGAATGTTCCAAATCACTATTGATCAGAGAAATGCAAATTAAGACAACTCTGAGACACCACTACACACCTGTCAGGTTGGCTAAGATGACAGGAACAATTAATGATGAATGTTGGAGGGGATGTGGAAAAACTGGGACACTGATGCATTGATGGTAGAGTTGTGAAAGAATCCAAACATTCTGGAGAGCAATCTGGAATTATGCCCAAAAAGTTATCAAACTGTGCATACCCTTTGATCCAGCAGTGCTACTACTGGGCTTATATCCCAAAGAAATACTAAAGAAGGGAAAGGTACCTGTATGTGTCAAAATGTTTGTGGCAGCCCTTTTTATAGTGTCTAGAAACTGGAAAATGAATGGATGTCCATCAATTGGAGAATGGTTGGGTAAATTATGGTATATGAATGTTATGGAATATTATTGTTCTGTAAGAAATGACCAACAGGAGGAATACAGAGAGGGTTGGAGAGACTTACAGCAACTGATGCTGAGTGAAATGAGCAGAACCAGAAGATCACTATACACTTCAACAATGATACTGTATGAGGATGTATTCTGATGGAAGTGGATATCTTCAACATAGAGAAGAGCTAATACAGTTCCAATTGATCAATGATGGACAGAATCAGCTACACCCAGAAAAGGAATGCTGGGAAATGAGTGTAAACTGTGAGCATTTTTTTGTTTTTCTTCCCAGATTATTTTTACCTTCTGAATACAATTCTCCTTTGCAACAACAACAAAAACAACAAAATTCAGTTCTGCACATATATATTGTACCTAGGATATACCATAAGATATTTAATATGTATGGGAATGCCTGCCATCGAGAAGGTGGAGGGAAGGAGGGGAAAAATTCAGAACAGAAAGGAGTACAAGGGATAATGTTGTTTTAAAAAAAATACCTATGCATATGTACTGTCAAAAAAAAAGTTATAATTATAAAATTAATTAAAAATAAATAAATAAAAATAAAATAAAAATGTTTTAAAATTGGGGGAAAAAGCATATAAAAAAAGTTATAAGTATAACTTTTCCATGTAGAAATGTAAATAGTTTAACCTTATTGAATCTCCTATTTTTTTCCTATTCTGTTTACTTTTTCATGCTTCTCCTAAATCTTATATTTGAAAATCATATTTTCTGTATAGCTTCAGTCTTTTCATAAGGAATGCTTGAAAGTTCTCTATTTTATTGGCTACCCATTTTTCCCCTGATTATGCTCTTTTGCTGGGTAGATGACTCTTGATTGTAATCCAAGTTCCTTTGCCTTCCAGTTCTTTAATTTGAAAGCTGCTAAATCCTGTGCAATCATGACTATGGTTCTTTAGTACTTGAATTATTTCATTCTGACTGTTTGCAGTATTTTCTCTTTGACCTCAAGAGTTGTGGAATTTGGCTATAATATTCCTGGGAGTTTTTATTTTCTAATCCCTCTCAGGCAAAATATATTGTGGAGAGAGGATCAACAAAACTTAGTAATTTATATAAAAGATGTGAGGGAGAAGGAAAGATCAAAAATTAGAAATTATATGACAAGAAGCATGGAAATAATCTCCAAAAAGGCCTATTTAAAAATGAGACAGTTATAAGGATAAAAGTGATGAGTTTTGGGTTTGAGATTTTGTTGGGACACATAGGTAAACTCCAACAGGCAACTGGTGACATGGGACTAGAATATAAGAGTGATATATGGTTTGAAGATTCACCTGTATGCAAGATGATAACTGTGATCACCAACAGAGTGGGAAAAGACTATAACATAGGACAAGAGATGGATGATAAGTCAACATACTTACATAGCCAAGATTACTAAGACAGAGAGACAGAGAAACAGAGAGACAAAGAAAGAGAGGGAGAGACAGTTTGATAGAGATCTACAAGAGATTTAAAGTAAAGAAAATACTATATTTTCTTATTCTTATTCAATTATATATTCCTTTTTCAAATAATCTACAAATAATAGGTTATTAAAGATTTCAAGAGAGCTATTAGAAAATCTTCTGTCATCTCTTTTTTAAGCCAAACATACTTAGTTCCTTCAAGTGATGTTTATATGGCATAACCTAAAGACCCTTTAGCATCCTGGCTGTCCTGTTTTTAATGTTCTCCAATCTATAAATGTTCTTTCTAAAATGTGGCTCCCTAAACTAAATACATTACTCCAGTTTGAGTCTAATCATGACAGAGTTCAATGAGACTGTCCCCTTCAGAAAAAAAAGGCCTTTCTTAAAGTAGCCTAAGATTACTTAAGCTTTTTTAGGTGCCATATCAGTCTGCTGAGTCACACAACTATCAATCCATGAAAATGTCTAGACATTTTTCAGATGAACTGATATTTGGCAATGCTTCCTTCCCACCTCCCACCCCAATTAACATACTTATGAAATTAGAGGATTTCTTTTAGTCCAAACATAAAATTTTATGTTTATTCCTATTAAATATAGCCCAACATTCAGTCCTACCAATAAGGCAATATATTGAGAGCCTTATTAGTAGGTCTGAATGTTGGTTTTCTCCTATAAACTCCATATCTCACTTCCCTACTCCACCCATACCTTGCCAACCTCAGCCTGCAGAGAGGAATCCCTAGTAAGCACTGAAGTCACACAATGAAGAGTAGGGTTAGGGAACATTAAAGAAATGAAAAGTAAACTTCTAAATAAATGATAAAAGAAAAATCAACTAGAGATGGGAACATTTGGAGGAAGTAGAAAAGACTTCTACTCTAGAACACAAAGAAATCATGATCCCTTCTTTATTAGGGTCACAATATGTACAAATTTAGATTTAGAAGAACTGAGAAGAATTAGAGCCTTATAAAAGTTAAAAGAGTTAAAGGGATTGTATGTTTTTAACAAATGCTTGGTTTTTTCTTAAGTTTTTTCTAGTGAAGGGGAATATTAAGAGGGGGTTCACCTAAGAAAAATCTGTGTCTTTGCTGAAACCACAGAGACATAGGTGAAGTCCAGAAGAGAGAAAGCTGGCTGCTTATAATTTCCACTGGGCTTTAAGGCTCTACAGAGGAAAAAAATCTGACTCCATTTTCCATATATTTATGTATGTGTGCATATACATATGTATAGTATATGTGCATATATAAATATATAAAACATATATATGTATTCAAGCCCCAATATCTAAACTATGAAACATTTTCCCACTAAATTTGGAAGAGTAAATCAGACATCTGCAGTCAATTTAAATGTTTTAAATAAGCTACTATGAAATACTGTTAGTTTACCAGCCCTGAAATCACTGTACTACAGTGCTTTGAAGGATTTGGCAGAGATTTTGTGCATATATTTTCAAACATGTTTAGTGGGAAGCTATAGACCAACTCAGCTTTTATTTCTATTGAATTTAATTGAAGGTAGGGGGACCTGAAAAGCAACTTTAGAGATCTTGATAATTTATTTAGATAATTCTTATAGCTATCCTCATTCTCTTATTCATTTTGATATGAATCTTTGCTTTATATTCCAGGTTCATCTTAACATTGGCCAGTGTTCTTTCTTTAATCTAGAAAAACTCATCCAGCTAGTGAAATGCATAGAATAACCATATGTGACAGACTGTGGCACTAATGTTAGTATAGTATATTATTGCATGATATAATCTATATATGGTACACTGCACATTCTGCACAGAGCTTTTTCTGGACAGCTCTAAATTTTATTTATTTATTTTTATTATAGCTTTTTATTTACCAGACATATGCATGGGTAATTTTTTAGCATTGACAATTGCAAAACCTTTTGTTCCAACTTTTCCCCTCCTTCCCACTACCTCTTCCCCCAGATGGCAGGGTTGACCAATACATGTTAAATATGTTAAAGTATAAGTTAAGTACAATATATGTATACATGTCCATACAGTTATTTTGCTGTACAAAAAGAATTGGACTTTGAAATAATATATAATTAGCCTGTGAAGGAAACAAAAATGCAGGTGGACAAAAATAGAAGGATTGGGAATTCTATGTAGTGGTTCATATTTATCTCCCAGAGGTTTTTTTGCTAGGTGTCAGCTCTAAATTTTAAGTAGACTAGACAATTGGACATACTCCTATCCTTCCTAACTAATAAGAGATAAGGGAGGTAGAATTGGAAGAGGAGCAATAAAGATATATATAAATGAAAGGCCAAAGCAAAAAAATCACAAATCAGACTGTCAAAAACTTCCAAGAAATGCTATAAAATATATATAGCTACAACGAGAGAGAGAAACAGAGGCAGAGAGAGAGAGAGAGATAAAGTTAAGAAAAGTCCCCAAAATAGATTCTACAAAAAGTTCTCCTGTGTCACATTTAGAGAAAGAATGACTTGTAGGTCTTTTTTTTTTATTATATATATATATATTTTATAATATTATCCCTTGTATTCATTTTTCCAAATTACCCCCCCTCCCTCTATTCCCTCCCCCCGACGACAGGCAATACCATACATTTTACATGTGTTACAATATAGTCTAGGTACAATACATGTGTGCGAATATCATTTTCTTGTTGCATAATAAACATTAGAATCCGAAGGTACATGCAACCTGGGCAGACAGATATTAGTGCTAACAATTTTCATTCCCCTCCCAGTGTTTCTTCTCTGGGTGCAGCTACCCCTGTCCATCATTGATCAACTGGAAGTGAGTTGGATCTTCTTTATGTTGAAGATTTCCACTTCCATCAGAATACATCCCCATACAGTATTGTTGTTGAAGTGTACAGTGATCTTCTGGTTCTGCTCATTTCACTCAGCATCAGTTGATTCAATGACTTGTAGGTCTTAAGAGCAATTGTTAGAAACTGTATTTTTTTTTCCCCCGCTCATTCCTTTCTAAGCTGTACTCTAGCCTTCCTCTACTATGCCCCAGTTCTTCAAGGCTCAATCCAGCCATGGAATTCATACTTTGGAAATGCCCCTGCCTCTTTGATCCTGCCTCCTAGTGAATGGTTCCTTCTACAAACTTCATTTAAGGAAAGAGCTGAAACCAGCTCTGTCTCATTCCTCTGTAGGTTATAGTATAGACTTCCTCCATCATATTCCAACACTATGTGCTTGTATTTCTCCTCCCCTTTTTAGCTTCATTTTATTGTTTTCCCCATTCAAATGTCCTGGAGGAAAAGGAGTATCTAACTTTCTGTTTCTATTTGTATCCTCAATACTTAGCAAAATATCTTGAATAAAAAAAAGGCTTAATAAATGTTGGCTAACCTAACTTTATATTAACAAAATAAAGTGGAAACCTGAATATCAAAGGAACTAGATTAACACTCATTTTATGGACTAATAAATTATAGTAGACTTTCTAAAGGTACAATTCTATTTTAATATGAAATTGCAGCATAATATCTAGTTTTAGGTCACAATAGCTACATAGCTTTCACAGCCCCAGTGAGAGCATGTTCTCATAGTACTTTATTGATGAAAATACAACAAATTTGGTTGAGAATATACTTTATGAGAAATATTTTCAGAGGCCCTATTCCATTCTTTAGACTACATAAATAATATATACTAAATTATATATTAGTAAAGTTGACATTTCTCCAAAAAGTATCATGAAGTAATGATAACATGACTAATTTCTTTATGTTAACTGTTATACCAGAAGTTTAGGGAGGAAAAAGGAGTGGGAAGCACTCCAATTCCTAGGTTATCACTTGAATTATATTATTAAATAAAAAGGTATTCATTCTTTCAGTCAGGTCCAACTCTTCATGATCCCATGAACTATAATAGCACACCAGACCATTTTATCCTCCATTATTTCCTGAAATCTGTCTAAGCTCATGTCTTTTGCTTCTATCTATCTCATGTTCTGCCAGGCCTTTCTCCTTTTGCCCTCAATCTTTTCCATCATCAAGATCTTTTCCAAAGAGTCCTGTCTTCTTCTTATGTGGCCAAAATATCTGAGCTTCAGTTTCAGTATTTGTCCTTCCCATAGTTATTCTGAATTAATTTAAATATTTACTAATTCTGCTGTACAATGGACTTTCAAAAGTCTTCTCCAGCATCACAATCATATCTGTGATGCTCAGTTTTCTTTCATAGTCCAAGTCTCACAGCCATACATTGCTACCAGAAAAAACAAAGCTTTTGACCATACAGATCTTTGTTGGCAAGGTAATGTCTTTACTTTTTTAGTTTATTATCCAGATTTGCCATAACTATCCTTCTGAAAGGCAAATATCTTTTCATTCCATGGTTGCAGTTGCTGTCTGAAGTAATCTTTGAGATCAAGCATACAAAACTTGACACTGCTTCCATTTCTTGTCCCTCTATTTGCCAGGAAGTGGTGGAATCAAGGTTTTTTTTTGTTTTTTTTTTTTAATATTAAGCTTCAACAGCTTTTGCACTCTACTCTTTCATCCTCAACAAGAGGCTTCTTAATACTTCTTTACTTTCTGCCATCTAAGTGGTATCATCTACATATCTGAAATTGTTGATATTTCTCCAAGAAATCTTAATTCTGGCTTTTTATTCACCCACCCTAGTATTTCACATGATATACTTTGTAAATAAGTTAAATAAATGAACTTATCATATGCCTTTCCCAATCTTAAACCATTCTGTTGTTCCTTGTTCAGTTATAACTTCTTTACCTTGTTGCTTTTAACTTGCCTACAGCTTCCTCAGCATCTCAGTACACCTTCACCTCTGTATGGGGATGCAAACAGTGAGCTGGGGTTGCTGCAGCTACCTAATTCTTCTTCCTTTTGGATCAAAAATGCTTAGGCCCCAAATCTGAAACTTAAAAGGAAAGGAAATTCTAAATATAAGAACCATTATCACTTGAAATTGTCCCAAGTTTGTTCTTTCTATTTCTATCTTACAAATAAAGAGTAAGTAGTCTTTTTCTTTAAATGACATAAAAAGCAAAGGAGGGGAGACCTTTTCAAAACCTAGAAACCAATTAACTTACCTGCTGATTGCAGTAGTATATGGAGATGGAAACTCAAAAGATAACTGAAAGCTGGTATTACTTATAATAAATTAGTATCATAACCCATATGCAGACAGAATTTTAAATTGTATTACTAATTTAATTTGGTCAAATGGAAAATAAAAGACCTGGAACAAATTCTAAATATGTTGGTAATTTTCCTTATGCCTTTTATTCAAATATTTTACAATTATGTATAAAATATTTTAACTCCATATTAAAATTGGTACTTATAAGTCTTTAGGTATCAGATCTTTTCCAAACTAGAGTTTAACAACTAGAGGATAACAATTTTGTTCCACCTTTTTGGTGCTTTGCATACAGTAGATATTTCATAAATATTTACTGATTATAAAAATCCATTATCAGTCTTCACTATGTTCATTTAGGAGAAATTTGGAAAAATTAGAAGAGAGTTTGAGTAAAGTACTAATAATGAGTGTAAGCTGGAAAATAAAACCTATAATAAAGCATTAAGAAAAGTGATACTAATGAACTGAACCAGCTACACCCAGCAAAAGAACTCTGGGAGATGACTATGAACCACTACATAGAATTCCCAGTCCCTCTATTTTTGTCCACCTGCATTTTTTATTTTCTTCACAGGCTAATTGTACACTATTTCAAAGTCCAATTCTTTTTGTACAGCTAAACAACTATTTGGACATGTATACAAATATTGTATTTAACATGTATTGTTCAACCTGCCATCAGAGGAGGGGGGGGAAGGAAGGGAAAAATTAGAATAAAAGGTTTGGCAATTGTCAATGCTATAAAATTACCCATGCAGATGTCTGGTAAATAAAAACTATAAAATAAATAAGTAAATAAAGTTTAAAAAAAAAAAGAAAGAAAAGAAAAGTGATACTGGGACTTCTGGCCAAGATGGTAGAGAGGACACACACACACCTATTTAATCTCCATCTTTGCTCTCAGAATTTATTTCATGACAATGTCTTGGAATTAGTGCTTGACTAAAAAAAAAAAAAAAAAACCAGAAATAATTACCAACAGAAGATATCCCTGAAATTTGCCAGAAAAGGTATGTTTTTCCTTGTGGATAGGGCGCAGACTGAAGGCAGGCAGGCAGAGGCAGCACAGCAGACAGTGAGAGTACAGAACTGATTGAGGTGGGGTGAGGTATGATCTCAACCATTTCTGCAGGGAGAACTTTGCCACAGTGTGGATATTTTGCCTTGGCAGCAAGCCAGTAGACCAGCAGAGGAACTGTAAACAGAGGGGTAAAGACTATAATCCCGAAAAGCTAGGGTCTCTCAGGACCTGGCCACACCCACCCAGAGTGACTCAGCATGCTCTCAAAGTCTCAGAGCTAAGATGCAGCACAGCCATTGCTGTCCTGCTAGTGCCTCACTGCTGCCCCCCCCAGTCTGTAGAGGAAACTTGGTAACACCATCTAGCCACCCCCCCAAAAAAAGCAGATAATTGTTTTTTTGTTAGTTTTTCTTTTATTTTTCTTTGACGAAATGAGCAAAAAATTAAAACAGCTCTAACCATTGATAACTTCTATAAGGATAGAGAGCAGACTTTAAACCCTGAGGAGACTAAAAACAGACTGTCTCCAGATGAATCCCCAAAGGGGGATATGATCTGCTCCTCAACACACAAAACTCTCATAGGAGAAATTAAAAAGGCTCTCACAAGAGAGCAAAGGAAAGGGAAGCTTGCCAAGAGAGTCTGGATAAGTCATCCCACCCATTTACAGATAGAGTGGATAAACAAATCAAATCCTTGAAAAACAAAATTAATGAGTTAGAAAAATAAAATAGCTCTCTAAAAAATAAAATTGGCAAAATGGAAAAAAATTCCATAGAACAAAACAACTCACTTAAAAACTCATTTGGACAATTAGAAAAGATTATAAGAAAAAGTGAGAGAAGAAAATAATTAATTGAAATTCAGACTTGAAGAAATGGAATAGAATGACTTGAGGAGACACCAAGAATCAGTCAAGCCAAACCAAAAAATAAAAAATAAAAAAAATTTTTAATTAAAAAATGGAAAAAACTGTCAAATGCCTTCTTGGGAAGACAACAGACCTGGAAAATAGATCCAGGAGAGAGAATCTGAGAATTATTGGCCAGATGTTATAGAAACAGAGGGTAAAATAGACATTGAAAGAATTCATTGATCACCTACTGAAAGGAACCCTAAAATCAAAACTCCAAGAAATACAGTAGCTAAATTCCAGAACTATCAAACCAAGGAAAAAAATATTACAAGCTGCTAGAAAAAATCAATTCAAATATAGAGGAGCCACAACAAGGGTTACCCAGGATCTAGTAGCATCCACATTAAAGGATCGAAGGGCCTGGAATCTGATATTCCAAAAAGCAAAAGAACTTGGAATGCAGCCAAAAATAACTTACCCAACCAAAACGAGCATTTTTTTCCAGGGAAGAAGATGTACATTCAACGAAATAAGTGAATTTCATCTATTTCTGATGAAAAAACCGGAACTAAACAAAAAGTTTGGTCTCCAAATATAGAACTCAAGAGAAACCTAAAAAGGTAAAAAGAAATCTTGGGAACTATATTTCTGCTATAAAGATATATAAAGAACACATGTATAACTTGTTCTAGAAACTAGAGATGGAAAGGAAATTGTACCAGAAAAAAGAGTAAAGTGGGGGTACTACATCTCACGAAGAGGCAAAGGAAACATATTATATCTGAGAGAGAGAATGGAGGGGGATGAATATGGCGTGTATCTTACTCTCATCAGAACTGGCTTAAAGAGAAAAATATTAGACATATTCAATTTATGGTGAAACTTCTCCCACCTCATTGAAAAGTAGGAAGGGGAAAAATGAAAAGGGAAGGAGTAAGCTAAACAGAAGGGAATTCAGAAATTGTGAGGAAAAGGGATAAGATAGGGGGAGGAATTCTAAGGTGAGGGGAGGGACACTAAAAAGGGAGGGCTGTGAGAAGCAAATGGTGCTCACAAGTTTAATACTGGGGAGGGGGATAAGGGGTGAAGGAAAGGATAAAACCATAAGCAGGGGTTAACAAGATGGCAAGTAATACAGAATTGATCATTTTAACCATAAATGTGAATGGGGTAAACTCCCCCATAAAGAGAAAGTGGTTAGCAAACTATTAAAAGCCACAATCCTACAATATGTTGTTTACAGGAAACACACTTGAAGCAGGGCAATACATACAGAGTAAAGGTAAAAGGTTGAAGCAGAATCTACTATGCTTCAGGTGAAGTAAAAAAAGCAGAGGTAGCCCTCCTGATCATAGATCAAGCCAAAGCAAAAATTGATCTAATTAAAAGAGATAAGGAAGGGCACTATATCTTGCTAAATGGTAACATAGATAATGAAGCAATATCAATATTAAACATATATGCACCAAGTGGTATACCATCTAAATTCTTAAAAGAGAAATTAAGAGAGCTGCAGGATTAAATAGACAGCAAAACTATAATAGTGGGAAATCTCAGTCTTGCACTCTCAAAATTAGATAAATCAAACAACAAAATAAATAAGAAAGAAATCAAAGAGGTAAATAGAATACTATAAAAGTTAGATATGATAGATCTTTGGAGAAAACTAAATGGAGACAGAAAGGAGTACACTTTCTTCTCAGCAGTTCATGGAATCTATACAATAACTATATATATTAGAACATAAAAACCTTAAATTCAAATACAGTGAGGCAGAAATAGTAAATGCATCCTTTTCAGACCATGATGCAATGAAAATTACATTCAATAAAAAGCCAGGGGGAAATAGACCAAAAAATAATTGGAAACAAAATAATCTCATACTAAAGAATGATTGGGTAAAACAGCAAATCATACATATAATTAATAACTTCACCCAAGAAAATGACAATAATGAGACATCATACCAAAAATGTGTGGGATACAGCCAAAGCAGTAATAAGAGGAAGTTTTATATCTCTAGAGGCCTACTTGCATAAAATAGAGAAAGAGAGGGTCAACAAATTGAGTTGGCAACTAAAAATGCTAGAAAAGGAACAAATTAAAAACCCCCAGTCAAACACAAAACTTGAAATTCAAAAATTAAAGGTGAGATTAATAAAATTGAAAGTAAAAAAACTATTGAATTAATTAATAAAACTAAGAGTTTGTTCTATGAAAAAAACAACAAAATAGATAAACCCTTAGTAAATCTGATTTAAAAAAGGAAAGAGGAAACGCAAATTGTTAGTCTTAAAAATGAAAAGGGAAAATTTGCCACTAAAGAAGAGGAAATTAGAGAAATAATTAGGAGTTACTTTGCCCAACTTTATGCCAATAAATTCAATAACTTAAACGAAATGGAAGAATACCTTCAAAAATATAGCTTGCCCAGATTAACAGAGGAAGAAGTAAATTGGTTAAACAGTCCTATTTTAGAAAAAGAAATAGAACAAGCTATTAATCAACTCCCTAAGAAAAAATCCCCAGGACCAGATGGATTTACATGTGAATTCTACTAAACATTTAAAGAACAACTAACTCCAATGCTATATAAACTATTTGAAAAAATAGGGATTGAAGGGGTCCTATCAAATCAAATTTCTTTTATGACACAGACATGGTATTGGTACCTAAACCAGTTAAGTTGAAAACTGAGAAAGAAAATTATAGACCAATGTCCATAATGAATATTGATGCTAAAATCTTAAATAAAATATTAGCAAAAAGATTACAGAAAATCATCCCCAAAATAATACACTATGACCAAGTAGGGTTTATACCAGGAATGCAGGGCTGGTTTAATATTAGGAAAACTATTAGCATAATTGACTATATAAATAACCAAATTAAGAAAAACCATATGATCACCTCAATAGATGCAGAAAAAGCATTTGATAAAATACAACATACATTCCTAATAAAAACACTTGAGAGTATAGGAATAAATGGACTTTTCTTTAAAATAGTCAGGAGCATATACTTAAAATCATCAGTAAGCATCATATGTAATGGGGATAAACTGGAACCTTTCCCAGTAAGAACAGGTGTGAAACAAGATTGCCCACTATCACCACTATTATTCAATATTGTATTAGAAATGCTAGCCTCAGCAATAAGAGTCCAGAAAGAGATTAAATGAATTAGAGTACCTAATGAGGAAACCAAATTGTCAGTCTTTGCAGATGATATGATGGTATACTTGAGAACTCCAGAGATTCTACTAAAAAGCTATTAGAAATAATTCACAACTTTAGCAAAGTTGCAGGATACAAAATAAATCCACATAAATCCTCAGCATTTTTAGACATCACCAACAAAATCCAATAGCAAGAGATACAAAGAGAAATTCCATTCAAAATAACTGTCAATAGCATAAAATATTTGGGAATCTATCTACCAAAGAAAAATTAGAAATTATATGAGCAAAATTATGAAACTTTCCATACAAATAAAGACCTATTTAAATAATTGGAAAAATATTAAGTGCTCTTGGAGCAAATATAATAAAGATGACAATACTCCCTAAACTAATCTATTTATTTAGTGCTATACCAATCAGACTCCCAAAAAATTATTTTAATGACGTAGAAAAAATAACAACAAAATTCATATGGGAGAACAAACGATTGAGAACTTCAAGGAAATTAATGAAAAAAAAAAATCAAATGAAGGTGGCCTAGCTGTACCTGATCTAAAGCTATATTATAAAGCAGCAGTCACTAAAAGCATTTGGTATTGACTAAGAAATAGATTAGTTGATCAATGGAATAGGTTAGGTTCACAGGACAAAATAGTCAATAACTATAGCAATCTAGTGTTTGACAAACACAAAGATCCCAACTTTTGGGATAAGAATTCATTATTTGACAAAAACTGCTGGGAAAACTGCAAATTAGTATGGCAGAAATTAGGCATGGACCCACACTTAACACCACATACCAAGACAAAATCAAAATGGGTCCATGATTTAGGCATAAAGAACAAAATCATAAATAAATTAGAGGAACAAAGGATAGTTTGCCTCTCAGACTTGTGGAGGAGGAAGGAATTTGTGACCAAAGAAGAACTAGAGATCATTATTGATCGCATAATAAAAAATTATGATTATATCAAATTAAAAATCCTTTGTACAAACAAAACTAATGCAAACAAGATTAGAAGGGAAGCAACAAACTGCGAAAACATGTTTACAGTTAAAGGTTCTAATAAAGGCCTCATTTCAAAATCAAGCCATTCTCCAGTTAGATAAATGGTCAAAGGATATGAACAGACAATTTTCAGATGATGAAATTGAAACTATTCCTACTCATATGAAAGAGTGTTCCAAATCACTATTGATCAGAGAAATGCAAATTAAGACAACTCTGAGATACCACTACACACCTGTCAGATTGGCTAAGATGACAGGAAAACATAATGATGAATGTTGGAGGGGATGCAGGAAAACTGGGACACTGGTGCATTGCTAGTGGAATTGTGAATGAATCCAACCATTCTGGAGAACAATCTGGAATTATGCCCAAAAAGTTATCAAACTGTGCATACCCTTTGATCCAGCAGTGCTACTACTGGGCTTATATCCCAAAGAAATACTAAAGAAGGGAAAGGGACCTATATGTGCCAAAATGTTTGTGGCAGCCCTTTTTGTAGTGGCTAGAAACTGGAAAATGAATGGATGCCCATCAATTGGAGAATGGTTAGGTAAATTGTGGTATATGAATGTTATGGAATATTATTGTTCTGTAAGAAATGACCAGCAGGATGAATACAGAAAGGCTTGGAGAGACTTACATCAACTGATGCTGAGTGAAATGAGCAGAACCAGGAGATCATTATACACTTCAAAAACAATACTGCATGAGGATATATTCTGATGGAAGTGGATATCTTCGACAAAGAGAAGATCTAATTCAGTTCCAATTTTCAATGATGGACATAATCAGCCACACCCAGAAAAGGAACACTGGGAAATGAGTGTAAACTGTTTGCACTTTTGTTTTTCTTCCCAGGTTATTTTTACCTTCTAAATCCAATTCTCCCTGTGCAATAAGAGAACTGTTTGGTTCTGCACACATATATTGTATCTAGGATATACTATAACATAATTAAGATGTATAAGTCTTACATCAACTGATGCTGAGTGAAATGAATAGAACCAGAAGATCACTGTACACTTCAATGCTGTATGAAGATGTATTCTGATGGAAGTGGATATCTTCAACATAAAGAAGATCCAACACTTCCAGTTGATCAATGATGGACAGAAACAACTACATCCAGAGAAGGAACACTGGGAAGTGAATGTAAATTGTTAGCACTACTGTCTATCTACCCAGGTTACTTATACCTTCGGAATCTAATACTTGACGTGCAACAAGAAAATTGGATTTACACACATATATTGTATCTAGGTTATACTATAACACATGTAAAATGTATGGGATTGCCTGTCATCTAGGGAAGAGAGTAAAGGGAGGGAGGGGATAATTTGGAAAAATGAATACAAGGGATAATGTTATTTTAAAAAATTACTCATGCATATATACTGTCAAAAAAAATTATAATTATAAAATTAAAAAAAAAAAAAGATGTATAAATCTGCCTGCCATCTAGGGGAGGGAATAGGGGGAGGGAAGGGAAAAATCACAACAGAAGTGAGTGCAAAGGAAATTTGGATTTTTCATGAAGAGCATAGGCAATGACAAATATTACAGGCAACATGGAACAGTGAGAAGAGCCTTGGGTCTTCTTAGAGCTACAGGATCAGCATTTCAAATTTTGACCTGGCAATTTTCTACATGACCCTCAAAAAATCATTGACCCTCTCTGGGCTTCAGTTTCTTCATCTATAAAATGAAAAGCATTGAACTAGATGAATTATAAGGTCCCTTACAGCTTTAAATGTAGACTCTATTATCAAATACAATCATGAATACAAGAACAGCTGTGAAAACTTCTTTCCTGAAAATCATTAGGAAAATGAAAATAATTAGGGAAAAAAATATTTATTTGGGACAGTTTAGATTCAGTATTGCCTATAAAATTTCTTGAAATTCCCTAAATTCTATAATTTAATAATACTAATAATCAATTTTTAAGTGCCTACTATTAGCAAAGTACTGAGATAAAGGTTCCCTTCTTCTTTCAAGTAACATACAACCTATTTAGAAAGATTAGTATACAAATAGCTAAAATGCAAATTAGAGTATGACAAAAGTGCTATGATAGTTTTAAGTTCTAAAAGAAAAATCATTTCTGAGGAAAAAAACTTTATTTCTCAACAAAAAATGACTAAAGAAGAGTTTTGAAAAATGAGTAAGATTTCAACAGATGGAAAGTGGGGATAGAAAATTTTGTATATTGAAAACAATTTGAGTAGAGGCATGAAGATATCAGAAAAACATAGGACACATTCATGAAAAAGTGAATGGTCCATTTTGGCTGAAACACAGAGTATATAAAAAGTATAATTTAAGATAAGGCTTTAAAAGATGGCACCAGCTTGTGGAGGTCTCTAAATGTCAGGGAGAGGAGTTTAATATGTAACAGTATTATTAAAAAGTTTTAAACAATGGAATTGCTTAAATACTCAAGGCAAGTTGTAACAAGGGCCAATGGCAGAGTGGTGATTGTAGGAATGGAAAGGAGGCAATGAATATAGGAGGTACTGTGTGAATTTGAGAAATTTGGCAAGTGAATGGATACAGGAGGTTAGAAGAAACAGAAATGAAAAAATTACATGAAGCCTTCGAGGATGTATAACTGCAATACCAACAACATAGTATAATTTCTTGACTTAAAAAAAAATCTTACCTCAATATCTCGATTAAGTTGTTTCACTATTGCCGTGATATTTCTGATGTGCTCTTCTAAGAACAATCTAGCCAATCGATCTCCTCCACCTTTATTTTGCATTTTCTGCAAACTATTAACAATGTCATCTTTTATACGAAAAGCATGTTCCACAAGTGCTGCAGTTGTTTTCTCATGGCACAGAATTCTATCTTCCAACTGTTCCACTAAGCTTGCAGATGAATATGGAGCCACACTCAAAGATTGGCTATGTCGTGGCATAGTTCTAACTCGCCTGCAAAAGGGAACAATTTCATTTGCATTGCTAACATAGGAAAAGAATGTGAGTCTGATTCTACATATTTCATAAAACAAATATAAGCATGCATACATTATGCACAAGAGGAGCATAGTCCAGGGTTTTCTTCCTAATTTTTCCCCACAAGACTAGGTAGCAGCTAGCAAACTACCTGAAGAGTAGGGCAAGAGGTAAACAAATATATTAATATCTAGTCAGACATAATCTCTAACCTTTGGGGTCCACAAACTACTAGAAATAGGTAGGAAAATCTTCCATCCTACCCTATCCTCAACACTTACAGGCTTTTCCTTCTCAGTAGGGATTCAACTGTCTCCCCAATAGGCTAGGGGCAAGAAATCAGGCAGAATTTTCAAGAGCAAAAATTGATGGCTACTATCTCAGCTCTCTAACTTCCTAAAAGTACAAATATGGGGGGCTATTCTTCTAGCTATAAGGAAAACAGCTCATTATCTTCTGATACTGTATCCTATAGAAGAAAACTTTGGAAGAGGAAAGATGTAATACTCTTGCCCTTTAACATAGCTATTTGTGGTTAAACAGTCACAGATTAAGTACCCACATCACAGAACTATGCAAAATTAGTTTAAAAGAAAAGCAGTATTTGCACTGAAAAAAAAAATTAGGTCCCTAAAATAGATATTTTTAATATAGTATACCTTTCCTCAGTAACAAGAGATGGAAGTATAGTGCTTCGTTGTGCCATTTTCTTTTCAATGATTCACATCTGTTGAAAAAATATGCACCAAATTATTTAACAGTTTATATATGGCATTAAAATAACTTCATAAATCTATAACAATGCGAACCATAAAAATTTGCAAAAAAACTCCAATCCTAAGTTTTCACTCTTTTATTTTTAAGGAAGTTGTGATTTAAATGTAAAATAAACAACAAAAGATAAATATTAAAAGGAAACAGATAAAACCAAAAAGTTTCTTAAGACACATCAGACTTATAACAAGGCTTGAGCAAAAAAGTTTTCCTTTATTATCAACATGTCTGCACTCAGTAAATTTGCTAATTGAACTTAGAAAATTATGAATCTTTGTTAGGAAATTAAATTAATTATCATTATAGTATGATTCTATGAGTCCATTACTGGCAACAGTCATATTAATGCTATGTCTATATTAACCACTCACAGAATATAGACCTGAGTCTTCAAAGATTACCCAGTCCAATGCCACCCATCAAAAGAAGAAATTGAGGGTCAAAAAGGTAAAGCATTCAGCACAAGGTTGTACAGAAAGCAAAAGAATAGAATCAGAATGTGACTCCAAACCTTCCTTGAAGAATTACCTCCTTCAAAAGTAGAAGAAATAAGGAAAATTTTATTTTTAATCTGATTTTCACTGAGAGGTAGAAATCAGTTTCTCAGATGGAAAATGATTGGAATATTAGAGGAAAATGACCACTCTCTTTTTAGAGTTCATGACAGAGGAAAAGAAATTTGGGCATAGTAAGATATACACTATAGATTTTAGAAAAAGGATACCAAAAGGATCAAAGGAAAGAAAGGATACAAGCTCATGAACTAAAATGGAAGCCAACTCAGGAGGAAGGAGAGATGTTCCAGAACAAAATTCTGAAAACACAAAAAGAAACAATTCTAGTGAGAAGGAAACATATGACTTGGATGAAAAGACTAATATGTATATTCAGTGAATGTACCAGCCAACTAAGATTTAAGCAAAAAATTATCAAAAATTACAATGCTTATTAACATAGATGACTATGGCTGTAAACAATGTCAGGGAGGCAAAAAATCAGAATGAGTTAAGCCTGGAGAAGGAAGCCAATTCTTCCAGGAAACCAAGGAAAACAAACAAGCATTGGATTAGGTTATTGTGTTTTGTTGGGGGGTGGACATCGGGAATGGCGAAGCTATTTTGAGGAAAGAAAAGCATCCAAGAAGAGATGAGATGTGTATTTGGAGCAGATAGAGTAATGATAACTGACAACAAAGAGAAAGCAAAACTACTCCATTCTTACTTTGTTTCTGCTTCTCCTGCTAAGGAAAATGACTTTTGCAATGATAATATCAGTACAAAAACCATTAACAAGCAACTAATATCCAGATGAATTTTTTAAAATATCAAGAAGGTATCTAACTGCCCTGGATAAATGAAGAGGATGAATGAAATTAAATGTTTACTAGATACTAAGCACAGGGGATTAAAGAAAAATAAGCTCGGTTCCAAAAGGCAAAACTAGAAGCAATGAGTAGAAGCTGCCAAAGTTTAGACTTGAGTACTTCATACCTCTCAGCTTGGCTAAAATGACAAGGAAAAGATAATGATAAATCTTGGAGGTGATACGGAAGAACTGAGACACTAATACATTCTTGGTAGAGTTGTAAACTGACCCAACAGTACTAAAGAGCTATTCAGAACTATGCCCAAAGAGCTATCAAATCTCTTTGATCCAACAGTGTCTCTACTGAGTCTGTATCCCAAAGAGATCATAAAAAAGGGAAAAGAATTCACATTGCAAAAATAGCAGCCCTTTTTGGCAAGGAATGGGAAAATTAGTAGATGTCCATCAGTTGGAGAATGGCTGAATAAGTTATGATATATGAATGTTATGGAATATTATTGTTCTGTAAGAAATGATCAGCAAGAGGATTTCAGAAAGGCTTTGAGAGATTTACATGATCTGATAAGTGAACCAAGAAAATAAGATTAAATGATGATCAACTGTGATGGACTTGACTCTTTTCAACAATGAGGTGATTCAAGCCAACGTTTGTGATGGAAAGAGCCATCTGTATCCAGAAAGATGAGTATGGAGAGTGACTATGGATCACAATATAGAATTTTCACCTTTGTGGTTGTTGTTTGCTTGCTTTTTTTCTAACTTTTTCCTTTTTGACCTGATTTTTGTTATTCAGCATGATAAATATGGAAATATGTTTAGAAGAATTGCACAAATTTAACCTGTATTGGATTGCTTGCTATCTAGGGGAGGGAGCAGGTGCAAAGGAAGGGAGAAAAATTTTCAAACATAAGGTTTTGCAAGGGTGAATGTATTTTGAAAAATAAAAGTCTATTATTATAAAAAATAAATCAGAGAATTCTCAAAAAAAAAGTTTAGACATGATAAGAAAAAACTTTTTAACAAAGCTGTACAAAATTGAAATGGACTACATCAGGAAGTAATGGCTTCCCTCTCCTCAAAAGTATTCAAACTAAGGATATATATTAGAAGGATTCTTTTTATGTATGGGTTAGACAAGCTGATAGCTAAGGTCCCTTTCAACTCTCAAATTCTGTAACTATGATTTTATAATTCAAAACAAATACTCTTTTCATTATATCACATCATCTCACCAATTATTTGGATTATATTTTGGCTAGAATAAATATTTTATAAGCATCACAAACAAAAAGAACCATATTAAAAACTTAGTTTTCATCTATTAAATGAATTAGAGTGACAATTTTTTACAAATAGTTTTCTAGATTTATTTTCACTAGTTTAAATATTTTATATTTCTAATTACATATAAAAACAATTTAACTTTTTTCAAAATTTTGAATTCCAAATTCTTTTCCTCCCTTTATCCCTTATTAAAGAGGTTAACAATTTCATAAAGGTTACACATGTTCAGTCACATAAAACACTTCCCTTTTAATAATGTTGTCAAAGAAAACACAAAAATAAAGAATAATTTTTTAAAATATGCTTCCAGGGCAGCACCAGCCCTGAAGTCAGGTGAATCTGAGTTCAAATGTGACCTCAAACACTTAACACTTCCTAGCTGTGTGACTCTGGGCAAGGCACTTAATCCCAATTGCCTCAGCGCAAAAAAAAAAAAAAAAAAAAAAAAAAAAAGAGAGAAAGAAAGAAATATGCTTCCATTTCATTCAGATTCCCTGGGTTCATTCTCTGCAAATAGATAGCATTTTTTGTCATAAATCTTTCTGAATTGTCTTGGATTACATAAGCTTGAGAATAGCTAAGTGATTCACAATTGATTATCATATAATATTGCTGCTAATGTATACAATGTTCTCCTGGTTCTGCTCATTTCACTTTGCATCAGTTTATGTAAATCTTTCCAGGTTTTTCTGAAAGCAACCTGCTCATCATTATTCCATCATAATCATATACCATAAGTTATTTGGCCATTCCCCAATTGATGGGTATCCCCTCAATTTCCAATTTTTACTATCACAAAAAAGCTATTGTACATAGTTTTGTTTACACAGGTATTTTTCCTTTTTTTAAAAGAATCTCTTTGAACCATTCTCCAATTGATAAATGGTCAAAGGATATGAACAGACAATTCTCAGAGGAAGAAATTGAAACTATATCCACTCACATGAAAGAGTGTTCCAAATCACTACTGATCAGAGAAATGCAAATTAAGACCACTCTGAGATACCACTACACACCTGTCAGATTGGCTAAGATGACAGGAACAAATAATGACAAATGTTGGAGGGGACGTGGGGAAATTGGGACACTAATACATTGCTGGTGGAGTTGTGAAAGAATCCAGCCATTCTGGAGAGCAATCTGGAATTATGCCCAAAAAGTTATCAAACTGTGCATACCCTTTGACCCAGCAGCGCTACTACTGGGATTATATCCCAAAGAAATACTAAAGAGCGGAAAGAGACATATATGTGCCAAAATGTTTGTGGCAGCCCTTTTTGTTGTAGCTAGAAACTGGAAGATGAATGGATGTCCATCAGTTGGAGAATGGTTGGGTAAATTGTGGTATATGAAGGTTATGGAATATTATTGCTCGGTAAGAAATGACCAGCAGGAGGAATATAGAGAGGCCTGGAGAGACTTAAATCAACTGATGCTGAGTGAAATGAGCAGAACCAGAAGATCACTGTACACTTCAACAACAATACTGTATGGGGATGTATTCTGATGGAAGTGGAAATCTTCAACATAAAGAAGATCCAACTCACTTCCAGTTGATCAATGATGGACAGGGGTAGCTGCACCCAGAGAAGAAACACTGGGAGGGGAATGAAAATTGTTAGCACTAATATCTGTCTGCCCAGGTTGCATGTACCTTCGGATTCTAATGTTTATTGTGCAACAAGAAAATGATATTCGCACACATGTATTGTACCTAGACTATATTGTAACACATGTAAAATGTATGGTATTGCCTGTCGTCGGGGGGAGGGAATAGAGGGAGGGGGGGTAATTTGGAAAAATGAATACAAGGGATAATATTATAAAATATATATATATATATAATAAAAAAAAAAGAAAAAAAAAAGAAGAAAAAAAAAAAAAAAAAGAATCTCTTTGAGAAACATACCTAGTAGTATAATAGTTGATCAAAGAGTATGCACAGTTTTATAGCCCTTTGGGCATAGTTAGCTTATAAATTTTTAAAATATTTTATGAAAACCATGGTTTTGACATCATTCTCCACCACATCTTAGAGAGACTTCAACATTTTCCTTATGCATATAACTGATATGTAAGAATTTTTTAAAATGCTTTTAGGCCTAAAGATTTCTCCAGTAAGTTACCATTAATAATTTATGGTACTAATTTTTGGATGAAGAAATTGAAACTATTCTAGTCATATGAAAAGGTGTTCCAAATCATTGTTGATCAGAGAAATGCAAATTAAGACAACCCTGAAATACTACATATCTGCCAGATTGGTTAAGATGACAGGAAAAGATAATGACAAATGTTGGAGGGGATGTGGGAAAACTGGGACACTGATGCATAGTTGGTGGAATTGTAAACCTATCCAACCGTTCTGGAGAGCAATTTGGAACTATGCTCAAAAAGTTGTCAAACTGTGCATACCCTTTGATCCATCAGAGTTACTACTAGGCTTATATCCCAAAGAGATATTAAAGAAGGGAAAGGCCCCATATGTGCAAAAATGTTTGTGGCAGCCCTCTTTGTGGTGTCCAGAAACTGGAAATTGAAGAGATGCCCACCAATTGGAGAATGGCTGAATAAACTGTGGTATATGAATGTTATGGAACATTATTGTTCTATAAGAAATGACCAGCAGGATGACTACAGAGAGGCTTAAAGAGACTTACATGAACTGATGCTAAGTGAAATGAGCAGAACCAGGAGATCATTATATACTTCAACAACAATATTATATGATAATCAATTCTGATGGATATGGCTTTGGATCCAAATCAGTTCCAATTGATCTGTAACAAACAGAACCAGCAACATCCAGAGGAAAAAACACTGAGAAATGAGTATGGACCACAACATAGCATTTCCACTCTTTCTGTTATTGTTTGCTTGCATTTTTGTTTTTTTCTTCTCAGGTTATTTTTATCTTCTTTCAAAATCCGATCTTTCTTGTACAACCAGATAACTGTATATATATTTAACATATACTTTAACATATTTAACATGTATGATACTACCTGCCATCTAGGGGAGGAGGTAGAGGGAAGGAGGGAAAAAGTTGAAACAGGTTTTGCAAGGGTCAATGTTGAAAAATTACCCATGCATATGTTTTATATATAAAAAGCTATAATAAAAATTAATTATAATAAGTTATGGTACTTATAGAACATGAAAACAAACCAAAAGAAAAATAACAGTGTGAACAATTTAACATGAAATTGTTCATTCACTGTCATTCATTGTTGGAAAAGACACACATTCCTATACTGTTGGTGGAGCTGTAAATTGATCCGATCATCCCAAGAAAAAAAGGGATACATAGAAAACACTTATAGACATATACAAATGCAAAATAATCTTAGGAATGAAAGAGCAATGCAATTGGGGGTGGAGATCAGAAAAGTATTACCACAAAAAGTACTTAAGGCAAGCAATGAAGAAAACTAGACATTCTAAGTAACCTAAAGAAAAAAAAAGTAAATCCTAGGGATATAGGACAGCCTGTACAAGACAGTCTATGCAAAGGAATGGGGCAGCAATAGAAAACCAATGCTGAGTTTAGGGAACAAGAAGGCCAATTGATTTAAATAAAATGTGCAATGAGTGAAAATGTGAAATATATCTAGAAATGTATGATGGTACCAGATTGTGAAGGCCATTAAATGACAAGTGAGAAATTGTTATTCATCTTAGAGGCAATAGGAAACATTAATGATTCTTGAGCCAAGATAATAGATAATTAGGCTAATGGTTTGTAGCTATGTGTATTATTTAGTAAAAAGAGAAACTGGAAGTTACTTAAAAGTTAATAAACTGTTCTTACCATTTGGAATCAATGAAACTACTATTATTGGAAACATCAAAGATAGAAAGGTTCATATGTACTAAAATATTCATAGCAATATTATTTATTTTATCTAAAAGTTGGAAACAAAGTATATGCTCAATGATGAGAAATAGTTGAGCCAACTGTTATGAAATAGAATAACTAGAATTTTCCACTGGGGCAAAAATAGTTGAGGGGGCAGACAAAGAAGTGTTGAGAATAAAAAGGGAGTAGGGGGCAGAGGATAATCTGACTACTGGAACTGTCACGACATAAGACAGGACAACTTGACTTCCTACTCTAATCAACAGTCCTCCAATAAATTGAAATTCCATTCTCTTTTCCTGGGTCTTCTGTCAGTCCTCAAGTACACCAGGTTAGTGAAATACCAAGAGACTCTGGATCTCTGCAGTGAGAAAGCTCTCTCTATGAGCAAGTTGGTACAATGCAATAAAGCACAGGCTGCCCTGCCCTAATTATGGTTCTATATATAAATATAGAAGGAGGCATTGAGGCATAACAAAAAATATATAGTAATATAAAGCATATAGACTTAAAAGTCAGAAAGACCTCAATTTAAGTCCTTCTCTGATACCTATAGTATCTGTGACCCTGCAAAGTCACTAGAAAGCTCTCTAAGACTATTAGTTGCTGAGAAGGAATCGACCTACATTGATAGAATTATATCCGCATGTGGGAATTGCCTATTAACAACTGAAATTACAGGTTCAGTTCCTATCCCTAGTCTACATGAACATAGAGACATTTCTGGTCATAAGAAATAAAAATATAAAGAATGAAAGAAACATGGGAAAATCTATATGAACTGATGCAAAGTAAATAAGGCAGTACCAAAAGAATGCCATATACAAGGACTGTGATCATGTAAATTAAGTTTTGTTTTTGTTTTTGTTTTTCTGAGGCAATTGGGATTAAATGACTGGCCCTGGATTATCCAGCTAGGAAGTATTAAGTGTCTGAGACCAAATTTGAACTCAGATCCTCCTGACTTCAGGGCTGGTACTCAACTATACCACCTAACTGACCTGATCACATACATTAAGATAAAACTAAAAGACAATAAAATTCAAGCTATCCAATATTGGTTCCAGGTGATTAATGTTAAAATACACTATCTACTTTCCTTTCCATTAACTTCAAAAAATCCCACTACTGTTAAGGACAAATACTAATATTAGATGGCTTACTTAGCTTTTTTATGGAAAGGTTATTGGGATGTTTGATATGACAAAAAAAGAAATTGTGTCCTTAAAAAAAAAAAAAAAAGTTTTGGGGTAGCTAGATGGTGCTATATAGAGCATTAGCCCTGAAGTAAGGAGGACTTGAGTTCAAATCAGAACTCAAGACATTTAATACTTCCTAGTTGTGTGACCCTGGGCAAATCATTTAACTGCAATTGCCTCTGCCAAAACAACAACAGCAACAACAAAATTTAAACTAAATACATATATAGAGAAGTGCTTATAGAACTCTAATGTTAATCTTTCTACTAGAACAAAGAATAAACAGTGACAAAAGTATAAGATATTTAAAAGTAAATCACTGAATCAGCTACAGTTGAATAATAAATAAGTAAAGCATATATTTTTAATTTTTTGTAAATAAGGAATAATAAGGGAACTGAATCTAAGACAGGATACCATAGGCTTCAGCAAGATTATGGCTCCATACTAGAGGGTGGGAATTCCTCTGCTTGACTAAGCTGCCCAGAATTTTGCCCAAAATCCAGCCTTCTGGATTTAGTAGCAAGATAGAGATCCAGAGATGACCCTGGATGCAGCAGAAGACTCAGTCTTTTTAAGCTAAGGTCTTTAATGAGTCTCAGTTTGACCAAGCCAATGCCCATTCAATAATTAAGGCCAAGTAAAAACTGAGACAAAGAAGAGCCTCTTTTACCCAGTCCAAAAAAAAAAAAATCTAATTTGAGAAGGAAAGACCCTTAGGGGGCTAAAACAAACAAAAAAACAAAACAAAAAAAATTGCTATTTACATTGTACATTCTGAGTCAACCCAGACCCAAACAACAGCCAGTAAGAGCTTAGCCTGGGACCTATTGTTGGCAAATCAATGTCAGAAAGATGCCAGAATGTCAGAAGTCAATATGTGATGGACTTGACTCTTCTCAACAATGCAGTGTTTTCAGGCAATTTCAATAGATGTCAGATGGAAATTGCTAATCACATCCAGATAAAGGACTATAGAGAATGAATGTGGGGGCAGCTAGGTGGTGCAGTGGATAGAGTACCAGCCTCGAATTCAGGAGGAGTTCAAATCTGGTCTCAGACACTTAACACTTCCTAGCTGTGTGACTCTGGGCAAGTCACTTAACCCCGGCCTCAAAAAAAAAAAAAAAAAAAAAAAAAAAAAAAAAGAGAATGAATGTGAATCAAAGCATAGTATTTTCATCTTTTTTGTTGTTTTTCATCCTTTTGGTCTGATTTTTCTTGCATAACATGACATATGGAAATACAATTAAAAGGATTGTACATATTTAACTTATATTAGATTGTTTGCTCTGTTGGGGAGAAAAGAGGGGAAAGAGAGAGAAAAGAACTGTGTTGCTCAGCTGATCAGTTCATTTGGGTCCCCAGTGAGGCAGCTCTACTCACAAAGATGATTTATGTCCTTTGCTCTCAAAGAGGTCCATGACATCAGAGAGGCTATACCATGACATGCAAATGAGTCAGAATTAAGTGAAGGAGGGCTGTGCAAGGTCCCCAGCCTTCCTTTCTCCTCCAAGACTCTCTGGTCTAATGGCATTATATAGATTAGGATCAACAGGTTCATAAGGATCGAAGTGAAGATGTGCTGTAATTGGTAACAGCAAGGATAAGGTAGATAATTGGTCAATTAGCCTTGTTAATGAAAAAATTGGTGGGCCATGGCAGGGACAGTTTATATTGACTTCCTTACAATTAAGGATCTTTAAACAGAGGCAGCTAGGTGGCACAATGGATAGAGCACCACCCTAGAAGTCAGGAGGACCTGTTCAAATTTGATCTCAGAAATTTAACATTTAGCTGTGTGACCCTGGGCAAGTCACTTAACCCAAACTGCCTCAAGGGGGAAAAAAGAATCTTTAAACTTTTGTTGGAATGTAATTCCAATTACAATTGGAATTGTAATGAAATTCTCCTAGAATAGGGGGCTAAATATAAGTATATAAGGCAAGACCCAACAGCCAATTTCTGTTCAAGAGATTCAATAGGAAGCCCACCTTCATATAATATGAGCAATTCAGCAGTTGGTCTGCTCCCTATGATGGCAATAAAATATTCCCTCAGAATGATACAAAGCATTAATGGCTACTAGAAACACTTTCTTGCAAACATTCTCTGCTAGATAATGGTTCTATTCTTGATTTCCAAGTTTTACTTTTTTTAAAAATAGGCTAATCATAATAGAATCATAAATATAAGGCATTGTCAGCAAACTAGTATAAAAAAATTAAATGAGCTATTTCTAAAGTACTTAATTGTTATGGGAGCAACCTACTAGTGGCTAGTGGGGATCAACTTCTGTCCAGCAGAATAGATCCCTTCATGTGAGAGGATGATAATGATACAAAGAGACTGAGAGGCAGTTGCATTCTCTGACTTTCCTCTTCCTTCTTGCCCAAAATTTATTTCATTCACAATCCACAAGCAACAGCTGAGTCAGTAAAGGCTGAGTTGCAATTCCTTCAAGTGTGTTATGATTCACAAATGTGGGGGGCTTTCAGAGAATTGACCCGCCCCTTCACACTTAGGCATGGTCCTTAATACTTAATAATACAGAATTTATCACATTATAGGTGCTTAATAAATGCTTGTTCCTATCCCTCCCTTTAATGAAAATATATAGGTCATAATCCAGCTAACATAATTTTAAGTATGGCTCTTCTAAATTAAGAAATGATGATAATATTAAAAACTCAAACAAAATTTTAACAGAATTTGAGTTAAAGTGGTTTTAAAATAGCTCTTGTTTTTCTGTAAGGCATAAAAAAAGTCTTACTCTTTTAGTCAAATTTATTCTAAATTTAAAAATAATTTGGATATTTAAAAATAAATAAAGTTTATCTTTTCCAACCCATACATATAGCTAAAAATGAGGAATACTGGATTAAAAGCATAACTCATGCTTACTAGCTGTGTGATCCTGGGCAAGTCACTTAATTTTGAAGGATACCCCTTCATACATACATAGCCCAAGCACACAAACATCACAACTTGGGATAATATAGTTACCCAGGAAGCTCAGTGAATAAGATTCTAGTTAACTCTATTTTGTGGTTCAATGTTAACCATTTAGGCATAGTTGTAAATAATAATATAAATGATAATATAAAATACGGCGATTACAATCTTCAGAGGGCAATAACCTAAAAGTCCATGGCTTGTTTTGCTATGAAAGCTTACTTCTTCCCATTCTTAAAATGAAGTAACTGATACAAATTTGTAAGGACAACAGCCATTCCTCAAGTAATAAGGGGTCAAAGAATATGAACAGGCATTTCAAAAGAAAAAATCCAAGCTACTTCCAGTTATGTTGGGGTTGTGTTAACTCTAAATCATTAATAATGAAAGAAACTGCCAGATTTAAGCCTCATACTTAGGTGATTGGCAAAGATGATAAAAAAGGAACAAGAAAACAACAAATATCAAAGGTATGTCACAAAAACAGGTCCATTAATGTACTATTAATAGTTATGAATTGATACAAGCATTCTAGAAAGCAATTTGGTACTATACCCTCAAGTCACACAAAAAATTTGCCCTAGCCAAACCTCTATTCACATTCCTAAGAGATGAATCAAAGAGGGAAAGGATCTATATATAAATGCCCCCCAAAAAAAATGGGAGCAGTTTTTTATAATAGCAAAGTTATGAAAGAGGAGGCAGTATAAATTAATTAGAGAATAGCTAAACAAATTATGGTATATGAATGCAATAGAATATAATTGTACATTAAGGCTAGCCTAAGACTGTTTTGTTTTACTAAGCATATTGTTATAAAAGTTTTGTTTTTATTCTTTTTTCAGTTGGGGTGGAAAGAAGGATTTGTCAGGGAGGATGTAGATAAAAACAAATGCTTGTTCACTGAAAAAATAAAAGTTCAAAATATTTTTTAAATTTAACTTTTTACTCTTCCCTAATTCTCCTACTTGCTCAAGCATCTCAAATCACCCCTACCTTCACAACAAAAGTCCTTAATTCATAATTTACTGAGAAAATATGTCATTTTCCTTGAGTTCCTACTTCTCTTACTAGCCTAAATCTCAAAATTCTTTTTAAAAAATTTCTGTCCTCCTTTATTCTAATCTCCAAGAAAAGCAAAACTCATCCCTTTAGCCATGATCCCATCTCCCACTGCCTCCAGCATATTGCTTCCACAATCACCCCTACTTCCTCACTAATTTCCATTCTCTCCCTCTACTTATTCCCTACTACCTACTAAGATGCCCAGGTCTCCCCTATCCTTTAAAAAAAAAAAAACTTCATTTGACCCTACAATCCATTCAAGTCATTGTTGTCTCTCTCCTCCCTTTCACAATTATCTACACACTTTGTCTCTACTTCCTCTAATTTCACTCCATAACCCTTTACAAACTGGTTTATCACTCACTGAAACTGCCTTCTCTCAAGATACCAATGATTTTTGAATTCCAAATCTAAGGGCTCTTTCTCAATTCTCATTTCTCTTGATCATTTAATAGTATTCTCTCTTCATGGATATACTCTGCTTTGGGCTTTTATGACACTTCTCCCCCTTGGTTCTCCCCTCTTATCTACTCAGCTGATTTGGGTCTTCTTTCCTGAATTAAAAATCATGTCCCAACCCTTTAACTATTGGTATGTTCCCAAGGTTCTGTCCTGAGCACTACTCTCACTACTCTTAGGGATTTAATCAGCTCCTATAGATTCAATCATCATCTCTATGAATATTTCTAGATCTATTTATCCAGCTCTACTCTCTTTGCTGAGATTCAGTCCCATATCATTATTGGATATTTTCAATTTATCATCCCATAACCATCTCAAACTATACATAGGCGAAACAGAACTCATCTTTTTTCAAATCCTTTCTTCTGAATTTCCTTATTTCTATCAAGGGACTTTCATTCTTCTAGTCACATAGGTTTGCAACCTAAGATTCATCCTTCACTTTTTACTGGCCTTCATCACCCTTTTTATCTGGCCTATTAAAACAATCTCCTATTTTTCTAAGTTTTTCAAGATCTATTGTCAAAATTTTCTAACTTTGAACTCTTCTCTTCTCCAGTTCATATGTCACACAGCTAACAGGGATATTCCTAAACAATGAGTCTGATCATGTCACCCTTGCTCAAGAAGCTAAAGTGGATCTGTCACTTGAAGGATTGCATACCAATTCTTTGTCTGGTATTTAAAGTTCTTTGCCATCTGACTCCAATCTATCTTTCTAGATTTAGTACATGTTGTTCCCTTTCATATATTCTATCATCTAGCCAAATTAGCCTACTTGCTGTTCCTCAGACTCACACAATATTCTATTCCCTGAGTCCCTGTCTCAGCAAAGGCTATCCCCTCTCCCTTTCTGTGTTGTATTCTCTCCTCCTCATCGCCTCTGATGAAAATCCCATCTCTAGTTTCCCTCAAATCTAAGTGATTTCAAAGTGAGCTACGACCACCTCGAAGCCTATCCTGGTCCTTCCCTCACTGAATTACTATTACCTCCACCTCCCATAATTATCTTGTGTTTATTTTGTTATCTATTTATATGAGCATATATTTCCCCAAAAAAGTAAATCTCCCTAAAAGTACAGACTGGTTTTTTTGTTTTGTTTTGTTTTCAGCACAGTGTCTGGTGTATAGCATGCAAAGTAATCACATGAAGAATGATCTGGAGTGGAAGAACTTAGGTTGAAGCCTAAATTCTGGCATTTACCACCTGGATCTGGAGCAAGTCACTTCATGATCTTGTAAGAAGGCATGGCAGATGGGCTGGGAGAACAAGAAGGCAATAAACTGCCAATAAACTTCTCACCACCTCTAAGAAACTTATAGGCAGCACAGAACAGGGAGAGGCCAGGTCCAGGCCCAGATCTTCTTCTACTAGCTGTACAGTTAGTTGATTGTAAAAGAGACTCTTTATGACAGATTACTGCAGTTGTGCCAAGTCTGATTACCCTATCTATGCCTGTTTTCCACTATATCATGTATGTATTGGGGCAAGTTTCCGGCAAAGAGGTCTCCTAGGAGCTGCTGGAATTTTTTGGCACAGAGTAAAATAGGATGGACAATAATGCTTCTGTATAAACAAGGCATCACTGGCTACAGAAAAGACTAAAGTTAAAGGAAAATGCTTGCTTTTCTAAAACTGGTGCAGTAACAGATATGCCACTGGCAATGCTTCCTGAAGTTTTCCCTCTTTTCCCCATGACAAAGCCAAAAATCATGGGACACACAAACTCCTTATCTGAAACATGAGTCCTCTCTGTGACCACCCCATGTGGAGAATCTTTATCGCCTTTTGAAGACCCTCTGTGACAGAGAGTCCATTAATTTATAAGATAACCCATTGAATTTTTGGACATCTCTATAGTAAGAAAAAAAATTATTAAGTTGAAATGTTTGCTTCTCTGTAGTTTCTAACAAATAGTCTTAGTTTTGCCTACTGAGGCAAGAAAAATAAGTTTAAACTCTCTTCTAACCACACTCCAATCATCTGAAGACAATGATCTTGCTCTAAGATTTCTCTACTCTAAACACCTCCAACTGATTTCATATGGTAAAATTTCAAGGTTTCTCATCCTGAATACCTTCTTCTGAATGTATTCCAAGTGACCAACATTCTTTCTAATACAGAACATCTTGAATGGAACATAGCATTCTAAATGTAATCTGACCATACTATTATAAATGCAAGTACATTAGCTATTTTTTAGTGGGGGTGGTGCTGTCAGCTTTCACTGTTGTCCCATACTGAGCTTACAATTCACCAAAACCCCTGCCTCAACTTTTTTTTAATTAACTGCATTTGATTTTATCTTATATTTATGAAAAAGGTTTTTTTAATAAAAAATTTTAATAAAAATCTTTTATTTTACCTCCCAAATAGATGATAAGCTGATCCATGATGCAGAAATGTCTTATATGTCTTGAATATTCAATTATGCTTAATTGTGCTGCTTATAAATACACAATAAATATCTGTTGATGTGATTTTTGAGTGTTTAAATCTATAGTTTCAAATGTTTCCTTCATTT
This sequence comes from Sminthopsis crassicaudata, assembly GCF_048593235.1. NCBI lineage: Eukaryota > Metazoa > Chordata > Mammalia > Dasyuromorphia > Dasyuridae > Sminthopsis > Sminthopsis crassicaudata. The sequence goes on along the minus strand of NC_133618.1, from coordinate 531,826,453 downwards.
TCTTTGAGTGAGATTTCCTTTGCCAATAGACATTGCCATTCTACCTGTAAGTTTGGCAGACTATTCCAGCTGGCCCTTCGGTAGAAAAGTCTGAATATTACTTTTTAGAGTGGATTGCTTTTAAAAAAAATAAAAATGCAGCAACTATATTTGGCAGGTTTTCTTTCTAACGTTTGGAAAAAAAAATTCCCAAATGTTAAGGAATCTGCCAAATACAACAGCAAAAATAGAAGAACATTTTTCAAAAACTAATGTGTACATCCTAAGACATTGAGGAGCAAGCATTTTTGTACAACCTCAATCTTTTTCAATAGAGAACTATGCTTTTGTTTATTGTAGCACAGAGTACATAAAGACAAGTCATAAAAATGTACCCTGTGCAACAAGGTACATTTTTTATGACTTTTGTCTTTACGTTAAACTATCTCACAGAAAAATTCATCTATTAGTTTAATCATCTTTAGAATAAGAGAGTTGGATGATATGATCTCTGATTCCTTCCAACACCAAAAAGCCTCAAATTTTATGACAGTGAATGTCTTTATCTGAAGTAATCACTTGGGTTTGGTAAATTAATTTTATAACCACTTGGGAGAGAGCAGGAGAAGGATCATAATTAATAATTTAAAGAGAAAAAAAAAACTGAAATCAACAACAAACAAGCTTAAGGAACTAGGAGTGTCTGAATAACATCTTCCCCGTTAAACAATTTTAAGAATCCCATAATGTGAAATCAACCCCCCACACATTCTCTCCCACATAAACATATTTTTTTAGAAGCTACACTAAGCAACAGAGCAGGCTCTCCCATAACTTCTCTAACTACCTTATTCAGAAAATAATCTCCCACCAAAGTATTCCTTGAAAAAACAGAGCTGACCACTATATAACAAGCTCAAAAAACATTCTGAGAAACACTGAAAATTTCTATCTAGGCATTTTTTTTTACCAAGATCTGATTATATGACATTATATAACAATTTCTATTAAATAAAGAATGAACATTCTTTTTTGTAACATTTTATTTATATTTGCTTTATTTTTATATACTCAAAGACACAAGAAATGTTCGTTTAAACAATTTAGATCACAAATAAATAAACTTTTTTTTTTTTTAATCAAGAACCCTCTGATTGGGGGGAAGGAAGACAGTAAAGGAAAGAGAAGGACTGCTGGCCACATACAAACAACTTATTTTAGTCTAGGGGTGTGGAGGAAAAAGATCAGAGAGAAAAACAAATTCAATTCATTTTAGATAAAAAAAAAATGAAATAGAAATAAAACTTTATTTACTGCACATGCCGATTTGGGAGAAAATGGAAGAAAGTGAGATAGAGAAAGAGAAAAAAAGGAAATTAAGAAAGAGAAAAGAGGAAGGACAAAAAAGACCAGGGAAAGGTGAGAGTCAGGCAGAGGGAGGAGGAAAAGGAAAGACACAAAGAGATCAGTAATAGGCTTTAAGGTAAATGTGTTAACTAAAATTAAATTGTTCTTGTCACACCCAGCTATTTTTAAAAATTCCTACAGTGGTTTTTAACTCTGTTGTCAGGCAGTCTGGGTTTTTGTTTTGGGGGAATTTTTTCACTAGCTATTATATCTAAAGAGAACATGTTTTAAAAAAAAAAAAGGAAAAGGAAAACATTATTCATATTACTAAAATAAAAATAAGTTTTTTTTAATTATTCTAAACTCAGTGCTTCATAGTAAGAACACAATTGTGTTGAAATGGCTTATCAATACTTTGGTTCAACCTTCCTAAGCTAAAGTTTTATTACTACTACTCTAAGGCCCCATCCTGGTGTATAAACAGTTTCTCAAAAATGTTTTCGAATTGGAGCTCTGGCAAGTCCATCAGTAAACAAGTGTTTACTTATTAAGTACTTTACTATAAGCCAGGCACTGCTCTACCTTGCAATAGACCCAAATAAAAAAGTAAGGCAATCCTTGATCTCAGGTAGCCTTTAGTTTACTAATCTGAGAAGGCACTAGCTACAGCACAATAAGGAGTTTTATGTTTTCAATCAGAGATCAGCCTAGCTAAATTCAGAGTGTCATCAACTGTCCAATCTAGAGGAGTGGTCACCAAGTAATTCATTAATTTTAGCTAACTAACTAACAAAACCCAATTACTAAGGCACCTAAGGATAAACATTTTGTTCAGCACAGAATAAATCATTCCATGGGTAGAAAGGTATTGTTTCTCCTTCTCAAAATAAGGGAGATGAACATATTTTCCAGACAGTGAGGAAAGAATCAATGGAATGTATAGAGGCAGCAGAGAAAAAGGAAATAACTGACAACAATGTTCCCAAAATTGCAGAATAGATTGTTATTAAGAACATTTACAGAGAACTTAGCCTTTAAAAAGATAAAGGAAAACCTATTTCTCTATATTGAGTAAGTAAGAAAAGTTGAGTGACAGTGATAAAGAGAAATTCTGAAATGATGAAGAGCTCAAAGGAGTTGATTAAATGGTTAGGTAATACCTCTTGCCCAGATTTCAACATGTATCTGAGCAGACCCTCTTGTTTAAAAATACACACATATAGAGCACACTGTACAAATGGAAAATAAGCTGGACACAGAGTTGAAAAAGAAGAGGAAGGTACACTAGATTGTTTTGAGTAAATTGCAAAGCACTTTTACTGACCCCCAAACTCCTCATAACAGTAAAGGTCTATATATAATCTTCAATTCAAATCTTTTGCCAGTATTGATGTATGCAATGAAACCTGGAATATCTGTCAAAAACTGAAAATAAGTATCACATAACAGTGATGATGTGGTAGGCATAAGCCCATAATCAACAAGGAATTCTAAAGAATTGGAGTAAAGGATGTTCATTTTCCACTAGCTCCTCAGCTTAGTTTCAAATCTAGGAACATCAGCTTTCCTCATGATAAACTTATCACCTAAAATGCTACCTACATGCAGACTGACTCAACTCAACACTTTCTCCATACTCTTAGTCTACTTTTTCTCCCAAAATGAACAATAAATTCCTCCCAAAGCCTCTCTTTAGAGGGCTCAGAATTTCCAGTCAGCAATTCATTTCCTACCAGCTGCTCTGCTTGGTTTTCATTCCATGAAAATGTTGTCCCAACTGCATCTCTCGCCCTTTTCAGTTTTCTTTTGTGTATTGTCTTCCCCCATTAAGTTATAAGTTCCTTAGAACTGTCTTTTTTCTTATCTGTATTTTCAGCTTAGCAAAATACCTATCACAGGATAGGTATTTAACAAATATTTATTGACTATTGGCTAAGGATATCATCAAAAAATTGTATGATAAAAAGAGAAAGAATCATTTGACAATAGATGGCTAAAGCCATATGCTATAGGGAGAAATAAGGAAGATCTCTAGCACATTAGGTGAAATCCCTACATCACACTTTATGGAAGACTTGACTGGGTTTTAATAATGCATGTTGGATGGAACTCTTGAGTTAATTAGATTACAGATACATTTGAGTTTTTGGGAGGAGCTCAACAAGATATTCTTCATCTCAGTAAAGTAGGAGGCAAGTTTATAAGTGTGAGAAAGGTGGGAGGCAGATTGGAGGGAAAAATGAGTATAAAAATGTATGGAACAATCCCTGTTACAAGTTAATAAGAGATAAATAAAAGAATAACAGCAGTTGAAATTGGACAATAGCATGAATCTGTAGGGGATCCAATCAGTAATTTTTTTATCTATAAAGTAATGCACAGTAATTTATGTTTGAGAGTTGAAAGATCAAATAGAGATAATCCGGGACTGGCTTTTGGCATGGAAATACTGGCAGAAGATCAAAGAAGCAAAGTATTCTAGGATGCTAGACAGGACTACATCAAAACAGCAACTCTTCCTTATAGAGGACAGTTGAGGACTAATAGATTGGAATAATAATAATAGATGGAAAAATAGTCAAAGGAAAAGAGTTCAAAAAGAAAGTTAAAAGCAATTTCAGTTCCATGAAGAAATAGGACTTGAAGGGTCAACCAGATTTTGGTCAAAAAGAAGACAGGGGAGGTTAAAGGGAGAGTAGTTCTGAGTATCAAGATGAATCTCCAAGGTGTAGCCAAACTAATTGAAGCTCAATAGTGATGGAAACTATAGGAGTTGAAGAACTTTGAAGTCAGATGCTAGATGGGTAATTAACATAGACACTAAGTAAGAATAATGGCAAAAGACAGGGTAGCGAAGAAAAAATTTAAGTCATAAAGTTAGGTGATAGAGTAGCATAGAAATTGATACCATCTTTTCTAGTCCTCCAGATGTCTAGATTTAGACATCTAAGTACTCTAGACTTAAAAAGAAGCTTTTAGGAAGAGGAAAGAAAGTTAAGGCAAAGACTAGAAGGGAATTTGTCTTTCTGGGGATATGCCCTCTATTTAGTCAGAGATACAACTCATATTCTCAGAAAATTGTTTTGGGGCAGCTCAGTGGCTCAGTGGATTAAGTACTGGGCTTGGAGTCAAGAAGACATGAGATAAAATTCACCTTTAGATACTTACTAGCTATGTGACCCTAGATAAGTGACAACTTTGTTTGCCTTGATCCACTGGAAATGACAAAACACTCCAGTACCTTTGCCAAGAAAAAGTCCATGTACATAGTGGTACCTGAAGTCATGACACACCCAAACAACAACTGAGAATGAGTTGTCCCAAGTCAGAGTTAGACAGGACTTGAATTTTTGTCTCTCAATCTCCAAGGTACAGCCCCTTATTAATTACACAACATAGACCCTCTTTGCAATAGTTAAATTGACAAGTATTTTGTTTCCAAAATGACACACTTTTAGATTTTTTTTTAATGTTTGCTCTGAGTATATTTCCAGATCATGGTAATCATACTGAATGCTTCTCCCCATATGCTAGCACCTAGGTCACACATTTATAAAAATGTATCTGAGCTAAAATGAACATCCTTGGTAAAATGGTAAGATAAGATATTAATTCATACTTTCAGAACCCTTAAATCTACACACACAAAGATGTGAGGTAGATTAAAAAAAAAAAAAGTATTCTTCCCAATTTACAAACAGGTAACAGAAATTCAGCAAAGTCACACAACTAAAATTCTTCTAATGCTCTTTCCATTACACAATACTGCCTTAAGACAGAAGTCATAAAAAATAAGCCTAAGAATTTTGTGAATAAATGAGGAAGGGTAGAACTACCTGTTTTGCTTAGGTAAGATGAGGAGTTAATTATGTGCATATGAGCTCTGTAAGGTTTTTATAGTATTTGTTTGCAGAGTCTAATTCCTATGTTCCTCTTTCTCTCTCTCTTTCTCCTTTTTTTCTTCCTCTCTCCCTCCTTTCCTCTCTCTTCCCCTCTCCCTCTCTTTTTTTTCTCCCTCTCTCCCAGCCTTCTCATTTACCCTCCCATACCTTCTTCTCTTGACTTCTGGTCACTGCCCAGGCAGCAGCTGATTTGCTAAAGCCCCGGCATGGCTCTAATAACAAAATATACTTCTTTTCGCAGATAGTTAAATATGGATTTTAAATCTAAAACTTGAATTTTAAAAAATTAAATTGTATCTGTGTACCTATTTCTTTAAGTTTAAAACTGAATCTACCTTTGTCAAACTTAGCAGTTTTAGTTTATTCATGTTCAATCATTAACATTACCATACACAGACTAAGCAGAGTGCAAAAAAAAAAAATATATTCTCATGCATATTGAAGAAATGACTCACATCATTCCCAGACTCATCTACTATTGGGTTTTGATTTTACCTGTGAAAAATAACAAAGTTACTTTCAGGTCTTACACGCAGAAAACCAGAACTCAAGAGGTTCCCAGTTCTGCCGATGATTTAGACAACTAGAAAGCTCACAAAAAAATGGACAATATCAAAATGAGGGCTCTCACAACGATCTTTGATCTCACAACTACTGGCATTTCTCTGTACTTCCAATCCATTCCATAAAAACGAGTATTAAATGATTAACCCTTTTTGTCTCCAATCTTTTTTTTTTCCAATAATGTTAACTCTTCTCTCTCCACTCTTTTATTTCTCTTCAGATAATGAGCTCTTTCTCAACTCCCATCACATTAAGAACGACAAAGAATAGGATGTTTGGTAGAGCTGGAATAATAAGGATTGAGTTATTCATCACTTTAATGTTTTCAAAGTGCTTTTGGGTCCTCAAAACAACCCTGTGATGTAAGTGGTAGTTATTTTTACACTGGAAGGAAACTGAAAACTGAGAGCCGGGACTTTGGAGAGACCTAGTCCGAGCTCCCTCATTTTGCAGGCGAGGAAACTGAGGTCTGAACCAGCCTCATTCTGCAGGTGAGGACGCTGAAACCCACCAGAAATTGTGGGATTGGAGGCAAAGGTATATTCCGGATCTAAATCCCTGTCCCATTCCTTAAGTGAAATGAACAGCCCGAAGCCACCCAGGGAAATGAGTGTTAAGGGCCAAACCGGATTCCAGGGCTCCGCACAACGCCCGCTCTAACATAACTCAAAGCAACCCTATACGGGCTCTGTCAGCATGCACACTGCCAGTCCAAGGCTATGTCAGTTGTCTTGGGGTCCAACTCCAGCCCCTCTGTACATCACGCACTCTTCTTGGCAGCAGCCCTCCGCCCCTGGTCTTGCCAGGCTGTGGCCCCAAGGTCGCGCTCCAGCAGTCTCGACCCCTCACCCCCAGGCTCCCCCCCCCCATCTGGGAGGGAGGGGGAAACTACGAAGCCGTCTCCGTCTCTGCAGCAGCCTCCCTTCCTTCCTTCCCTCCCGCCTCCCGGGGTGGGTCCCGGCGGGAGCAGCACTCACCGGCACTGGGGGCGGGCGGGATGCGGCTACCCATTTCCTCCAGCCTCCCTGCTGGGTGGCGGCGGCGGCGGCGGAGCGGCCGAACCAAAGCGAACCAGGAGCAGAGCACGCGCCCCGCGCCGCCGACACCCCCCTCCCTCTCCACCGCACCCCTCCCTTCCCTACAGCGGGAAGCGCCGGCCAATCGGCTCGAGCTAGCAGCCTCAGATCCACCGCGTGCACCCCCCCTCAGCCCCCCCGCCCCCCTCAGCGGGTTCGCTCCTAGGCATCTCGAGACCCGCCCCAGACCCACTGCGCGCCGGAGCCTAGCGGTTTCCGGGAGCCCGTTGCCTGGACGCGGTTGCTTGGCAGCCCGAAGTGGAGGCTTTCCCCGCCAACCCATCCCTGACAGGTTGCATTGCCTCTCCTCCCTCCAGTTCCCACACCGAAAATAAACTCCCCTAGTCGTCGCTGTTGTTTCCCACCGAGCTCCGAGTAGTTGACGGGGCGGGGATTTCTCGCGTAGGAAAATAAATCCCAGGGTCGGAGCGGGATGAGTCGTAGAAGACGATGCAGCACGGCATGGCCCGTAAAAATAATAATCGTTGTCCTTTAAACAACAACCACCAGCCACACTGGGTGGGGAAGGTGTGGGAGGAAGGAGCGCTATTTATCGCGCCGCTTACGTCGCACCTGAGAAAGGTGTACCTATACTTTTGGGAGGGTTACCTTTCGATCCGCAGCTAAGACTCAACTTGGTTACTTCCCTGGACAGTGCCTCACTTCGTTTGCATCCTTTACTTTGCACTCCCTTCAGCAGGAGCGGCTCGCACTTCCGTCGGATTTGGGCTCTCTTTCACATTCATTCTCTCTTCCTCCCAATGCCCCTGCCCCCTAGCAGATCCTTTCCAGACTTCTGTCTATATTTTGTGTTCTGAGCGTGATGCACGAAGCAGCCCACTTTATACATTCTGGAGGAAAAAAATCTCCCTGGCACTGCACCTATCAGCAGCATCTTTTTCAAACAGCAATCAGGATCATAGATATAGAACTGGAGGTCTTACAAGTCTGTAGTTCTAGCCCTCATTTTATAGGTAAAGAAACTGAAGCAGATTTGGTTTTGGTTTTTTCTTTTTGTTATTTTTAAAGACATCTCCACGCACAAAGCTTCGGATCTGAAGAAAATTGATCCATTTTAGATGATATTGCCATTGAATAATAATGCCTATTATAAAATAAAAGTAATATTAAGTATTAACCATACTTATAAATAAATTAACCATACATATAAATGTATGCAGTACGGTTTTCAGGGAATACGAGCGAACCACAACAACAAAAAGAAAATTAAGATAGTTTATTAGAAAAGGTTTCTGAAAAAGAAAGGCATATCTTATAAGATCATTTTTTAATTACATAGCTTCACTGGCAATTAAGGGAATTCAAATTAAAACAGGTTTAAGTTATATTCCTGTTACACGAATAAAAAATAAAATATTGCAAAATCCAATATTGATGAAACAGGTACACATAAACTGCTGGTGGCAATTTCTTCTTAACTCCAACTAGGAATAGTAATGTAATAATACATTGTAATACAATGTAATAATACAAAAAGCCAGATTGCTTTTCAGAAAATATTAAATCCTGGGTTTTACTTTGAGCAATGGAGACAAGAAGACCATCTTGAAGGTAGCTGCAGAAGTATGCTAGAGAACGAATAAGGCCTTTTTCAAGAGAAGGAGCCAAGTGAATGTTAAGGCTAACAATGGAGAAGATATTGCAGAAGTTGAAACTAGAATATTTGGGCTGATTTTATATAGGGGAAGGAGAGTGAGGGGATGGGGAAAAAAAAATCAAAGATAGAGTACAGAGATCTCAAGCATAGTTATCTGGGGAGATGCTAATATTGCTTTTTTAGGTCCAGAAATCAACTCGTAATACATAACAAGTTTGCCAAAAGGGTATTCAAGAACCATTAAGGCCACATAGCAGGTCAAGTAGGATCAAGTACACAAAGGAAAGCTAGAAGAATCAAGTTGAAGATATAATCAAGTTCACAGTGTCAAGGGACAATAATTGTTCCTGCTGCCCCAGGACTGCTTTTCCATGCCAGCTGGCACTCAATAGCCAGTGCCAGCACACAGCTGCTGGAAGTGCACAGGTGGTGTCATAAATAGGAAATTCAGAGGGAGGAGCAGGTTTTGAGGGGGAAGAAGTTTGAGTAGTTCTGAGTGATGATGATCCAGGGTGTAGCTGTGTATATGTGACTGATATAATGGGACAGAGATGAAGTTTTTGGAGTTGACGTGGGGGAGGAACTGAATAACTATTAATATGCCAAGTATGTATACTATGTCAACACATGGAAATGTGTATACAAATTAATATGCCAACACTTTCATGGATCTGATATTTCATGTGTGTGTATACATCTTCAACCAGTGGAAGTTCTAACTGTTCTATGCCCTTAATCATTTTTAATTCTTGTTCATTCCATTCTGTAAGCTCTCTAAAGAAGATCTGCCCAATGTACTTCTTTTTCTCTTTTTTTTTTTTTTTTTTTTTAATATTTCATGGCTAGCAGTGTAACACTCAGACTTAGTATCTGTTATCTTTTACTTATGATTTAGAATTGGCCTGTCTCCTTTTCTGGTCATGCATGTCTTTGATAATGTCTATTATAATATTTCTCAAATAAATCATTGATAACATGTTCAATGCTGGATTTCAGGTATAAATTAGTAAGTAATGTGACAATTTAAGACTTTGCAGTATAACAAAACACAACAGAGATTAAAAATTTTAAAGATCATTTTGAATTCGATATGTTGCTTTCAGGAAATGTTATAAAAACATAAAATACATAAAACACAAAAATAAGAATCAGGAATAGAATTTATGTAAAAAATCAAGATCTTTTTTGAAATGGAAATTTATTGTTTAATATCTTGACTCCTCTTGTGTTTTGCTGTGCAAATGGCAATTTTTTTTCTTTTCTTCTTTTGTATTTAAATTTAAAAGAAAAAAATATATTATCAAAAAGAAATCAATATAATAAATAATACTCCAGTATATATTTGTCCATCCATGAATATTCTATAGCCTTCTTATATTTCCCATTCTCTTAATTTCCTTTTGTTTCACCTGAAATTTTGATTCTTTTCAGGTTGAAATTTTCTACAATTATTGGACATATAATTTGACTAATAGAATATTGGTATTAAAATATGAAATAATGCAAAAGGGAAAAAGGAGAATGCATAATAATTAGAAAAAGATTTGAAATTATGTAAAAAGAATTCTACTTTGGTAGGTTGGTTTGTTACAGCTATGTTTATTCTATATTTGCATGACTATATGTATAAAATTGTTTTAAGTTGACTTATAGTCCAATGGATCCATAATGTCATCAAGGTGGGTGTTTTCTCCACTGGTGTAAATTGCAACACATCCAAGGCTTCTTATCTGGCACAAATCTTGCCAAACTTTCCTGGAGACTTTCCTCTAGGTCTCCTTATATTTTGTGAATACAAATAAGACATTCATATTGTCTAACCATCCATCCCTCATTCTTGCTAAATAACTGATTCATCTCTTTTTTAAAATCATGCATTTTTCCATAGAATATGCCTTAACTCTATTTCTTGTCTCTAGTCATCAATGAGAATTTATTTCAATTTAAGTTCATAATTGCATATATCTTTTCATCTGTATAATATACATGTGTCCTTTTCATGTTCCTCCTTGTAAATTAGCAATTATGAGAGCAATATTTACAATTAAAGTTAGTAATTTGAACTGAGAAAAAAGATGCCACCTACTTGAGCATCAGCTGGAGTTCTGACAACCAAAAACGAAGGTGCCAAGACATTTTTAAAATAATATTTCCCACCCCATTACGTGTTAAAACAATTTTAAACTTTTTATTTTTATGTTTTGAGTTCCATATTCTATCCCTCCATCTATCTCTTCCCTCTTTCCTCCCTGAAATGGTAAGCAATTTGATATAGATTATACATGTATAATCATGTTAAACATTTATTCATTTTGTACAAGAAGACTCAAATAGTATTTTTTAAAAAGAAAAGAAAGGTGGAAAACAGTACATTCCAGTTTGTATTCAGATGCTAGTTCTTTCTCTGGTGGCAAATAATATGTTTTATCATGAGTCCTCTGAGATTGTCCTGGATCATTTTATTGCTGAGAAATGCCAAGTCATTCCCAGTTCTTTATTGTGTAATATTGATGTTGTTATGTTCTCCTAGTTCTGTTCATTTCACCTTCCATCAGTTCATGTAAGGCTTTTCAGTTTTTCTGAAATCATTCTGCATGTCTTTTCTTATAGATGTCAAGACATTTAATGATATTGTAACTATAATTGTAAACTTATAGATTCTTTTTGAAAAGTAATCTGAAAGTATACAAATGTATTAAAAATAAGTATGCTCATTGATCCAATAATTCCATTTGTGATATTTAAAAAAATTCTGAAAAGTGTTATCCAAAAGATAACTGTTCATAAATTTTCATAGTAACTTGCAAAAATTGGATGCAACCTAACCACAATATGGGACTTGTTAAATAGTAACACATTAATGTAATGGAATAGTATAACAAAACTAAAAAGTATGAGGAATACAAAGAAATCTAGAAAGCTTTATGAAATAATGTAAAATTTTTAAAAAGAACTAGAAGACTGTTTAGAATACAAACTATATTCAACCAGATAGAGGAAAGGTGAATGAAAATGAACAAAGAAAATCCAATAAAAATGTAGAGGAAATTACTGAAAAAATTATTATATTTTATGTGTTGAAATTAATTTACATGTAAACAGTTTTAAATCAGCTTATTAGTTGTATTTGTGTTGTGTCAAGTTTTTAATAAAACATTTAATTACAAAATAAGCTCAATTGATTTTTAATAGGTAGAGAAGCTAATAGGAAGAATTCCTATTTTAGGCATGATTCTACCTAAGAAGGAAGTGGTTGACAAGATAAAAATGATGAAAACCTTAGGAACAGTGTATCATACCAAGAGACCAGCAGAATTTTCAGAAGTGGTCATTTAAAAAACTGTAACAAACAAGGAAATTGCTGCAATATTGGACTGGAAATAAGCAAATATCCAAATTTTCAAAGAGGAGAAGATAGATTCTCCAAACTTTCTAAGAAATGATGATCTATAAGAGCTAATAGAACTTTGTCAAAAACTAGTCAAACCAGACTAATGTAATTGCTCTTTGAAACATAGTTATAAGGTTGAAAGCTTGGGGAACGTCTATGGAATTTTAGCAAGTTATTGTACAGTCTCTCATGTCATTTCTATGTACAATAACTAGAGGTGAGCACTAGATGATACTTTTCAGCGAATTCAAGGCTGGTTAAGTCATAGAACCCCAAATTTCACATGACCTAACAGAGTAACATGATAACTAAAAAAGCTAATAAAATCTTGATCTGCACTAATAAAAACATAGTAAATAGAACAAGGAGGATCATAGTCCTTTCATGTGCTATCCTGCTCAGACCATGTTTAGAATTAGTGTGTTCAGATCTTGGAAAAATAGATTAGGCCCTTCCAAATTGTGTTGCATTTTAAAGACAACCAGGAAGGTAGAATGATCTAAAAATCATTATATATGGAGATTACTTGAGAAAACTTGAGATGTTTAATTTGGTGAAGAAAATACTTGAGGACATGACATCTGTCTTCAGTATTTAAAGGAAGCTATCTTGTGGAAGGATTGGACTTTTTTTCTTAGTGAAAACTAGAAACAACAAATAGAAGGTTCAAAGAAGCAGGTCTTAAGACTCATTACAAAAAAAAAAAAATTCCTAATAATTAGAACTATCCAAAAGTAGAATGAGTTTTGTGGCAGTTAAGAGTTGTATAAGTAGGTTGTTGTGGTTGTTTTTAATCTCTTTAGGCCCTCAAGCTAGATGACCATTTCTCAATGAAAGTGTAGAAAAGATTCCTGTTTGGGTAATTGTAATAGATGGACTTTCAACTCTGGCTCTCTGTGATCCTCAGTGCAACTGACTGTACTGGAAATGAAGTTATTAATATGTTTGTTCTAGGGACCCATTACTGTCAAATGATTTCCATTTTCTCAGCATAGCATTTTAAAATATACATTCATTTTTTTTCAATCAACAAACTTGTATCTAGAACATAAAAAGCCCTATGCATGTATTCATAATAATATCCAATTTTTATATTTGAAGATGCTGGTGATTATAGTTATTATTTAATACAATCTAACAAATATGTTATATGTTAATCTAATACTTACCTTGTATTTATTTGATATTTACCATTCAAAATATCCTAATACTAGCAAAATTTACTCTTGAGTTTTCAATAGGATTATTAAATGATTTATTATAAGTCATCTAAAGATGACACAATGTTTAGTGAGCTTACTTCTACTAGACTGAGCATTTAAGAATTTTGTGTGATAGGTTTGGAAGGTAGGGGAGGTATTCTGGAGGAAGGAAAATTCTTAAAGAATATAACTATAAAAATATGACTACCAATTTTTAATCCGAATTCATCTGAGATTAGAATTCTATAATTTATGTTCTAATTATAAGAGATTGTGTTCTCCAAAAAGCTCTAAAAAATAATTTAGTTTAATTTATAAAATAAATATATGCTATATAACATTTTAGAACCAGGAAAGATGTTGCAAAATTAAACAAATGATCATAATTGGGTTACAGCTGGAAAAAGTTAGAGAACTTCTAACATGAAATTTGAAAAAAAAAAAAAAAAAAGATAAAAATAGAATCCAGCTAAAAAAATCAGGATATATCATTGAATAGTCAGTATATTGGGGGGCTACATGTTCCCCCCAAAAAAGTAGATTTTAGGAATGAGATCAGAAATATCACCTTGTGAAATTCAAGCTGATTAAAATACACATGGAAAATGGATAAGATAAACTGGTTGTAGAAGCAATCTATTCTAAGAATATATGTAAATGTTTAAGAGCAGTTTGTCTCTCCATACTTATCAAGGATTAGGCTATATCCCACATCCCATCAAGAAGATACTGATCCAATGTAATTAATGTAAAATAACTATAATTTTGAAAATTGTAATTTGTGAATGGTAAATGCAAACAGAAGGATGAGTAGTCTGCATGGAATCTAGAAATAGGAAAGCTAAAATGTAATAATTTGTCAATGTGTCTCAAGCAGCGTCCAGGAGAGTGGGTGCTTTGATTCTTATGACTCACAACAGTTATCAAGACAGAAATATCCTTAGAGTAGAGAAGGGCAATTACCAGCCTACTGCAGCTCAATAGAAATGTCCCTTAAGAACATGAAACTAAAGAAAATGTACTCCCACCCCAATTTTAACAAAATTCTCTCTTAAGCAAACTTCTAACTTTTCATGTGATTTGTCATTTAGACTTATATAAGAAAGAAGTATCCTTTGCAATTGACCAGTAAGTACTAGTTATCTTGACAAAATTAATTCCAAAGTAAAAAAAGAAATATCTTCAAGAATTCTTTTTCCTCCTCTACCAGGTTTTGCAGCACTTTAAATGGACTCGTTAGTTCTTTATAGCGACTTTAGTCTCAACCTATTAAACACTTTTGCAGAATTAATTCAGTAAATGAACTCTAGCATCTGATAAATTAGTTTATATTGGAGGCAGCTAGGTGGCGCAGTGGTTAGAGCACCAGCCTTGAATTCATGAGGACCAGAGTTCGAATGTGGTCTCAGACACTTAACACTTCCTAGCTGTGTGACCCTGGGCAAGTCATTTAACCCCAGCCTCAAAATAAATAAATAAATAAATAAATAAATTAGTTTATACTGACAAACATATAATCTTCTTCATTTCACCAAATATGTCACTTTAAGCTATTATTATTTTATTACAAGCCAATGTTAATAAATGTTTAATAAGAGCTTTCTAAGTACAAGTCTTTGCTAAGCACTGTAGAAAAAAATTTTTAAATGGAAATTAGTATACCTGAGCTCCAATTTTGGCTTTGCCATTCTGAGTCTTATAAAGTTTATAAAATTAAAAGGTGGATTAAATCTCCAAAGTCTTGTCTAGTTCTACTATTCTATGAATCTGTTTAAAAAAATTAATTTCTCTCTCTAGGAACTAATCATTAATTGTGAAGATATGTACAAAATAAAAAATAATTAATAATGAGATATATATATGCATTTTAGTACTTCGATAGCAAGAGAGGCCACTTTGGGTGAGGATAGTGTGGGAGAATTCACAGGATCAGAATTTTAAAGGCTTTGAAGAGAAGAGGGACTGATATCCGGAAGCATCCTAAGTGGATTGGATCAGAATCAGTTTGTGAAGAATTTTGAATTGTAGGCTAAGGAATTTAGCTCTTATTAATTCATTCATTCAAAAAGCATTTATCAAACCCCTGTGGTGTCCTAGATAACCTTGCTCAGTGCTAGGAATATGAAGACAGAAACAAAACAATTGCTATCCTCAAGGAGCTTAAATTCTACCAATGAAAAGCAAACATAAACTTAGTTAGATTCACAAAATAGATGAGGTAAATACAAATCCTTTGATATAAGACAGAGAAAGCCTGATGGAGGAATCTGAGTTGGAGCTAAACTTTGAAGGGCAATAGGGATTCTAAGGGGTAGAGGTATCAAGGGAATGCTTTGTACATAAGGATATGGAAGTGGGAGATGGATTATATGTTCAGGGATCAGCAAACAGACTAATTTGGTTGGAATGTAGAATATGTTGGGGGAGTAGTGCAAAAATTAGTCTGGAAAGATAAATTGTAATTGATTGTGAAGGGTTTTACATGCTAAATAGTGGTGGGTTTTGTTTTGTTTGTGTTTTTTTTATTCTAGATGACAGAAACATCTTGATCAGGAGAATGGCATGATCAGATCTGTGTTTTAGGATTTTCAGTCTAGTAGCTGGCAAAAGAATAGATTGAATAGAGAATAGTTGAAGGCAAGGTGACCATTTGAAAAGGTTGTGCAATGGACTATAAAAACAAGAGCTTGGAGCCCTGAATTGAGATAGCAGAAAAGTTAGCAAATAAAAGGGAATAGTTGGAAGAGATATGATGGAGATAGAATTGGAAAGACTCAAAAACTGATTGAATATTGAAAATTAAAGAATAGGGAGAATGAAGATTAGAATATGAATCCTAGGTTACAAATCTGAGTAATATGAAATACGATATTGTTGGTAGTACCCTCAAAAGAAATAGGGAGATTTAGAAGAGGGGTGAGTTTCATAGAAAAGCTAATGAAGGGGCAGCTAGGTGGCACAGTGGATAGCGCACCAACCTTGAATTCAGGAGGACCAGAGTTCAAGTCTAGTCTTAGACACTTAACACTTCCTAGCTGTGTGACCCTGGGCAAGTCACTTAACACTAGCCTCAGAGAAAAAAAAAGAAAGAAAGAAAAGCTAATGAATTTTATTTTGGAAATATAGAGTTTAAAATGACTATAAGAATCCAATTGGAGATGTTCAATGTTGGTAGTATGAGAATAAAATTCAGTAGACTGGAACTAGACATGTAGATATCAGTGTCATCTGCAAAGAAATAATCAATGATCAATGTTTTAGGAAGACTAATATGACCAGTATGTGGGGAATGAAATAGAGAAGTAAAAAACAGGAAGTAGGAATGCCAAATAAGAGTCAACACCATGAAAGAACTCAATTTAATGTCCACAGACCTAAGTTCAGTTTTGCTTTTTAAATTGTGTGATCAGAATTTCTCTGGTCTTCAGTTTCCTCATCTACAAAATGAATGATATTTATGATTCCTTTCAGATTGAAATCTGTAAACCTATTATAATAGTCCAAGAATTAAGAAATAAAACCCTAACTAGTGCTGTGACAGTAGGAAGGAATCAATTAAAAATGTATTACAAAGGATTTGGTGAGTGATTTATTATGGAGAAATGAGAAGTTAACAAAGATGATTCAAAGGTTTTGAGCCTAATGTATAAACAAATAGTGATAACCCACAGAAGTCATTACAATAATCATTGAAAGAAAATGATAAATTATAGACATGTTCTCTTTGATCTAATGGTAGTTTATCCAAACTGAAATGCCCAGCAAATAACTGTGGATTTAGGATTATTCTCAGAAGAGAATACTGTACATATAAATTTGAGAGTCATTTTTTCAAAAGTGATAGGCTAGACATTTGAGAATAAATCTTTTCCAAACATACAGAGAGAAATACAGAAAGTTAAAGTCTAAACCTTGAAGACTGTAAAGGAAAACAATGTCAGAGAATCTAACAGAGAAAGTCTTTGAAGATCCAGAGATAATTGACATTCTGTAAAAAGAAAGGACATGAGAATGAGTATTAAGAAAAGTCTACTGAATTTGGCAATGAGAAAGCCATCATTTTATTTATATGAAAGTCATATATCATATTATATTTTACATATAATATATGTGATATATATTATATGAAGAAATTTAACATTGCATATTATATAGAGTTGTACATTATAACTTTTAAGGGATCTAGTAAAATGACTGAGGCATAGAATTAAAAAGAGAACAAATACCTTTTGACCTAAGGAGAATACTTCTAGGCTTTTAGAAAAAAGGTACCAAAAAATGAGGGAAAGGTCTTCTCCATACAAAAATATTTTAACAGCATTTTTTGTTGTAGCAAAGAAGTGATTAAGCTATTAATTGTAAATTGGCTTAACAAATTACTTAAATATAATGGAATATTACTGGGCTATAACAAAGGACAAAAGATTCGGAACTGATACAAAGTGAATTGAGCAGGAGAACAATGTATACAATGACTACAATATTATAAAGAAAAACCATGATGAAGCAATTTTAAAATCATGATCAACATTTTGATCAATTACTACTTCAGAAAGAAGGATGAATCATGCTTTCCAGATGCTGAAGAAAAGTAAAGAATAAGTATAGAATAAGAAATATTTTTAGTCTCCAAAAATATGTGGATTTGGATTTGGATTTAGGTCTGTTTTGCCTGACTATACTTATTTGTTACAAGTGAGGATTTGGGTTTTGTTTTTGTTTTTGTTTTTGTTTTTGTTTTTGTTTTTGTTTTTGTTTTTGTTTTTTGAGAAGACAGAGTAGGGAGAAAGAGAAGTGAAAGGAAATTGTAGTGACACTTTAAAAAAAATTAACATCAATCAGTTACTTTTAAATTATGCAGAAGAGAGCAGTACAAAGTTCAAAAGAGGACACAAATAGTGTTAAATTTGAATTATATCCACATCCACACACAAATTTGTACATAGTAAAGGAGAAAGATAAATTATATATGAGAGAAGTTTTTGTTTTGTTTTTTAAGAAAGGAGGTTGTTGAAAAATAGAGGCAAAGGATTGCAAACTACTCTGGCAGTTTGTTGTATAAAGAACAAGAAAAACAGAATATTAGCTAGGGAACACAACAAGATCATGTTCATGGTTTTTTGGCATAGTAAAAATCTGTGCATTTTTATAAATATCCATGCACATATGTGGTAGCAGTTATATTAGAGAGTTGTCAATGTTCTCTTTGATCTAAACTGATAACAATATTGTTTATTTTGTGTTTGCAAGCTTTTGCTTTTCTCTCTCTTTAGAAAAAATATTGTAAGTATGTGACGTTCTAATCAAATGAAAGTGTCTTAACTTTGGGCAAATTAAGGGTTCAATCTATGTGACATTACTCTTTGGTTTATAAGTAAACAAATTAAAAATTGAGTTAACTACAAATTAATAAATCCTACAAGAGTCATTTTAAATGAATATTTTTACTTTTACATCACCTAATTTCCTTTTATATTCACCTCTTCACACCACTTTCTAGTGATACATCTATTAAAATTAAGGTTTTGTTTTGTTGGTGGGATTCAAATTTTTAAAAAGGAATTCAGCAAAACTAATCAACATTAAAAAAAAAAAGTCTGCCATTCTTATAGGTTATTGTTGATAGCTTTTTACTAGTATTCTGTTGTTGATAAGAAACATCTTAGAACATAGGAAATCTTTTTTTTCCTTTTTGCAAATGAAAAGCATTGTTTTTTCCTTAAGTTTTGAAACAAGCTGAAATAAACCTAATTGTTTCTGTTAATAACTTCCCTTTATATAGAATGTTGTGTCAGACACCTGGGTTTTTATAAAAGATCATTCATGACAGCTGCTCAAGAATTTTTAAAACTAACTACTCTTATTGCAGAACCAGCAGAGGGAGCACAAAATATTAGGATATATTTTTGCTGGTCTTTTTTGCATCATATATAATTGTTGATAGATAGATAGATAGATAGATAGATAGATAGATAGATAGATAGATAGGATAGATAGATAGGCAGGACAGACAGAAAGATAGATAAATCTAAGGACAGAATTAGCTTTGCTTAGTGCTCTTGTGGATTTTGTGATTCTATACTTTCTCTTTTTGAAAATTCAGTTGTAGGTTATTTAAATAGGATAAAGTAGAATCTTGTCATAGCAATCCTCATAAAAGTAGAAGTTGGTATTTCTTCTTGTTCAGTTATATCTGAAAATTTGTTATCTTATCTAGAATTTTCTTAAGAAAGATATTGAAATGGTTTTCCATTTCCTTCTCTAGCTCATTTTACAAATGAAAAAAATTGAAGCAGAATTAAGTGACTTACCCAGGGTTACACAATCAAAAAGTATCTAAGGTTAACTTTGAACTCAAGTTTTCCTGACTCTAAGAAAATAAGTTATTAATGAAATAAAATTGAAAGTGCTTTGTAAACCTTAAAGAGCCATGTAAATGCTAGCTCTTCTAAGTATTAACATTATTATTATTGGAGCTTAATGTTAATTTACTTAAATGGCTTTGCTTCTCCTTTGTGACAAAATGATTGTATTGACAAATCTTGATACTTTGAAATTTTTTATCTCTAGTAGATCCTGTTGGATTTTGATTTTTTTATATTAATCAAGAGCAAAATGTTAGGTAGGTAGATATTATCTCTGCTGACTTCACTATTTTGATATAAAACATACCATCAGCTTCCCTAAGCTGACGTATAATATATAGGGAATATACACAAATCTAGACCAATAGAGGCCCTGCAAAAACTCTATATTTGCCCCAACAGAAACACGAGAGCAAAATCCAAGAGTTTTAAAATCTCTGAACCATTATACCACTTATCATTACTGAACCACTTCTCTCAAACTCACTAGTCTTCCCATTTACTCTGTACCCACACACTTTCTTTTCTCACATATGGTAAAGCCTAACCAAATATATATTTATTCTTTTTCTTCTGTCTGACCCCCTCAATGCCCTGATTAACTTCAGGCCAGTGCAAAAGCATTCATCAAATCAGCTCAGAACTTACCCCAGCTATTCCCCCTAGCCCTGAGAAGGCAGAAATGTTCTTGGCAAGCATCCAAAATAAAATTCATGCATTTCTCCTTGATTTTTCTCCACCCCCAAACCCTGCTGTGCTTTTTTCTTACACTATGAATGTTAATAATCATAGGATCTAAACTATGTATAATGGCAATTACAGAATTTCAAGTTAATTTTAGTGGCAGTATTTACATTATTGAAAGGATTTGTCCTAGAAATGGCTTTAGAACTAGCAATACTGTAGCCTAGTAATTCCATCTAAGTTTACAATAATCAGACATGGTGTTTTTTTTTACAAATAAAGAAATAAACCCAATAACCAGATTAGTCATGGAGCATGGCATCAACCAAAGAATCTTTCCTCCAGTCTCTCTTCTATTTTCTGGCCTCTATTATTCATCTTTTCCTTTCTCTTTTGCCTTGTTTCCTTATTCATTATCTTCTTTTCCTATCATTTAAAAATGTAACAAGCATGTATGTCCAAATAAAACTATTAAAGAAAAATGGTGCATTATCCAAAAAGTTCAGATAAAGGGAAAATCTTGTTCAAAGTATCCTCTTTAATTAAATAATGCCTTACCTTAATAATACTTTAAATGATACTAATAGAATTTGCAAAACATTTTCCCTATAACAATCTTATAGTAGGACAAATATTATTATCTCCATTTTATAGAGACTATAAGTCCTTATTTTTTAAAAAGAGAGAATATAGGTCCATTTTTTAGTATTTTCAGTAGTTTTTTCTTTTTTTTTTAAATGATATTTTATCTTTCCTCATGTAAAGACAATTTTAAACATACTTTGAGTTGAGTTCCAAATTTTCTCTCTCCTTTCTCACCTCCCTCTCCCTGAAATAATAAGCAATTTGTTATAGGTCATACCAATTATGCAAAACATTTACCATATTAGTTATATTGTGTAAAAAGTCACAGACCCCAAAAGGTGAAAACTGGAAGAAGAAAAAAACAGAAAGTGAAAAATAATATGCTTTGATCTGCATTCAAACTACATCACTTCTTTCTGTGTAGCTGGATAGTATTTTCATCCTAAGCCTTTTGGAACTGTCTTGGATCATTGTATTGCTGAGAATAGCTAAGTCATTCATAAGTTGATCATTGTACAATATTGCTATTCCTATGTACAATGTTCTCCTGTTTCAGCTCACTCACTTTGCATCAATTCATATAAGTCTTTCTGGGTTTTTCTGAAATTCTCCTGATCGTTATTTCTTATAATTTAGTAATAGAATTCTATTTATTACAATTTGTTCAGGCATTCTCCAATTAATGGTTATCCCCTCAAAGTCCAATTATTCATCACAAAAGCTGTTATAAATATTTTTGTAGAAATAGGTCCTTTCACCTTTTTACAAATCTCTTTGGAACACACCCTGAAAGGTATTGCTGGGTCAAAGATCATGCACAGTTTTATAACCCTTTATTCTAAATTGCTCTCCTGAGTGGTTGAAATCAATTCATAATTCCACCAACCATGCACTAATGTCACAATTTTCCCACATCCTTTCCAACATTAATTATTTTCCTTTTCTGTCACATAAGCCTATTTCAGTAATTTTTTTAAAGAATAAAACAAAAGCTGCTTATGGTTGCGTGCTAGGCATTATTCCTATAATACTTCAAAATCCATCATTTCATTTCCTAAATTTACTTCACCAATACAAATCACAATTACTCCATACTGAAGCAAATAATTTCAAGAATTGCTATGGTCCGACTATATCATCTGATAACCAACTTTCTGGTGACCAAGTCTCCCTGGACTTAGGTACAGATAACAATCTCTCAACAGAATATTTTCAAAGCTATTGCAAGTTGACAAGACCTTTAAAAAATATCCTGCATAAAATCTTTAAGGTGTATTTTCAAATTACAATAAGACCTCAGAACAAGACCTTAATAGAAGTTAGCCACTATGCAAAAAAGCTAGATACAGTTTACTGAATTTAAATTTTATAATCTAAATCTACATATAGAAATCTTTTATAAAGACATTCTAAAGAGACAAGATTGCACAGTAGATAGAGCACTAGACTTGGAGTTAGGAAGACTCAAGTTTGAATCCTTCCTGAAACACTGAATAACTGTATGAATCTAAACAATCATTTAACCTTTCTGAACCTCAGTTTCCTCACTTTTAAAATGGAAATAATAATGGTGATGATAATAACAATGATATTTTATAGGATTGTACAGGATCAGATGAATAATGTACATAATGTAGTTTGCCAACATTAGAGTATTATATAAATGGGAGCTATTATTATTATTAGCATTATCATCACTATAGAGAAAAGCTACATCTGTCTCTTGGAAATATGAATTCTAAATAGTAAGCTCTGTGGATGCCAAGTTGGGGGTAAAGACAAGGACATGCAGTTCCCTACAGTATATATATAGATGATAATTAAGTCCAAAAGTTTCTTAAGAGAGAAAAAAGTGAGATTAAAAAGAGGAATACACTCATAAAAAAAGGATTCAGAGGAAGGAACAGGGATTTGTTATTTCTCATAATAAGGAGTGAGGAGAATAGACATAAAATTAATCTAAGGAAGGTCTTGAACACTCAAGCATGTACATATGCAAAGAATTTGGCATAAAAATATATCAGACTTAACAGAGAAACACATAGGGATAAAAAAGAAGGGATTAAAAGGAATTATAATACCTGGGAAAGAATAGGTATAAGCAAAACAAACTTTCTGTTTCTTACAGGAAGAATTAAAAAGTAGGGTAGAGAAGAATCAGAATATAAGAAGGTGTCTTAGGTTGCTTATTTGACAACAAGAAAATAGATGAACAAATTGCAGCATGGATATGATGAAATATTATTTTTCCATAAGAAATTATTTTAAAAGACAATTTTAAAGAGTGTACTATAATATAGTTGACGAAGAGTGAAGTTACCAGAATTAGAACACTTTTAAAAGAGGAGGCAACTGTATAAAAAAAAAACTTTTCTTTTAAATGGCTGACCATGTCTCCAAAGTACCTGTGATGAAGAATGTTACCCATATCTTGGCAGGGAGATAACAGATAAAAGGTATAAATATACATTTTTGATGTGGTTATTGTGTATTCATTTTGTTTTATTATGATTATTTATTATATGAGTTGAATTTTTCATCCCCTTTCTTTCTCTTATTTAATGAAGGACAAGAGTCAGGAAAGAGCAATAGTGATGTCCCAACCTCACCCCCCTCCAAAAAAAAAAAAAAAAAAAAAAAGGTTGCTGAAGCATTCTTTAATGCACAGAAGAGAAAAAAATTAAGTTTAGAAGGAAGCCTAGACAAGCAGGACAGCTTTAAAAGCAACATTTAAAATTTATAATATTTTTCTAAAGCAAGCAGTATGAAATAAAGATTCATACCTTAAAATAGAATCCTATTTTTGTGTTCTGCTATATATGTGTGAAAATGCTCTCTTTTTAGGTGTTTAAGATCAAAATAATAAAGAAAAATAAGAAAATGATGAACACCATCTGCTGTAGTGAAACAACCAGGAAACTAGGAATGAAGCTCAATTACCAGAGACAGTTTAAAAGGACAGTGGTTCCAGGAGCTTAACTGCAGAAAATGGAGGTGTGGGAGGCAGTTAACAGGGCCTCCAAGTTGCTAGTTGAATTTGCTGGTAACTCCTGAAAGTAGAGTAAAGAGTAACATGAAGCAATAATGAGTGATGTTTAGAGAAACTTGCTAACATACGAGTGCTTCATTGTGGACATCATATTTCAAGGAATTACCAAGGAAAATTGTCCTAATATCCTAGATCCAGAGGGCAAAATAAAATAATCCACTGATCACAACTTAAAAGAGATTCTAAAATGAAAACTCCAAGGAATATTATAGAGCTCTCAGATCAAAAAGACAATATTAAAAGCAGAAGATATCATGGAGGCCATAGTCAGGATTCACAGAGTTTAGTATCTTCTACATTAAAGAAACAGAAGACTTAAAATATGATATTTCAAAAGGCAAAGTAGTAAGGATTACAACCAAGAATCATCTACCCAACAAAACTAAGTGTACTCCTTTAGAGGGAAATAGTGATATTTAATGGCATATTTAATGGCATAGAAAACACTCCTAATTAAAAGGAATTGTTGTTAAAAAAAAAATTTAATGATCTTCAGAAACTCAAGAGAAGCATAAAAACATTTAAAAAACCAACATAGAAAAAATAAGAGATTCAATAAGATTACACTATATTCCTATATGTCGAGATAATATTTGTAACTTTTGAGAATTATCAATATAAGGATAAAAATTAGAAAGAATATAAATAGACAGTGGGCTATGAGATAACTATCATAGAATGATATCTAAAAGGAAATTGAGAGGTGAGAAAGAAGATTGCACTGGGAGAAGAGAGAAGGAGGAGAGAGAATAGGATAAATTATCTCACTTTAAAGAGGCATGAAAGAGATATTACAGTGAAGAGGAGGGTAGCAGGCAATATTTGAACCTTACTCTCATCAGAATTGGCTCAATGAGGAAATAACACACGCTCATTTGGATATCAAAATCTATCTTATGCCATAAGGAAGTAAAAAGAGAAGAATAAGAGAAGGTGATAGGTGATTGATAGAAAAAAGATCAGATTGGAGAAGGTGACAATCAAAAGTAAAACACAACTGAGGAGGGATAAATTAAAGATGAAGGAGAGAAAAAGATAAACAAGGGGGGGAAAGGATGGAGAGACATACACAATTATTTATCAGAACTATGAATGTGAATGGGATGAACTCACCCATAGCAGAATGGATTAAAAAACAGAGTCCTACAATATGTTGTTCACAAGAAACACATCTGAAGCACAGAGATACACAGAGAATAAAGGTAAAAAGTAGCAATAATAATTATGATCTTGGACAAAGAAAAAGCAAAAATAGACCTAATTAAAAGAGATAAAGAAAATATCTTTCTAAAAGGTACTTATAGATAATGAAGTAATATCAATACTAAGCATATATGCACCAAATCTAGATTTTTTATTAAAGCTTTTTATTTTTAAAACATATGCATGGATAATTTTTCAACATTGACCCTTGCAAAACCTTGTATTCCAGTTTTCCCCCCTATTCCCCATGCCCTCTTCTATATGGCAAGTAATCCAATATATATTAAACATGGTAAAAATAGATGTTAAATCAAATATATGCATATATATTTATACAGTCATCTTGTTGCACAAGAAAAATCAGGTCAAAAAGGGAAAAAAAATGAGAAAGAAAATAAGATGCGAGCAAACAACAACAAAAAGAGTGAAAATGCTGTTATGATCCATATTCAGTTCTACAGTCCTTTCTCTGGGTATAGATGTCTCTCTTCATCACAAAAATATTGGAACTGGCCTGAATCCATCAGAACTGATCATCTCATAATCTTGTTGTTGCCGTATACAATGATCTTCTGGTTCTACTCATTTCATTTAGCATAAGTTCATATAAGTCTCTCCAGGCCTCTCTGAAATCATCCTGCTGATAGTTTCTTATAGAACAATAATATTCCATAATATTCATATACCATAACTTATTCAGCCATTTTCCAACTGATGGGCATCCACTCAGTTTCCAGTTTCTTGCCACTACAAAAAGGACTGACACAAACATTTTTGCACATGTGGATCCCTTTCCCTCTTTTATGATCTCTTTGGGATAAAAGTCCAGTAGAACTGCTGGATCAAAGGGTACGCACATTTTGATACCCCTTTGGGCAAAATTCCAAATAAGCATCTAGATTTTTAAAGAAGTTAAATGAATTACAGGAAGAAATAGATGATAAAATTATAGTAGTGGAGAACCTCAACTTTCTCCTCTCAGAATTATATAAATCTAACCACAATATATGAATGTAATGGAATAATATTGTTCCATAAGAAATAATGAGCAGGCAGATTTTGGAAAAATCTGGAAATTGATTGCTAATGAATTGATGCTAAGTGAAAGGAGAAGAACCAGGACAATATTGTATATATACTATAATAATTAGTTAAAAATAATTATTATGTTAATTATAATAATAGTAACATTGATGATCAATTTTGATACTTAGCTCCCTTCAGCAACACAAGGATTTAAAAAAAAAAATTCCAAAGATCTATGATGCAAAATGCTATACACATTAAGAAAAAGAACTATGGAGTCTAAATTCCCATTTTCACTTTTTTTGTTTTGTTTTTCTTCCATTTTTTCCCTTTTTTTCTGATTCTTCTTTCACAAAATGATTACTGTGGAAATATATCTAATGATTGCACATGCATAATCTATCAGATTACTTGCCAGTAGGAAAGAAATAAGAAGAGAGAAAAAAAACTTAGAACTTAAAATCTAACAAAAATCAATTTGAAAATTATCTTTACATAAATGGAAAAATAAAACCTATTAAATTTTTTAAAAATAAAATAACTGCAAAAAATATTAAACACTTGGAAGTCTACCTGCCAAGATAAACCCAGGAACTATATGAATACAATTTCACACAAATAAAGTCAGATCTAAACAATTAGAATAATATTAATTGCTCATGATATGCTAAGGTAATATAATAAAAATGACAATTCTATCTAAATTAATCTATTTATTCAATGCCATACCAAATTATCAAATATTATTTTATAGAGCTAGAAAAAAATTATAACACATTCATTTAGAAGAACAGAAGTTCAAGAATATCAAAATAATGAATGGGAGAAAGGAGGGAATATGAAGAAAGGAGGCCATACCAGATTTTAGTTGATCAGATGGCAATCTCTTAAATCACAATGGGCTTAGTTGCAAGTCTTTTCTGTGTTCTTTATAAATGAAATAGTTCCTTTTTTTTAAACCTTATGAGTATGTACTTATAAAGGGAGGTGATGACTGTCTTTGTAGTATTACCAGATATTGACATTCCCAGTCTCCACCTGGGAGGAGGCAATGAGCCAGAAAAGAGTGAAATCTCCAAATCTCTAGATCAAGATGTGTGATTTGAAGACTGAAAGTCTTATAGATATTATGAAACTTTATTTTAGATGTTTTCAGACATATTAGCATTAAGAAAAATAATTTTATTCAATAAAACATAAAACCTGGTCTAACTTTTAGAGAATTTTTCTAAACATATTTCAATAATGTTTAAATAGACAAAAATCAATGAATGTTTTTACCATCAGCTTAAATCAATTAAAAAGCAATTAAGGCAGTACATTTCTTTTTAAAACATAGCAGTAGACTTTTCCAGATTCCTAAAATTCCACTTTAGAAAATTATTCTTTCAGAACTGTATTAAGATTTTAAAGCAAAGCGAAAAAAAAGAAAATTCTATTTAAGTTTTGTAAAGGGTTATAGAAAACAAAGGACCAATCTAATCTTGTATCCAAATTTGAATCAAATAATTACCTATTGAATGTATATAAATCATGATTTTTTTTTTTTAGAAAGCCCAACAATTTTGACATATGGGTAACTTGAAAATAAGACTAATTTATTCATTGGTTCTTTTTTGTTCATTAAATAACCATTAGCCAACTCTATCACTTATTAACATAGAAATTACTGTATTTATAAGGGATATGTTGAAAGAAGTCTTATTATACAAAAGGAAATAAGTCATGTATAAAAAGATGTCAGTCAAAAATGGGCTTTTGTACCACTTCCCCATTACATTTCTGTTACTATAAATAGAAGTCCTTCCATGTAAAAAATATCATCAAAAAATGAATTAGTATATGGACTGTTTCTGATAATATCTGTCTTATTCATCACCTGTCTGCCAAGAAGTGAGAAACAGGCTATATCATCAATTTTCTGTGGTCATGATTCCATTGAGTTCTAATATCTTTCAAATTGGTTTTCTCTCACATTGTTGTAGCCATTGCATACTCTATTTTCATTTCACTCTTCCTCAGTTCACATAAGTGTGAACTGGGCTTGAAAAGGGGAGATGCAAAGTTGTCCTTTCTGATTCTGGCCACATAAGTTGATTCAGCCCTTGAGCACCTGGACAAGCTTCCTTGGTGCTTCCTGAGGTGTGATTCAATGATCTCACTCTTTGAGATGACAATCTCACTGTTGGCCTTTGAGCTAGGACTCAGCAGATTTTTAGAGAGGGAGTAAATTCATCCCTACATAGGTCTTCTCTTCTCATTCAGGCTTCAGATTATATGGACTAGAGATACTTTCCATGAGCAATGTAGGACATACAGATAACATGATCTTCTACATCAGCTGTTATACTTATGAAAATCAAACCCTGGATTCTGGTGTCCTAGATTTGTTTTTTCTTTCCTTTCCTGGCTCTGATTCTGACATTCTCAGACTTTACCTCCAAACCTCAGTTGCTGTCTCATTCTGAAACTTTCCTCCATCACCAGGTCTTCTCACTTTGAAATATCTATCAGGCTAATCTCCTTCTGCAGTTGGGGAGTTCCTCTAAGGTTTCCACTTTGAGGGAGGTTTGGGTCAGGCTTCCTTCTTTCCTTTCCCAGATCTACTTTTGACTTTCCAGACTTTATCCTTATGCCTGATGTTTCCCCTCATCATCTTGAGCCTTCTGACCCTATAATCTCCTTCTGTCTGGAGGACATGGCAAAATCCTCCTAACACCTTCATTTGGACATGGGTCCCAGGCCAAATTTTTTTATTCCCTTCTAGATTCTGTTTCCAAATCTCTGGATTTAGAAACCACGCTTCTACAGAAGTTCCTTCCTTAACCTCACTCCTTTTCAGCTCTTGTGTGTGTGTGTGTGTGTGTGTGTGTGTGTGTGTGTGTGTGTAATTGGAATATAAGGTCATCCAGAATTAGCTTTCTTTTTGCTTTTATTTGTATCCCCAGAACTTGAAATAGTTCTTGATACATATTAAGTGTTTAGTAAATGTCTATTTGACTTGTCTTTCTAATCTTAAGTGATTGAGCATTGGTCTCAAGGTAGATTTGGCCATGCTTGAAAAACCTTGTGAGTTCAAGAGATCTGGAAGATATGGATCCATCAAGTTGAGTTGACTGCATTTCAGTTATCTTCCATATAAATTCTAGTGTTATTGGAGATTATTAACAGCAAGAAGATGAACCTAATTCCCCAGTCCACCCTTGAAGGGAGTGCAAAGCTATGATGAAATGTGGAATAATTATTCAATAGGACCACAAACTGTTCACTTTCTGCTGTTTAAAACTGAAATTACTGATGAATTGCAATAGTAGTTACAAGTTATATGATATTCTTTGTATTTATATCCTCAGAATCTAGCACAGCACTTAGCATATAGAAATTTAAATATTTATTGATTAATTGATTGATAAGTTGTTGATTATTTAAGTCTTAGAAATTTTGCATGCTGTGAACTTTTTTGTATCACTTAGCATTTATCCCACAAATAGTCCATAAATGGTCCATAGTGTGCATTGTGTACCTTTCTACTCTCTTTTGTGGAGACTCTAGATATGAGTCAACACCTAAACCTTAAGCAATTTTTCCTCTGGATGCTGGGATAGAGGATACAATGAGAATGTGAAAAAGAATGTGAGAAAAGAAAACTTATTGCCTCCTTCCTCCAGATCAGGCTTTCCTACAACTAAGCCCTTATGACCACATGGAGCAGGTATAATAGGAAGGCATATAGTGGAGATGAGAAAGGGAAGACTGCCCTAGATCCAAGACTTAGTATCAATTATTATTGTTAGTTACATCATGTCATATTTTTCCCAATCTATCATATTTTTAATTTTCTACAGTACTACTTTTCTCCCCACCTTTCTACCTTCGCCAGAAATGTCCCTCCTCCCTTCCTCAATATTTCTACAAAATCTTACCTATCCTTTAAGGCTCATGAAAAATCCCACCATGAAACAGTGCAATGAAAGGAATCATAGATTGGGGAGAAAAAAAATCTGACAGATAATTAGCTACAAGGCCTGAGGCAAATTATTTCTTCCTTTTGCAACTTGAATTCTATTCTATTGCAAGTAAGGTAAAGAGAGAAAACAAAGATAAATAATACAGGTACTGTGTAAGCACAAAAACCCAGAAAATCTTCCCTTTGATTGGATATTACCTATCTTTTAAAACCTAGCTCACAGTAGATTTAGAGTCAAATTACCTGAATGGTACTATGCTACCACTAAATAATTATAAACTCACACAAGTTTATGAGGATTTTACTCTGGAATTTGCTGTAGTTTATATCTTCATCCTTGGGATCAAAAAAATGGGCTTCCTAAAAAAAATTAAATATAAAGCAATAATAAAATTAGTATAATATTAAAAGAAACATAAAAATCCTATAGGACCCCAGTTTAAATAATTTTTTTTCTTTTATAACATCTGAAGTAATGTTTTTCTCCCAGAATATAGGACTGATAAAAATTTTCCAGGTTAATTTGATGCACCTTTAACTCTTAAGAGTCATAGAAAGAAAAGAGTCCTTTGTAGGGGTTTTTCCATATATTTTGTAATTCTCACCTATGTAACGTCTTGAATGATCTTAAAGACTCAGATTTATACACCTCATAGATCCCTTGGAAATAATTTCTTTCAACCATGCTCAATAGAGGCTGTGAATATAAAATGTCTTAGGCTTCTTTCAACACTGGCAGACAGGGAAGACCATCAGGCACTGAAGACTAAAGACTGTAGCAAATAGGGTTTTGGTGCTGAATACATTTCATTTTTGTCTCATCCTTTCCAATTCTTCACAGTACTTCCAGGCCCATTCCAAATCTTTTCTCCATAACGGATAATTCTCTACTCATTCATCTATCTTTCCAATGGTGTTCACTAATTATAATCATGCTGGTACTACTGCTTAGGTAATTCAGCTATTCTTGACATTATGTCCAGTGTGTTCTACTCCTACAGAATCAAAGAGTCTAAGTTGAAAAGCACTCAGAGGCCATTAAGTCCCAACAAATGTCTGATCAAGAATTCCCTCTACACCCTTCCCAACAAAAAATCTATCAGCCTTTCTATGAGTAAGCCTTCAATAAGGCAAGAGAACTCTTATGTCTCCAGATATCCCATTCCATTTGTGGGTACCCCTAATTGTTAGGAGTTTTGCCTTGTATTTTATTGAAATCTATCTCACTACCACTTTCATTCACTACTAATTCTTTCCCTCGGTAATAATATAACAAATTTAATTCTTCTTGTACCTAAGGCCTTTTCAAATAACTATTACATTTTTCTCAAATCTTCTATCTAGAGGCCCTTCATTATCTGGATTCCTTTCTTCTAGACCCTTCCCAATTTATCAATGTGCTTCCTAAAAGTAGTGCCCAAAACACAGTACTCCAATTATGTAATTGCCAGAGCAAAGAACAAATAGATTGTCATTTTCCTTATTTTGGAAACTATTCGTTTTTTGTTGTTGTTGTTGTTGTTTTTTTAACATAGCTGAAGATCACAATAATCCTTTTGGGACTACCATATCACACCATTCATATTAAGCAAAATATACCCTCAGCCATGCCTCTCTGCATCTAGAAATAGAAAAAACTTCTATCGAGCATTTATACTATACAAAGCAGAATGCTAAACTCTAGAAATACAAAGAAAAAAAAAGAAAATCTCAATTTCAAGGACATCACATCTTAATAGGGGCAGATAGCATGTAGGAGGGTTTAGCTAGGCCTTATGGTTCTTAGAATTCAGCAATACCATGCAGTATATGGGAATGATAAGAAAAGTTGCAAGGCTTAGTGGTCCTTGGATAATAGGAACATTGATTTTTGAGCCCAAATATAAGAATTTTATTTTATTCCTATTGAATTTCATCTTATTAAATTCTACCTGAATTCTTATGTTTCCTTGGATCCTGTCTCAGTCATAAAACATGTTAGTGATTCCTAGTTTTGCCTAAATGTGTCAATGGATCCTCTATGTCTTTATTGAAGTCACTAGCCAAAATGTTGAACAGCATAGGGTCAAGTACAGATTCTTGGGGTGCCTCACATGCCATGCCATGCCATTCCATGCTATGCCATGCCAAGGAAACCTCTGCCCGCTGAAATGATATTCTCTTTCAGAGTTATCCTCTCTTTATCCTCACCTATTTCCCTGCCAGGATTTCTCTACTAGAAACTTTACTTCTCTGTTAGGACCTTGCCACGAAGGAATTCAGTCTTTTTATTCCTGTATAACAAAGGCTGACTTCCCAATATCAATAATAAACTTCTTTTTATCAGTCTAGCTTTTTGGGTTCATAAATTCCTTTATGAAAGATCTCTTCACCACCAAAAGGGGGTTCCCACAACTCCTAACCTTGTGCCAATCCTAAAGGGGATTGGGGGGAACCAAACTTCTTCATTTGGCTTCCTGAATCCCAAACCTGTCACTAACCTCATCATCTAACTCCCTGACCACCAGGAACCCTAATCTCATCATTTTGGTTCCCTGAATCTAATCTCATCAAGGTCCTGTGCTGGTATTGGGGATACAAAATCAAATTTAAACAGTCTCTGCCCTTAGTAAAATTACATTATTTTGGAGAGAAACAACGTGTACTATATTTCTATCATTACATTTATTGCACTACTTACCATCTAGGGGAGGGCATGGGGGAAGGGGGGAGAAAATTGGATTATAGGGTTTTGCAAAGGCTAATGTTAAGAATTGTCCACACATATTTTTGGAAAAATAAAAAGCTTTAACCAAAAAGAAAGAAAGAAAGAAAGAAAGAAAGAAAGAAAGAAAGAAAGAAAGAAAGAAAGAAAGAAAGAAAGAAAGAGAAAATAGGATTGACTATCCCAACTTCCTTACATCACATCCTCATTTCCATGACTTCTGTCTCTACTCATCTTAGCCATGAATAGAATGGCCATACCTCAGACTTTCTACCTTCATAACCTGCTTATCTGAATTTGCATCAGGTACCAGAATTCCTAGTTGTGGTTGTCTAGCTCACTTCTCTCCATCTTACTCAAAAGGAAAAAAAAAAAAAAAAAAAAAAAAAAAAAAAGAAAAAACACAACTCTTTTTCAAATACTTTGCTAAAATCTAAGTAAACTACATTTTTAGTATTTCCTTATTATGATTATACTGGAAGTGACCTATTTTTTGATGGAGCCATGCTGGCTCTTTATGATGACTTTGTCTTTTCTAAGTATCTGTTAACTATTTCCTAAATCAATAGTATTTTCTAGACTTTTGCTGGGAATCAAAGTCATACTCAACAGTTTATAGTTTAAAGAGTACTGTCTTCCTTTTTTTCATCTGCAAGAATTGGGATACTATTTGCTCTTCTCCAAGGCCATAGAACTTTTGCTATTCCTTGTGATTTTTCAAGGATTACTGACAGTGGTTTTTAAAAAAGTCACATTTGCTAGTTTTTCAGTTTTGCCTAGGAACTAACTCATGACTTAAATTAATCAAAAAGAACCAGCCAACCCTAAGGCAGGGAAAGGGAAGGTGGAGGGAAGAAAAAAAAAAGAGTAAAAGTAATTTACATGATAACTTTGTTGTATATTTGGAGGGAATAGCAAATTGTACATGGTAGATTTGCAATTTCATGTAGGACCATCTTTTTTGTTTTGTTCCGTGAATTGAAAATTTAAAAGAAATTTCTTTCAAACAGGGAACTAAGGACTCTATTTCTGTGGTCTTAGTTATCTTTAGTTTTAAGCATTCTTCAGTCCATTCTAGTTCTGTCTTTCCAATTAAAAAAAAAAATCACTCTCTTTGACAAAGTAAACCAAAACAAATTAAATTTGAATAACTCTTCCTTCTCTAGAGCTTCCATTATTGGTCACAATTACCCTGAGTATCAGGTTTATCTCTTTTTTGACTCCACTTTTTTTACACAGTATGATTGCCTTGTATATCATTCATATATGACATGTGTCTTTTTTGAGCATTAGTTACTTGTTAGAGGCTTGTGAATTCATTCTATAATGCTGTTTGATTTACCTTCTTTCTATGTTTTTGAAAATCTGAATTGGATGATAAATTCTTTTCTTTTTCTTTTTTTTTTTTGTTATAGCTTTTTATTTACAAGATATATGCATGGGTAATTTTACAGCACTGACAATTGCCAAATCTTTTGTTCCAATTTTTCCCCTCCTTCCCTCAACCCCCCCTCCCCCAGATGGCAGGTTAACCAATATATGTTAAATATGTTAAAGTATAAATTAAATGCAATATATGTATACATGTCCAAACAGTTATTTTGCTGTACAAAAAGAATCGGACTTTGAAATAGTGTACCATTAGCTTGTGAAGGAAATCCAAAAATAAGGGTATTGGGAATTCTATGTAGTGATTCATAGTCATCTCCCAGAGTTCTTTCACTGGGTGCAACTGGTTCAGTTCAATACCGCTCTATTGGAACTGATTTGGTTCATCTCATTATTGAAGATGGCCACATCCATCAGAATTGATCATCATATAATATTGTTATTGAAGTATACAATGATCTCCTGGTCCTGCTCATTTCACTCAGCATCAGTTCATGTAAGTCTCTCCAGGCCTTTCTGAAATCATCCTGTTGGTCATTTCTTACAGAACAATAATATTCCATAATATTCATATACTACAATTTATTCAATGGATGATAAATTTTTTGTGCATCCAAATCTTTCTTTTTAAATAATTTTCCTTTTCTCCATCAGAATTTTTCTCTTGGTATTTTCAAATTTTCATTTTTGAGAACTTTAGGTTATGAAACCTTACCTATACTTTTTCTAAATCTTTTCAAATCTTCTTTCCTAAAATCTGGGGTACATGTTGGAGTATGTCCTTTCTAAATCTTACAACAAATTCTAAGGTGAAGTGGTTGCTTCCTTGGAAGAATCCCATTGTTCTACTTTAAGAAGTTCTTCCTTTTTAGTGAGAGTTAGATCTAGAAGAGCGGATCTGCATATCATTTCCTCTGCCTTTTGAAGGATAAAATTATCATGAAGGAAAGTCAAAAGCCAGCTGCTTCTCTTTTGGTTTAAATGGAGAAATATCCAGCAGACATCCAAATAATTAAAGTCTCCTACCACTATTGAGTCTCCATGCCAAGCTTTGAATCATTTCCCAAATTTCTTATCTATTTCCTAGTTCTGTCCAGGTAGCTTTTGGTATATCTCTACAAAAATGCCATTTCTCTTTCTACCTCCATTAATTGTAACCCAAATACCCTACCATACTTCCTTCCTCTCGTTCCTGGATTTTCTCATATGTCTATATATACTTTTTTAAAATAATAGCTTTTAATTTTTCAAAATATATGCAAAGATAATTTTCAACATTTACTCTTGCAATTTTTCTCCCTTCCTTCTCACTTACCTTCTCCTTGACAGCAAGTAATCTAATATAGGTTAACCATGTGCAACTCTTCTAAATTTATCCACATTTATCATAATGCCTATATCTTCTACACCTCCTGTTATCTATTCTGTTTCTTTAAGATATTTCCAGTCCATACTCTGATCAAGGGTCATATCTCACAAAGTCTCAGGGATAGCTCTCTCTGGTTAAATTTGCCTCCTTACATCAGCATCTCTAATTCATCTAGTTTGTTTCAATCTACTCCAAAACAACAAATACATACTGTTACCTAAGACTTTATTCATTTATATATAGAATATAAGTTTTATCCATGACTATTTTATTGTTTTGTGTAGACACCTTGTCAATTACTAGGCACCTCTATGATTTTTTTTTCCCTTCCGTATAGTTACTCAATGATTTCTAGCTTGGTAGGTACATGTAAACAGTTTTACCCCTCTCCATTATTTTATTTTATTTTTATTTAAAGACTCGTAAATGAGATTTCTCAGATTTCAGCCAAGTATCAACAATATCTTATAATAATACTCAGCTCATGTTTAGCTGGAGGCGATGGAATGGCCTTCAGGTCCATATGACCTCCTTTTCCTGCTATTTTATGGACCTTACATTGGGGAAAAAATGTTATTATCAAATCATAGCAGCTTAGAGCCCTGATTAGGGAACTTCCTAACCTTAGCATCATAGAATTATTGTATTAAATCTGGAAGAGACTTTAGAAGTCTGGTCACCTCATTTTACTGATGAGAAAACTGAGGCATGGAGAAGTCATAGAATTTTTCCAGAATCACACAGCTAGTCTGTCTTTGAGAAAGGATCTGAATTGTAGCCATCTTGATTCCAGACACATCACTCTATCCATTATATCATGCTG
Source organism: Sminthopsis crassicaudata (assembly GCF_048593235.1). Lineage (NCBI taxonomy): Eukaryota > Metazoa > Chordata > Mammalia > Dasyuromorphia > Dasyuridae > Sminthopsis > Sminthopsis crassicaudata. The sequence continues at coordinate 531,790,210 of NC_133618.1, read as the reverse complement.
CATTTTAAAAATATTACTATCCCCATTTTATAGGTTTATTTATCCAATAAACATTTATTATGAGTCTACTATATTTCAGTAAGTGATGAGGATATAAAAAGAGGCAAAGAATAGTCCCTGTCAAGGGACTAATAGGGGAAAAAATGCAAACAAATATATACAAATCAAACTATATATTGTATAGTTTGTTGGAAAATAATTAAAAGAGGGAGAGCACTGCAAATAAGATGGATTAATGAAGCTTCCTGTAAAAGGTGGGAGTTTCTTTAGGATTTTAAGAAAGCCAGTAAGAAAGATATATTCTAACATCTATCAATAGATAAAGCTGAGGAGGGAAAACATTTAAAGCATGGGGGACAGCCAGAGAAAATGCCAGGAACTCAGGAATGAAGTATCTTATTTGGAGAACAGCCTGGAGGCCTCTGTCACTGGATAGAAGAATATGTGCCAAGGAGGAAAGCATAAGAAGACTGGAAAGGTAGTTAGGGTAGGTTATGAAGGAATGCCAAACAAGATTTTGTATTTTTTTCAGAAGTCATAGGGAGTGACTGGAATTTATTCAGTAAAGGGATGAAGTGGTCAGACCTCCACTTTGGGCAAATCACTTTGGTGATTGAATGGAGGATAATTGGTGTGAGACAGGCACACCTACCATCAGTCTATTGGAGCGGTCCAGGTATAAAGAGATAAGGGCCTGGAATGGTAGCAGTATTAAAGAAGGAGTATTCAAAAAATGTTGCAAAGGTGAAATCAGCAGCCCTTAGCCATAGGCTGGACATGTAGGGTAAGAGATAATAAGGAATCCAGGAGGCAAAATGAATAGCCTAGGTTCACATGGCCAGTGTACAAGAGGAAGGACTTGAATACAGGTCTTGCTGATTCTGAAGCCAATTCTCTAACTAGGTATTATACTAACTTGTGATTTGAGTCAGAAGTTTCTGAATCTGTCCTATTTAAATTCTGTTTATTTCCAATTAATCCCTTTGCTTGATACAAAGTTTATCAACATACAGAATAAGTCTTCATAATCAATCATAGATTTTTACATGAAATAAAATTCAAGATAAAGGAAATAGATTAAAAAGAATCAATAAAAGAGCATATAACAATGTTTATTATCAAGGAGAATGGGGAGGGAAGTCAAGGAAAGAGTGGACCTTTTGGAACTTCTGTCAGTTTTTAAAAAGGCAATCACAACTAGCAATTTCTATTCCACTTTTCAAGATAGCATCAAGGATGCTACGATAATTTCTCTCATCTCTTTCAAATTTAACTCGATTCTCCTTTTCTCTTTCTCTCTCTTTAATCATCCTTTGCCCCTTGACTTCTCTGTAGATCACCTCATTAAGTCCTAAGAGGGCACTGAAAGTGTTGCTCTCACCACTTCCGCTGTTGTTGCCAGCTCCTGCTGCAATCTAATATCTTTCTCTTATTCTGACTTCTTACCAATTATGTGTCTCTATTTCAAAACTCTCAAGTTTTCCTCTCAGCTCAAAGATTGTGATAGTACAAATCTTTTTCTGGGCTGGATGGAACATTTATCTGTCTGAATTTCAAATTTTAATTCATCAGTCAATTCTTTTTTTTTAATTAATTTTATAATTATAATTTTTTGACAGTACATATGCATAGGTAATTTTTTATAACATTATCCCTTATATTCATTTTTCCAAATTTTCCCCTTCCTCCCTCTACTCCCTCCCCTAAATGACAGGCAATCCTATACATATTAAATGTGTTACAGTATAACCTAGATACAATATATGTGTGTAAATCCAATTTTCTTGTTGCACTTTAAGAATTGGATTCCAAATGTATAAGTAACCTGGGTAGAAATACAGTAGTGCTAACAGTTTATATTTAATTCTCAGTGTTCCTTCTCTGGGTCTAGCTGTTTCTGTCCAACATTGATCAACTGAAAGTGAGTTGGATCTTCTTTATGTTGAAGATATCCACTTCCATCAGAATATATCTTCATAGTATCATTTGAAGTATATAGTGGTCTTCTGGTGCTGCTCATTTCACTCAGCATCAGTTCATGTAAGTCTCTCCAAACCTCTCTGTATTCATCCTGCTAGTCATTTCTTACAGAGCAATAATATTCCATAACATTCATATACCATAATTTACATAACCATTCTCCAATTGATGAACATCCATTCATTTTCCAGTTTCTAGCCACTATAAAAAGAGCTGCCACAAACATTTTGGCACATACAGGTCCCTTTCTCATCTTTAGTATTTCTTTGGGATATAAGTCCAGTAGTAGCACTGCTGGATCAAAGGGTATGCACAGTTTGATAACTTTTGGGGCATAGTTCCAAATTGCTGTCCAGAATGGCTGGATTCTTTCACAACTCCATCAACAATGTATTAGTGTCTCAGTTTTCCCACATCCCCTCCAACATTCATCATTATTTGTTCCTGTCATCTAAGCCAATCTGACAAGTGTGTAATGGTATCTCAGAGTTGTCTTAATTTCTCTGATCAATAGAGATTTGGAACACTCTTTCATAAGAGTGGATATAGTTTCAATTTCATCATCTGAAAATTGTCTGTTCATATCCTTTAACCATTTATCAATTGGAGAATGATTTGATTTCTTATAAATTAGGGTCAGTTCTCTATAGATTTTAAGGCCTTTATCAGAACCTTTAACTGTAAAAATATTTTCCCAATTTATTACTTCCCTTCTAATCTTGTTTGCATTAGTTTTGTTGGTACAAAAGCTTTTTAATTTTCATCAGTCAATTTTTGACTATGTATATGTGTATATGCAATCTCTGTGTGTGTGTATATATAGGTATATATGTATATATAAACATGTACACATATACATAAGCATACACACTATACATAACTGCATACATATACGCACACATATATACACATATGTATGTACATGTGTACACATAAACACACATGAGAACCAGGCGCAGAAAGGGTAATTAACCTAGATTCACATAGTATATACTAAAGGGCCCATTTCTTGGAGCTTGGAGCTGCTTCCAGTCTTGAGTAGTTGCTTTCCAGTGGAGGTGGGAGAAGGGATGAGAATGGCTAGGAGTATTTTCTCCCTCTACTATGCTTTACACTCTTTAACTGATTCCAAATGCTACATGGTATATATGTCTGAGTGAGTTATTTGTCCTTTGTTCTTGAAGAAGATCATGACATCAGGGAGTTGATGCCATGGCATGCAAGTGAATCTATTTTAATATCTATCCTCTTCTTTTTATTATTTTATTATTATAGCTTTGTGTTCTAATATCCTTTTTTATTATTATATTTGCATTGTGAAGTTGCCATTCCTTGTTTCTGTTATGGTTCTAGTCATTGTGTCCATTGTTTTTCTATAAACTTAGGAAAGATATTGCTGGGTCAAAAGGTAGACACAGTTTAATAGCTTTGGCAGAATAGTTCCACATGTTAAAGGAAAATTAAAGAATGTGATATTAGGAATAATAGATTAAATCTATATCTTTACTAAGACATTATTCACAGAGAAAATATAATATAATTGGTTTAATGAATTAGTATATGCCATTTTCTTTGCTGACTCTGTACTGTTTCATACAAAGAGCATTCGAACTGACTGATGGCACATAATATGGTTTTAAGGTATTTTTCCAGTTATAACCTCTTAACATTCACTTTTACAAAATTTTGAGTTCAAATTTTTCTCCCACCCTCCCCTCTTCCTAAAATGGTAAGCAATTTGATATAGGTTATATATGTGCAATCATGTAAAACATATTTCCCCTATTATGTATATGTAGCACCAAGTATCTAAAATCATATGTAGGTTTGAGCTATTAAAGTTTAAATATTTTTTAAAAATAATTAAAGTTTAAATATTGATTAAACTTTAATAACTTAATGCTGAATTAAAACTTCTAGAACACTGAACTACTTTCCCCTGCTTCCTTTCCTTCACTAACCACACCCCCACACACACTCTGTCCAATTTTCCTAAGGTAAGTTCAATATGAATGAAAAACAGAAGTGTTTATTTTAAAGATGAAGAAACTGAGGCTCAAAGAAGTTATATAAATTGTCCATGATTACACAGGGAGATAAAAAAATGCTTTGGGGGGAACTATAAGGGTCAAGTTGGATGGAAAGTGCTATGTAGTATATATGGAGAAGAGTTATATGAAATGTCTGGAAAGATAGGCAGCAGTTAAGTTATGAAAGGTTTTAAATATCATGACAAGAAACTTTAATTGGAGTAATATAGAAATTCAAATTATCACTCGTGGGGAGTAGACAGTAGGACATTGATGTTCCTAATAAGTACAGATATTTCTTCCTTGAAATTAAATCTACATTTGCCTTTTGTAACATCTATCCATTGCTCCTGATTCTGCCTCCCTCTACTACCACTCCCGGAGCAAAACAGAACAGATCTAATTTTTTTAATGCGTATCAATGATATTTATGTCTCCTTTGAGTGTCTTCTTCTTCAGTTAAACAGTTTATCATTTTTATCATCTCTTACCTTAGCAGTAATCTGCCCAAGAATGAACACATTGATTAATAAAGTTGATGCTCAAATAACTGTTTGGACATGTATACATATATTATATTTAACATATACTGTAATATATTTAACATCTATCTATCTGCCATCTGGGGGAGCAGGTGGGGAGAAGGAGGGAAAAATTGGAACAAAAGGTTTTGCAACTGTCAATGCTGAAAAATTACCTATGCATATATCTTGTAAATAAAAAGATATAATAAAAAAATAATAAAGTTGATGCTCTTGTTGCCAGAGCTAGATCAGTGTTTGGGAGGAGAGGTATTAGATTGACAATCAAATTAAAGAGAGCCATTGTTATATGACTGTGAAACCTATACCAGTGCCATGCTAGGAAACTGAATCACTTCCATTTGAATTGTCTTAGGAAGATTTTAAAGATCATGTGGCAAGATTAGGTATATTGAAGTCCTTTCTCAAACTAAACTTCCAAGCATTCAAACTGTAGTTCACAAAGTGCAACTGCTATAATCTGTCCACATTATTTGAATGCCAAATGTACTCTTCCCCAAAAGACTATTTTATGGAGAACTCACACGAGGAAGGTACTCACATGGTGATCAGAAGGAGTGACACAAAGACACTTTTAAGTTATCTCTAAAGAATTTTGGAATTGATTCCATGACATGGAAGACACTGGCAAAGTACCATTCAGTATGGCATAATCACATCAAAGAAGGCACTATGCTCTATGAATAAAGCAGAATTGAAGGAGTGCAAAAGAAAAGAAAGATGAACAAATTTAAAGAATCTACCCCAAATGTTCACAGGTTATTTGTGCCTGATCTGTGGTAGAGCATTCTGAGCTCATCTGGGTCTGATCAACCACAGTGGGACACACTGTAAATTGACTCTAATGTAGTGATGTCATTTTGGTCCTCTTTGAAAATGAAGGACAAAAACCAACAAAGCAACCATATAGACATTCTCTAGTTTATCAATGTCTTTCTTAAATTATGCTACCCAAAACTAAACACAATATTCCAGATGAGGTATGATAAGAGCAGAGTTTGGTGAATTATTACCTTTTTAGAAACTATTCCTCTCTTAATGCTATACAATATCACTTGCTCTTGAAGTTTACAAAAAGCCCAGATCTTTTACTGCTTTCTAATTTAGCCCCCAAATTATCTTGTACTTATGAAGTTGATTATTTTTGTACTTAATAAAAATATTTTAATCCCTATTGGATTTACTTTTATTAGATTCAGCCCAATGCTCTAGTCTATTAAGATTCTTTTGAATCAGGATCCTGTCATCCAATGTCTTAGCAATGAATGGATGAAGAAAACATTTATTAGATATTTACTACATCTTAAGCAAGAGGGATGGCAATGGGGGTGGGAGAGTAAGAAGAGTAGGCAACAAGGTTATATATGTAGTGGTGAATCATGATACCTAGACACTGAACTTTCACTAGTTAAGAGCATAAGATCCCAAGGCAGGAACTGGAGTGCCAAGTAAGAGGTAGAGGGCAGAACAAGATGGGACAGTATGAAGATGTATGAAAATGACTACAAGTTAAGAAATAATTAGCTCCTTTGCTTTGGGTAGAAAAAGAACTCCAACAAATGTCTAGATAATAATAACCTTTTCCCAAATTCCTCATTTATTTCCTCCTTCTGTCCGGGTGATCTGTAGTTTAACAAAGTCATTTTTGTTTCTCCTTCCAGGTTTTTTATTTCTCCTCTTTCTTCTTTTGTCCCAGTTTCAACCCAGTGTTTATGTGGAATTTAAAGTTATCTTTTTTCCCCAAAGAAAAAATAAATAAATAAAAATAAAATAGAAGATCACTAAATGTATAAATGTTTCATTTAAGTATTATCAATGTGGAATGAGATATTCTACATAACTGAACTTATTAGGTAACTCACTTAAATATTTGAACCTATAAATATTTTGAAAGATTGCTCTATATCACTAATAAGAGAAATATAAATCAAGTAATTTTCAAATTTCACCTTATTTTCAACAAATTACTACAGATGATAAAAAATGAAAATAGTTAATTTTAATGAGACTGTGAAAAAAAAAAAAAGCATAAGTATCATTGGTGGAGTTTTGAATTGGGTCCAGTCTAGAATGATAGAAAGTAATTTGGAATTGTGCTAAGAAAGTGACTTTTTGAACTAGAAATACTACTCTTAGAACTATGCCCCCAAGAAAGAAAAGGATTAGAAAGAAAAAGAGATGTAAATTCCAAGATATTTATTGTAACTTTTTTTTATTAATTTCTTTTTTTTGCTGTAGCAAATAAGTAGAAGCAAAATAGTTACCCATTACTTAAAGGAACAGCAAAAACAAACAAAAATCAACCAAACAAACAAATCTGTGATATGGGATGTGATAAATCAGTTCATAAAAGAAACAAGTAATATGAAGAATACAGGAAGGCAAAGTAAGACTTAAATGAATTAATGCAAGGTGAAGTAAGCAGAAGAAGGGGGAAAATGTATACAATGACTACAACTACAACAAAAACAAAGACTAACAAGATTAAAAAGTGAAAGCATTATCATTTTAATGACTAAATTTGACCCTAAAGAAAAGATTAAAGGGGGAGGGGGAGAAAAACACATATGTACAAAGATATTTCTAAAGGTTTTTTCTGTGATGGCAAAGAATTGGAAACTGAGGGAATATCCATCAATTAGGAAATGGCTGGCCAAATTATGTTATATGAATGTAATAAAATATTATTGTATTTTTAAAAAAGATGAAGTGGGTGGCTTCAGAAAAATCTGGAAAGACATATGAAGTGATATAAAATGAAGCAAGCAATTCAGGAGAACAACCAACATAATAACAATGATATTGCAAGACCTTAGGAACTCTGACTAATACAAAATCAACTGTAATTCCCTTTTGTCTCTCTCTTCCCTTGGCTTTCGAGAAATAATCTTTTGATTTTCCTACCACTCTAATCTTCTTTCTTTTGGGCTGACTCTACTTTATTTTTTTTCTCCTAAAAGTGAGCATTGGCCAAGATTCAGATCTCAGTCTTCTGTTTTTCACTCTATATACTCTGATCATTAGAGATCTCATTTCTCCCCATTGCTTTAACTCTACAGATCACTTCCAAATCTGTATTTCTAGTCTCTTGAATTACAGTCCTACATCTCCAATTATTGGATATTTCTACACAGATATCCTAATATTATATCAAACTCATCAAGGCCAAAACAGAATTCCTCACATTTTCTCCAAAATAATTTTCCTCTCCTGACTTCCTGCTTTTGTTAAATTTAATTATCATACCATTACTGGGAGATAGTAAAGTCAAAAGCAGAGTAAATTAAAAACCTCTTATTATCAAAACTTGATAGTGCTTCTCTCATTTTTTTTTATCTATTTCTTCTTATATTCTCTTGTACCAACCTAATTTTGGTCTGAAATATTGCAAGGTCTTAGAATTGGTTTTCATTCTCCTCCCTCCTTCCATTTATCCTTCCTACCATAACCAGAGTAATCTCAGTAACAAGAGACCAAAATTTGAAATTGGAATTAAACTTGGAGTCTCATCTCCTCAATCCTCAGAGAGACTAGGTTCTCTAAATTTTAAGGGATTTGCCTCAGATCATACAGCTAGCAAATAGAAGAGATGTGATTTAAATCTAGGCCCTCCCACTACAAATATGACACTCCAAACATGACTTTGATCATGTCTTTTATCTACACAAATATCCTCAATAGTTTCTTATCATCTTTTATCATCTAAGCTCTTTAACCTAACTTTCAAATTATAACAATATTAGTCCAACCTACTTTCCCAATTTTCTCAACCTATTTTCATCATACTTGAAGACAAACCTAATACTCTTAAAAAAATTGAAAATATCTATTTTCTTTCCTTCTTTTCCCCACTGAAAAAGATAAACAACGCCCTTGTAACAAGCATCCCTGGAGAAACAAAACAAATTCCTTAATTTTTCATGGCTAAACTGAAATTCACTGTCTCCCAAACATCTCTTATGCTCTCTTAGTTCCACCTTTTTTGTTTCCATTTTTGCTCCATTGCTTCCTTACCATGTTGATCTTTTTTCTCTTATCCTACACAAATTCAATTTGATCCCTTAAGTTATAAATCAAATTCTACGATTTCTAACTTCCTTTCACTGGAGGGGGAAAAAAAGGGAACTCCACTCTTATAGCATTTAGTTGATAAATCCAGCTCGACATATCACATATATTTTGCTCTGGTTACATCTCTTATTATTCATATCTATTCTCTCTCCCCAATTAGATTGCAGGGTCCTTGAAATAAGGGACCATATCATATACTTCTTTGAATTCCCATGGTGCTTTTTTTTTATATGATATTTTATGGACACATGTGCAACACATAAGGGAAGCTATCAATTTTTATGCTCACTATGTGATGGGTTTGATTTCTTTTCTCATCACTTGCCTTTCTTGTGGCATCCTTATGTGTCTTATCTTATGCAATTCTTTGTTAGTAATGTATAGCAAGGGCAACTAGGTGGCGCTGTGGATAGAGTCCTGGGCCTGAAGTTAGAAAGCTGCCTCTTCTGAGTTCAAATTTTCCCTTAGACTCAACTAATTAGGTGACCCTAGACAATTCACTTAACTCTGTTTGCCTCAGTTTCCTCATTTTGTAAACTGAGTTGGAGAAGGAAATGGCAAACCCCTCCAGTATCTTTACAAAGAAAACCCCAAATAGGGTCATGAAAAGTTGGACATGACTGAAATGACTCAATAATAACAATGAATCCATTGTCCAAAGTATTCAAAATTGGCATGTGGGAATTTGCATTGGCATTGGGAAGAGCTAGGTTTCCATTTTAGATGTCTTCAGAGTAAGGCTGGATGATCACTTATTTAAAAATAATAATAATATAACTTTACATTGGTATAGCACTTGAAGCTTTGTGAAGCATTTCATGTATAGTATTTCATTAAACTATATTATATAGGGGAATCTTTTTCAAACATAGGTTGAATTAGATTGAAACAAAGGTATATTCCATCACTGAAATTCTGAGATTATAACTAATCCTGTGGAGACTAAACAGCATTCTATGACTCACAATCACATAACATTATTGGAAAAAAAGCATCGATTTGTTGCCAAATCCTGTCAACTGCCTTTGAAATATAATTACCCCCTTTTTCTCCTCTGATATGGCCACTATCTTCTTGCAGGTCTTTATTACCTCACCCTTAGACTATTGCTGGTAGATTTGCCTACCTCTCCAATCCAACTTTTTCCACTCAATTATCAAAGTGATCTTCCTAAATGCAGTTCTGAACAAGTCATTCTCCTGTTTATCAACTCCATTTTCTCCCTATTGTTTCCAGTATCAAGCATAAAAATCACCTATTTTGCTTGAAAAGTACAATGTGGCTCCTTCTGACCTTTTTAATCTTCTTATACCTTATTCCCTTCCCCATATACTATGATCCAGTGACTGGCATCCTTACCTGAAATCTTCTCCTCCTTGTGTCAGTTTCCTGGCTTTCTTTAAGTTCCAACAACTTTCCAATCTCTCCTGTCTTGCTAATGTCTTACCTTTGTTGATTATCTCCAATTTATCTTGTATGGATAATATATCTTGTTTGTATGTAGCTATTTACATGTTGTTTCTCCTATTAAATTGTGAGTTCCTTGAAAGCAAGTTTTGTTTTTGGTCTTACATTGTATCCAATGTTTAGTACTGTATCTGGCACAAAGTAAATTCTTGTTGGCTTGACTTGACAGTACTGAAATCCAAGTATCCAAGACTGATTATAGCCTTAGCCTTAGGTAAAAGCACCAGCCTGACTTCTAGATATAGTTAAGTCTATATATGACAGGGACCCTGAAATTAGAATTATTGCTGTTTCCCTCACACCCAAAGAATAAGAATCACTGCAATTAGAATCTGAAGAGATGTCAGAGAGCATCTAATTCAACTTCTACTTGAATAGAAATACTTTCTACAACATCCTTACTAAACAGTTATCCAGTTTCTGTTTGAAAACTTTCTACTAACTCTCAGAGCAGTTCATAGAATGTAAAATGTCAAGAGCACCAAATCCAATTCCTTCTATTTACAGAGGAGGAAACTGAGGTCAAGAGAAGCAAAATGAGTTACACAGAGAAAAGAAGACTGGCTTTAGAATCCAAGCATTATTTTCAAAACCATCTTCTGGCATTATTACATTTCTGACTCTGGGAAACCTTCCCAGAGCTTTCCTAAGTCTCAGTTTATCTAGTTGTTGATGAATTTTTTTTTTTTTTTGATTTGGATTTGGATGGCTCTTCCAGCTATTGTTGTATGATCTTCCCTATATAACTAGTAGAGACAGGATTGTAGTTTTGTCTAAGAGCTGTCCAGCTCTAGTTGCTAAGTTTTTTCTTACAATGAGTGAAATCTGCCTGCCTTGGTACAGAAATTGATGCAAATTAATAATCAATTTATTCAACTTCTTTATAGATGCCAGCCCCAACCTCAGCCTCAGATAAGCCATGATCTCCCTCCAAAAAACATTTATTATGTTTGCTCATGTGCCAGGAGGAGATACAATAACAAAAAAAGAAAAAGAAAAAGAAAAAAAAGAAAGAAAGAAATAGCTTCTTCCCTTAAGGAAGTTATATTCTATTGGGGAAAAGCATAACAACTAAAGGCAAAATAGATCCAAAGATATTTTAGGGGAAGCCACTGTATATTATTATTTGTGAGATTATTTTCAGCTTTAGAAATTGATTCTATATCACTGTAGAAGTTAAGCCTCAGAGATACACTAGAAATTTTATCTTTCACAGGGAAGATACAAGATTTGGCTAAAGTAGGGTTCAACTAAGGACAACAATGACTCTTTGAGATCTCATTTGGGGTTTTCCTGGCAAAGTTACTGGAGTGGTTTCTTTTTCTTCTCTAGTTCATTTTGCAGAGGAAGAAACTCAGGCAAACAGGTTAAGTGATTTGCCTAGGGTCACAATGATAAAAGATCACAATTGAACTCAGGAAGATAAGTGTTTCTGATTCCAGGACTGGCACTCTCTCTACCATAACACCAAACTTTCTATATTAATAGTCCATTACTAGTACTTTTTGTGGCTATCAGATATTCTGTAAAAGTTGAGGGAAAGGGTGGGGAAAGGATAACGGTCACCATTTTTTTATTTTCCTTATAATCCTAGACCTGAGGGAGAAGAAAAAAAAAAAAAAAAAAAAAAAGGATTTCCTCTGGGTTTTTGCCATGACTCTGATCTTTTTTGCTGATAAAATATTTTTCTTCTTTTTCATTGTTCTGGACTAGATTGCTTCTCTAACTTGGAAGATAGCACAGCTCAGACTTTCATACTGAAAGAAGTTTAAAGCTTTTCTTTATCTTATTTCTTTTTTCTGGAATTCTTTCCTTTTCTAAAAGTACCAAGTCTAAGAGCTTAAGTCAACAAAGTTCTTTTGAAGCTGAAGGGGAGGAGAAAGGAAAAGGCCAGAAGACTACAGGATCCAGAAACCTTTGGAAACCCTAGCTGCTCCATGCTTGTTGGCTGCTGGAGTTTCCCTGAGGAATGACGCTACGAAAATAAACCCTGATTCGTCAGGGCCGAACTGAATTCTCCATTTAAGGACAGATTGCCTGGACTGAGCAGAGCCTTAGCCTGGGGAGTACATAGTGGGAGAGTAAAGAAAGAGGAGGAGCTAGGCTGGCGGCGGAGCTGCAACTGCCGGGACTGCCCCTTAACTAGCACTTCGAGTTGGGAGGCCGGAGGAAGCTCTAGTGTACATCTGATTCCTCACTGAGCAGTTCATTTCTATGTAGGATGAACAGAGTCTGCTAAAGGAGAGCAATCCCCTTCCCCCTTCCCTCTCTAACCTGCCCTGCCGATCCTGCTTGGATGGAGTCCCGCGAGTGTTCCCATTGACTCCTTTGAGTGTCTGCGGTATTGGAAGAATACTACTTTTTCTTTCTTTCTTTCTTTCTTTTTTTTTTTTTCTGGCGAAAGGAACCAACTTTTGAAGTTAAAAGGAAAATACATTTCAGAACCTCAGATCCCCCAGCAATCGGATTGAGGTGGAGGAGCGACGGCAACCGAAATCACCATGGTGAGTTGGCCGGGGCTTGGAGCTGCCGGCTATGCCGGGGTGGTCAGGGGACCTGGGACCTGGGAGCTGGACCTAGCTGTCCGGAAGAGAAACCCACCTTGCCGGGCCACTTACTCGTCCGTCCTAGAAAACACACCTCGGCCGCTGAGTCCATCGGCCCAGGGAAAGGTTGGGAAAGAAGAGATAGGGGTCCCGACTCCTTTCTCCTACCTTTTTCAACAGGTTTCCTTAACCAAGAGTAAACAAAAAGTGCTTTAAGTAATTTCTCAGTCTCCAAACTTGTGTGTGTGTGTGTGTGTGTGTGTGTGTGTGTGTGTGTGTGTGTGTGTGTGTGTGTGTGTGTGATGTGTATTTGACTGTAAGATTGGCCGTCTGCATCTGGCCGCAGACAGTTGTGGAAAGTGTGGGGCTTGAGCGGGAGGGGAACAAACCACATGTGTTTTCCAAGGGGCACTGCGGGCACGGCCCCTGTCTCGGTGCGTGAGTCCCCTTTCTTCCTGTTCGAGGGTGGGGAGGACCCGCACTGACTAGTTGCGTTCTTTCCTTCTTGGGCCACCTCTGCCCAAGGCGATGTTGCCGCCTAACCTCAGCCCACCCTCCCCGAGTTCTGGGCAGGGTCTTTTGCTCCAGCCGCCAAAGAGCCGATACGCCTCTTCTTAGAGGCGGCTCTCGTTTAGAGCCCTGATTCTTAGTTCCTTGGGGACCAAGATGGGCTTCCTAATGCTGGCTGGCATTTGCGATGTGGAGTGGGAAAAACAGTCTGGAGGTTGCTTTTGTTGGCCTGTCCTGGAGAAAGAGAAAGAGGGAGGAAGAGAGAGTGAGGGTGAGGAGACAGCGCCACCGCCACTGCTATAGCCTCGGCCACAAAGGGAGGAGGAGGAAGGGAGGAACAGGTAAAGAGTACCTGCAGATCTCCTGTTGGGCTCGGCTGATTGCGCCAAGCGAAAGTGACCGACTGGCAGAGTCAAAAATCCTGTAGGTTTAAGAGAACCAGGGCTGGCAAAATCTCTACTCAGAAACACAAAAATAGCTGTTAATATTTATTAAACTACAGCCTCGCTGCCCAATTCCCCATAGCTACAAGGTAACAGCTCTTCTGTGTGGTATAAATAACCGCGAAAGTTTTGAAGGCTCTGCCTTCATGCTCAAATTTTGCCTGCCCTTTTTCGAATTTGTGGTTGTCGCCCATTCTCTCCCCACCCATAGACACAACACAACAGAGTCCTAGTCAGTCAGGCTTTTCTTGGGTCTTTTCCCTTCTTGAAAGCCCTAAAAGAAAAGTGTTGGAAGGGGAAGGGGGATTAAAAAAAAAAAAAATTAAAGACTGGAAAGGCTACAGAAAAGACTACTGAGAAAATACTGAAAGACTAAAGAGACTTTATAGTTTGGTTATTTGCCTTACTGAAATAAGCTCAGGAAACTTAAATGAGCTGAATTCGTGTGTGTGCACTGTGTGCTTTTAACAATTGTAGAAATGGAGATGAATGAAAATGATACTTAGTACAGTAAAGTACTAGTTTAAAAATGTAGACTTTGTAACAAAGGACAGGGAAGTGTACAGATGTCCCATAGGGCCTACACTTGCTACTTGTCTCCTACTGTCTTGGAAGTCCTATTTATTTACAAAGATCGATCTTTCTCTTGGAGAGAACCTCTCTAATCTGAAGGGTGCACTCCAGAGTCCATTTTCAATTGACAGTGAAAAATAGCATCATCTCTGTCCCTAAAGAAAAAGACATAAAATGCACATCATTTTTTCTTCAATCATCAGGGTTCAAGAAGTTGTTTAACCCTAAACTTTGGAAACTGTAGCTTATTTAAGTAGAGGGTGTGTTTGGGATTTGTGCTTCCTAGTTGGAATTGAAGTTAAGATAAATTGATAGTTCTGCTATTTAGGAATTTCTAAAATTGATTTCTACAAATCAGTCTAAAAATTTGGGCAATGAGATTATGATAAAACATATTCTCTCATAATATTTCAATAGTGAGGGAAAATCCAAAAGGATGGATGCATTTTTAATGTTCTAAAAGATGTCCCTAAGAGTGCCCCCCAAAAAGTTATGTACATCGTTGGATAAATTGAGGCGATCCATAAACAGAGTTGCAAAAGAAGGATGTTATGGCAGAAAAAAAAAAATGATATTTCCAAAATTCTGTAAATTATTTATTTTAAGTCTTTCATTGTTTAGGAGTATGACTTACCTATTAGTGGGCACTTTGCCATGGACACAGATGGGCATGTCTGTGGGCAGCCAAGAGACTATCTGTGTATCAGATATGGTTGTTGAGGCCAAGGTTCTCTGTCAGGAAAGTTGAAACAGCTGGCTGCCCTGAAATAGGAGATGGGCCATCACTAAATCAACAGTAATCTAGACTAATTTGCAAAAATAAAATGGATTTTTTTTGACTACCATGAAGAATTTAGTGTGCTCATTTTTATAAAATGTGGAATTGCGGACATTCATTATTAAGGGGAGTGGACTTTATTCTAATAAAAAAATATGATATTTTGTTTACGTTGGATTCCATGCCAACTTGGGCACTGTATGTGGATTATGTCATCTGATGCTAAAACCTCAAAATGCACCTTTGTTCAGCTGTGCACAGCTGCACCCTACTGTAATTTAGGGCAGGAAGGGAAGAAGCATAGGGTGGAAGTGGTTGAAAGTTAGGACGGAGACTATAATTGGCATAACTTCAGCCAAGATCTAAGATAATACCCGAGCTGGATGATTTTTTTTTTTAAGGGAGGAAATATAGCATGGACCTTAGTCTTACACCTCATCAGAAAGTAGCCCCACCTGTCCTGACAAAAACTGATTCATTCCTGACTCATATGGAAAATAGCCATTTTAGGGCTTAGAGGTCTAAGAGACTTTCCTTTAATATCTCTGTATTGATGATTTTTCCAGCTTATTAATTTTCTTTGTTTATGAATATTTGATGGCAGAAATCTTTACCTCTGCATGGCAAATTTGAATGTAGAGCTAAAGATATTTGCAATACTATAACAGCATAAATTTTCTGGGAAAGTTTAAAAATCCCCTTTGGCTTCACCAAGTGACTATTTAAATCTAGGATTCTTTCTAACATATAAATTTCCTCAGAGAGACCATGTAATATGATGGATGATAGAACATATCAGACTTAGAATTAGGAAGAACCTGGGTTTAAATGATTGTGTGTGTGATTATAGGCAAATCACTCGACCTTTCTGAGTTTCATATTTTTCCTCTGTAAAATGGGGGGAGGGGAGGAAATAACACCTATATCCCCATCTTCAATGTTAGGAAATTCAAATGAGAATGCATGTAAAGATACAGATGTCCCAGAATTGGTTTTGTTTTCTTTCTTACCATTGCAACCACCAATAGTTATACTTCTTTGACCTTAATCTATTACTAGAGCCTTATGTACATAAGTAAACTTTCCCCGGGTTCCCAGAAATGGCAGTTTGATTTTTTTTTTTTTTTTTTTTTTTTTTTTTTTTTTTGTTAGTGTTGTTCTAGAGGCTTGAGTAAATTAAATACAGTTGAATTTTTTAGGTCCAAATCTTTTGTCCATACTTCTGTAACATCAGCGCATTCTTATAATATGCTAAAAATCTTAACAGAACATATAAAAGATAACCAATGCCTGGCAATTTACAGGCAAAACCCCAATTTTTGCTTTAAAAAGTCTTTTGGAAATTGTAACTCAAAATATAGTTTGTAATACTCTAAATAGTTGGTAGTTTTTTTGTGAGGTGATGTAAGAACCTAATTAAAACATGTCTGAATCTAGCAATCATAAGCTGAGGTCTATCTATTCCAGATAGAGAAATATAAATTGTTCTCTTGTAGATTTCCTGTTTATCTCTCCCCTAGTAGTTAAAGTTAGGGATTTTGTTGGTTGATGGTAGAGCTACTGGAAATCTATATAGCATTCTACTCATTTTAGAAAGAATTCCTGGATGAGGTATGATTAAAACTTTGAGGGGATTCAAGGAAGGGAAAAAAAAGAGGTAGTTTGGTCAATTATAGATTCAGAATCCATTAATTATGAGTAGAAATACAGAAGTACTGTAGTAGGAAAAGTGGGAATAGGATCCATTTTTAAATGAAGAGAACAGAGTTTATAATGTTCAATGAAGAGAGTTTTTTAAGGTCCTAAAAATCAAGTTTGTGCTCTTTGTGAACATGTCCATAAACATAAACTATCAAAGCTTTTCTTTTTAAAGAGGCATATTTAGAGAACTATTTAGTTCCCCTTCAGATCTCAGCCTACTTTAGTGAGGAGAGACAGAATAATCAAAATAGATTTGCATGAGACCTTATAATATATTCAATCAAAGGATCCAGAAATGAATCTCTAGTTAGACCTTTCTAAGTCTGACCTGAAGTTTTGCTACAGTCTATTATATCAACTAGATAACTATCACACAAGAATTTACTATCAAGTCAAAGTAAAGTAGAAATCTAAGACTCAGGTAAAACAGAATGTGGAGGAAACTATACATTTATTATTATTATTAACAGTTATATTCTGTAATGGAAATAGCTTTGATTTTTGAGCAATTTTATCTTTAAAAATTATCTCCCATAACCAAAAATAAAGCTATTGAAATATTTCATTATTAAATGCCTGATAATGATTTTAAATGACTATTGTGCAACTTTCTGATAAGATGTTTATAGAATGCTAGAATTGGAAGCTATCTTAGAGATCACCTAATACAGTCAACTTAATTACAGATTAAAAAATTGAGGACTCAAGAAAGGCAAATGACTCAGCCTACATCACAGTTGGTGGTAGAAAGCCAGGACTAGAAACTAGGTTTCTTGACCTTCAATATATCTATATTACATATTATATCACACTTTACCATCCCTATGCAAAGTCATAGATACTAGAATTTAAGTGAATAAATTAAATAAATATTTATTAAGTGCCTGCTATGTATCAGACACTGTGCTTAGCATTAGGGATGCAAAAAGGGGCAAAAGGCAGCCCTTGCTCTGAAAAAGCTTATAATCAAATAAGGGAGACAATATACAAACATATATAGAGCAAGCTATTTACAGAATAAAAAGGGAATAAATAAGAGAGGGAAGGCTCTGGAATTAAGAAGAATTGAAGGTTTCCTGGAGGAGGTAGAATTTTAGTTGGAACTTAAAGGAAGCCAGAGAAGCTAGGAGCAGGAACGAAGCAATTGGAATGGAGGACAATTAGAGAGAATGCCTTAGAATCAAGAGATGTAGTGGTTTCTTCAAGGAACAACCATGAAACTATCATTGAAAATATATGTTGGGAATAATGTGTTAAGTAAGTGGATGCAGTGGATACAATGCCAAACCTGAAGTAAAGAAAACTCAGTTTCCTCAGTTTAAAACTGGCCCCTGAAATTTCTTAGCTGTGTCACCCTGGGCAAGTCACTTAATCCTAATATGACTAACAACTCAACTATAATCACAAGGTTTATAAAAAGACTGGAATTATAGGAGAGGGCTAGGTCTTGAATTTGAATACCAAACCAAGCATTTTGTGTTTGTACTTGAAACAGGAAGCTACTAGAGTTCATTCATGACAATGAACCTGAAGGGAACTTTGAGACTATTTAGTCCAACTTCTCTCCTCTGTTTTGCACATCAGAAAACCAAGGCCCAAATCATTAGTGTAGTCTTGGAAATGAGATTTAAATCCAAATTCCCTGATTTTAGAGCTAGAACTTTTTCCATCACTTCTTCCATACTGACTCCATGTTGAGCAGGTAACTTCTCATCTAGTATGATTTGAAGGGAGGAAGAGTGCTGAAGGTTTCTTTGGTAAAAGGTATTAATTATCACTAGATGGTCCTAGAAAAATTTCCTGGAAATACAAGTCATGTAAATGTCACTTTAATGTTTATAAAAGTGCTTTATTCACAACAGCCTGTTGAGATAGATAGCATACATACATATATATTCCCCCCCACACACACCATTTTATAGATGAAGTAATTTTTCTTCATTTTGAGTGACAAGAGCCAAGTCAAACAAAAATTTCTTTCCTGAAGTCCAGCAGTTTTCCCACCACATACTGTATTGGGAAGGGTAACTTTTAAGAATTACTGATTAGTTTGTTAGGTAAGGAGTTCTATTTTCAAATGTGTTTCCAAAACACATTCCCTGTGTCTCTGTCTCTGTCTCTCTCCTTCTCTCTGTCTCTGTCTCTGTCTCTGTCTCTCTCTCTCTCTCTCTCTCTCTCTCTCTCTCTCTCTCTCCCCCCCCCCCCCGTTTCTGTCTCTTTGTCTCTATCTCTGTCTCTTCAGACCTTTTGACCCAGGATGTGGTAAAAAGTTAACTGATTTTATATCCATTTTGAGCCTCTATACTTATAAAATGATATAAGTCTGTATCTTATATGATACCATCCAGATTATAGGTAGAATAATGGGTTATTGTGAAGAATCAAATTTATCTTGTTTCTTAGTTTTTAAAAATTCAATTTTAAGTGAATCTATTCCCATAGTTCACAGAATCCTAGAATCTGAGTTTAAATGAGTCCAGTTCTTTATGTGATGCTTGCATCACTTTTGTAACATCCTTGATAAATGCAGTATTACTTGACAGCCAGTCTCTCTGATTGTCACCTGCAGTGGAGAGAACTCTACTTCATTAAGGCAGCCCATCCCATTTTCTGACAATATCGATTGTTAGTTTTTCAGCAGTTTTTCGTTTGTGTTGGATCCTTCATGATCCCAGTTAGAGTTTTCTTGGCAAAGACACTAAAGTGGTTTGCCATTTCGTTATCTAGTTCATTTT